>NW_026652276.1:20364123-20776298 GCF_009828535.3 Hylobates moloch
ACACACACACACACACACACACACACACACGAAAACCTACATCAAGAAACAAGAGTTTCATCATGATCTATAGTCTTATTTTTTATTATTAATATTATTTTTTAACCAACCATTATGTTGTTGGTGATCAGTTGTTCTCTTTCATAACAACCACTGCCATCACCCATATTTCAGAAACTCTTTGATGTTGGTGGAAATGCAGGAGTTAAAGGGCAGGAGGAGGGGTCTGGGAGCCTTGAACAAAACCCCTGCCATCTCTACACAGCTGTATCTTCAACATCTCTGCAACTGCGTTAAACCAGTTCCTACTAATTACCCATAAACAGCTTAACCCTCCGCTGCCATGTTGAACTGCAGAGGCACATCTCTACAGTGCTGTTAATTTTGTTTGCTATTGATGACATGCTGTACTTAGGAATTATAATTTATCTTCAGAAGTGGTATATAACTATTAATTTATCAGAGTCTCACAACAGCCCTGGGAACTAGAATCACTTTCGTTTTTTTAGATGATAAGATGGAACAGATAAATTATGATATTTTTCTGCCACTTCAGAGGGAAAGCCTGGGCTTGAAGCCCATTTGCTGGAGAGTTGCTTCACATCTCAAAGCGACAACCGATGCCTTGTTTGTTTGCGCAGGAAAGAGAATGACACTCGCGTAACAGCCTTCTATTATATTGTTCTTTTAAAAGATCTTTTATGCTGGCTTGATTTGCTTTTCGCTTTCTTTGCCAAGCGGGTTTGCCTTGCTTTGGAGAGCTGCAGAAAATAATACAAACTCTGAGAGATTCCAAAAGGATATTTCAGTTCTTGGTGTGATGATGTGGTTTTCTTTCTCCAGGTCCACCATCTGCTCCCCTGAACTTGATTTCAAATGTCAACGAGACATCTGTGAACTTGGAATGGAGTAGCCCACAGAATACAGGTGGCCGCCAGGACATTTCCTATAATGTGGTATGCAAGAAATGTGGAGCTGGTGACCCCAGCAAGTGCCGACCCTGTGGAAGTGGGGTCCACTACACCCCACAGCAGAATGGCTTGAAGACCACCAAAGTCTCCATCACCGACCTCCTAGCTCATACCAATTACACCTTTGAAATCTGGGCTGTGAATGGAGTGTCTAAATATAACCCTAACCCAGACCAATCAGTTTCTGTCACTGTGACAACCAACCAAGCAGGTAGGAATTGAATCTACTTTATTGTATGATCTGAATGTATGTAGAGAAAAGGCTTAAAATAATGAATTATAATAAATTGCTATAATTGAAATAGAAGCAATTAAGCCTGGGAGCTGTGTTATAATATAAAAGATACTTAGGGGCTGAACATGGTGGCTTACACCTGTAATCCCAGCACTTTGGGAGGCTAGGACAGGGGGATCACTTGAGCCTGAGAGTTTGATCAAGACCAGACTGGGCAACACAATGAAACCCCATCTCTACAAAAAAATACAAAAATTAGCTAGGCATAGTGGTGCAAACCTGTAGTCCCAGCTACTCAGGAGGCTCAGGTGGGAGGACTGCTTGAGCCCAGCAGTCAGAGGTTGCAGTGAGCTGAGTCACTCCATGCTGGCTGGGATTCATCTTGGTCATTTGAATTATGATGTCCATGACTGGACATCAGAGCACTTACAGATTATGTACAATTATAAAATTGATTTTTACCAATACAGAGTGCTCTATTGGTATTTGTTATATTTTCTAACAAAAGCATTAGCAGCAATAGTTTTGATCTTATGCTTTAATGTAAAATATTTTAAATGATCTAGATGGACCTATACTAGAACCTCCATGTACATCTTTGTGTCTATAGTTAACGAAGTTTACCTTAAGACACTTAATAGTTTGGTAGCAACTTTTTTCTTTTCTTCTTTTTGAGACAGAGTTTCACTCTGTCGCCCAAGCTGGCTCACTGCAACCTCCATCTCTCGAGTTCAACCAATTCTTCTGCCTCAGCCTCCTGAGTAGCTGGGACTACAGGCGCGTGCCACCATGCCTGGCTAATTTTTATTTGTGTTTTTAGTAGAAACGGGGTTTTACCATATTGACCAGGCTGGTCTCGAACTCCTGACCTCGTGATCTGCCCACCTCGGCTTCCCAAAGGGCTGGGATTACAGACGTGATTGCAGCTACTTTTATAGTTGATTTCATGATTGACGTGGGGGCTAGGAGGGTGGGGCGGCCAGTCTCCTCCAATTCCTACATCACTTTCTGCTAATACAGATGACTAGAAAACATTTCCTGTTCATGAAGTGTTTCTACTGAGTTAATCGCAGAACTGTCATGAAATCTTGAATATCAAATATTTTGAAAATCTAGGTTTCTAGGCTTTCGCTTCTGACTTACTCATCTGTATTCCTTCCCTGAAAAAGTTACCACCCCTCCAGGAGTTTTACATTGCCAGCTTTTTTATTTCTGGAGAGTTAGAGAGGAGAAGGGAAACAGAGTTAGAGTGGCTTATTCTTTGTGAGGCTCTTGGGATAGAAAACATCGCCGGAAAAGGATTATAAATTGCCAACAATCCTATCGCCTCTAACTGCACTTTTCTTTTAAATGAATGTTTCAGTAAGTGCACTCCATGGTTTAGTAAAATATCTGTACTAATTGATCCTATAAGTGAAAACTATTCCAGTGTCCCAATCCAAAGCCATTATTTTTCCATTTTGCCCTGAACTCTTTGGAATAAATAAAAAGTTAAGACTTGGGGAAGGTTTTGAGCAGGGGCTAGAATGGCAAGCCTTACCGGAATGTATCTTCAGCTCTGCAAATGTGAACAGTCTTTTAAAATATGTCATGTGAACGGGTCATCCAGCTAGGCCTTTGTCTTTTAATTCCGTATTTTTAGGTTGTGAACACTGTTAGCGGTCATTAGTTTTATTTTTCTACAAAGACTAGTATGATTTAGGAGTTTTTGATAGAAACATGAGTACTCTGTGATTGCTAACATTTTATTAGTTCTCTTTTGGAAGAATGCAATGGAAATATTACACACAGATCCTGGGAACACGCATCGGTGCCACTGGTCTCTCTGAATTAGGAGCTGATGCAATGCAGAACGATTTCTGCACCGTCTGGAGAAGCTGGTTGATGATCCAATCAGTATTCTTACATGCAGCCCCCTTCTACCTTTTTGGCTATTCATTTGAAGGCACTACATCATTGTCTTAACTGAATTAAAATTAGGGATGGACTTTTGGAGCCTCATCTGTAAAAGGTGAAGTCATTCTCCTTGGCAGAGAAAAGCCTGTGGGAGACGTGCTGAGGACAGGCTTGGCTCCCACAGATTTTGGGGGAGACTTCTATGACTCCCTGTACACCTAGGGATTTGAGCCAAGAAGTTATGTCAACACCTACTGGGGCAAAAGGTCCAGAGATCCCAAAGAAGACACACTAAAATCCTCCAAAAGAAGAAAATGCAAAAACATTTCCAGGGGCGGGGTGGGGTGAAGTTTTATTTTAAATGTAGGTATAATTCTTCTAGATTTAGGAGAAAAGCAGACAGAGAATTACTCTGACACAATAAGGCTTTCTTTGCCATGGCATGTAGTCCTGCCAAGGAGGTTTGCTGAACAGGACAAAATTCCAGCTCCTTATTTTAATTTTCATGAAGGGTAATGCTGGGAAGCTGTTCAAAATTAAAAATAAATCTTTCAATAAGGATACCTCCTATGTGGCCAGCCAGAAAGCTTTCACTTAGTAGAGAATTGTATATGTGCAGAGCACTGCTTCATTATCTTATCATAATTTGAAGGTCTCTAATTCAAATCATCAGCGTAGTTTATCTTTGATTAACAAACCTTTTCTTCATAGTAGTGCAAATTAATAATGTAGGCCAAAATTCGGGTGAATGTAGCAACCGTAAACTCTATCAAAGCTCCCCAAGCATATTTACATACACACAATTATGTTCTAATTGCAATTTGCTCCTATCATTTCATTCAATTAAATTCCTTGAGGACCACTATAGGCAACGGTGTCTCACTCTATAAGGAATACATAGAATTAATGTATGTTAGCATTTAGCACCTGGAGGCCACAAAAGTTAGTGGTTCTCCATCTTTGCTCTGTTTTCACAGGGTTCTTTCTCTCATCAGTAACATGTTAAAAATAATAAATCAAATCACTCACGCAAAACCTGCTAGAATTCTTGGGTCCTCTGTTCACCACCTTTGAGACTTCAAGAGTTGAGGAGCAGCTCCATGAAGGTGAGGTGACTCACCCATGCTAATGTCAGAGCCAGTACTAAAAACCAGGGAGAATCCTACTCCTGAAAGTAGAAAGTTGCTTTCCTTTAAAATTAGGAGATAATGAATAGCATTCATGTATTCAGCTTGGCATTCTCCCCATTTGTGAGACCAGATTATATGAGTATCTGGGCATGGAGATGGAGATTTAACTGGGCTTTGATCATTTAATTGTAGAATGTGGTGTGAATGGGCTTGTGTTCTCACAAGGTTATTTAAACAATCCTAACCCAAATCTTACTCCTGGGGTCTTAGGGGGTTAATAAACACCCTTTCTCTCCCCTTCTGGGTTGAAAACCAGTTGACACAGAAGACAAAGGAAATCTGAATGTCTGTCAGCTTTTTGCTGATAAGCTGATGGAAGGATGTGAGCTTTATATCTGTGGCCAAAAGGGCCTGCTTCAGTGACACTTGCAGCCCAGCTGGCTACCTGCAGGCTCTCTGCCTGCCCTGCTAAGGTTGTTGGAAGGACACTGTGCAGGCAGACAGGTAGGCAGATAGGCAGATAGGCAGGTCTGAGAGTGGGCGGAGCTGAGGACACAGTACTTTTCCCAAATTCTCTAATGAGATGAGTCACTCTCAGCCTCACCCCCATGCCAGAAACAATGAAGGGAAGAGGTGGGAAAAGAGTAAGGGTGGGGGTGTTACTTATTCCAGCTGAAGTCGTACCCAGTAAAACTGGAGAAGAGGAAGCTCTTGGAGCTCCCCCAAAAGTTACTTTTCTACATTACAGGCCAAAAGGAGTAAAATGAGATTCTACTTTCCTTCATCTTTCATCCTGTAGCAACTGTGTTGTCTTTTGTTTAGAAGCAGATAGTCCTGATGTTTATGAAAAATGGATAAGCAAACTGCTGGGTGATTTGTTTTCTGGATGGCTTTCCTTTGGTTTACTTTTACTTAAGTGGACCATCTCAGGCAAATGAATACAGGATGTGTCACTAGGAGGGAGAAATACTGTATAAATGAAACAAGGTTTTCTGGCCAAGCAACAGACCTGTGAATATTTTTTTTTGTTAAAAAGGCTGTGATGGCAGCCAGCAGTAGCTTAATATCTCTGAATGGTTTTTTGCCGTTCATCTCCCACCGCCTTTGCTTGGTTTTCTAGCTGTGAGGCTGGACCATATTCTGGTGTTTTAAATCATTATGGACCCAACCCCCATGAATGGTGTTCCCTCCTCACCCCAAATTGCACCCAGGGCCAGTGTTGTCCATTTTTGATTTTTACTTTGCATGTGACGCTATTCTGGATGCTTCATAATGGAAAGATCTGGTCATCTCTCTCTAGCACAGCTATGGTGTCCTAGTGACAAACAAACATCTGTAGCATGCTTAGTTTGGAGGAGTTAAAATATTTGATGCATTACATAATTATTTAAACCAGCTAATCTCTAAGATCTTTACTGTTTCAAAATTCTATTATTCTAAGTATGTAACCTTGAGCTTTGGGCTATGAACCTGAAGAAGTAAGGCTTATTTTTCTAACATATTTAGAAATGGTCTCTCAATGCAATTCTAAGAGTGGGAAAACATTCTAAAAATGCTTCAGCAGAATTAGCACCTGAATTCTGCCTGCGCTCCATCTCTCCAATTCCTTGCCCTGCCAAGGGATTTACGTTGCAGCGGGGAAAAACACTAAGATAGTGAACAGTTGTTCTAAATTGCGGGTGATCTCTGCTCCTATCCATAATGGGCAATGTCTAGCGACAATTTTTGGTGCCGTTGCATCTAGTGGGTAGAAGCCAGGCAGGCTGATAAACATCTTACAATTCACAACACAGCATCCCCTACTCCTGCAATGAAGAATTTTCTGGTCCAAAATGTCCACAGTGCTAAGGCTAAAAAACTCTGTTCCAGCAATAGTTTTTAGAACAGACTTCATAGCAGTGCCCACCACTTCAGGGTTCCATAGCCAACTGGCCTTTGCTTGAGCTGGCCTGTGGCTCAACATATAGGGAAGATTCCACATTTCTCTGGCTCCACTGCCCTGTGCTGAGAGCATGATGCTCCCATTACTGTTCTCAGAGAACAGGCAGTTGTAAGGGTCTTTCAAGGCCCCTCATGAATCCTGTTGTAGCTGTTTTGCCGTGAGATGAACTGGCGCTGCTTGTTAGGCTGACCTTGTTCTCTAGGGTTGGACAATTAAGCATTAACTGCAAAATAATAATAATAATAAAAATAAAATAAAGTGGCATTACACCTCGTTATAATGCCACTGTGCAACATGTAGTCATTGTATAGTTCCATCTGTTTGTTGATTAACATTTATTTACAGTAAAAACAAATCAGTTAACTCTCTTTGTCAAGTAATGATAAATTTAATAAAACCAAAATAATGAATAAAGAAAAGAAATAAGTGTAAGAGGCACACTGTCTTTTATTACTCAACTGGTAAGTTCCCATTCTTTCTCTCTCTGCCATCTTTTAATTAGACATGTTATTTGAGTGGGATAATGGAGAACAGTGGGAATTCTCATCCCCACTGGGTATAATTGCTACCTGTCTTCTAGATAGTAAGAGGAAAGCTTCAAGAAAATGGTGGGAGAAAGGGGAAAATCTTACAGCAATCCATTTAGGTAATATGCCGTAGGCATGGCGGAGCCAGACTTTGTGGAGTTTAAAGCTTAAACAACTAATGTGTGATTAAGGGTGAAAACATAAAACCCTACAAAATTACAGATATCAGACTAGGAACAGAGCTTCAGAAAGGGCCCATACAAACTTCTTTAGCTTCGGTAAATAAAATTCTGCCTCTGGCTATGTTGAGATAAATGCAATTGTCAGATAACAAGACTATTATTGCGTAATTATCCCTAATAGCAGAAAGGACAAGGGAGAAAGATGAGATGTTGGGAAGTCCAGTTTGGCCTGAAATGAAGGTGTTGAAAGACAGGCTGTGACAGTGAGTGGTTCTGGCCCACGCTTAGGTATGAGGGGCACCTCCGGAGTGGACCTGAGATGTGGTCTGAGATCAAAGGGACAAGCAGAAAGCACATTCCTGCTGATTCTGAGAATTGTATTGGAATACTAAACCTAAATGAGATGATGTGATCTCGGCTCACTGCAACCACTGCCTCCCACGTTCCAGTGATTCTCATGCCTCAGCCTCCTGAGTAGCTGGGATTACAGGCGGGCACCACCACATCTAGCTAAGTTTTGTATTTTTTAGTAGAGATGGGGTTTTCCATGTTGCCCAGGCTGGTCTCAAATACCTGGCCTCAAGTGCATCCATCTGCTTCAGCCTCCCAAAGTTCTGGGATTACAGGTGTGAGCCACCTCGCCTGGCCATTTGATATTTTTAAGGCACAAATGTTTGCTTCCTTTAGTGCCCTAAAGCAGGGGTCAGCAAGCTATGGCCCAAGGGCCAAATCCAATCCTTCAGATTGGGACAACCCACCCATATTGGCTTTTATATTTCCAATGGGTTCAACATAATAAAAAAAAGAATAATATTTTGTGACATTTGGAAATTATATAAAATTCAAGCATTGGCATTCATAAATAAAGTTTTACTGGAACGAATTCCCACTCATGTGTTTATGTATTATGTAAGAGTGTTTTCACGTGACAATGGCATAGTTGAGTAGCTGCAACAGAGAGCAAACGTCCGGCAAAGCGAACATAGGCACTATCTCACTGCTGACACAAAATGTTTGCTGATCTGAGCTCTGGAGTACTAAATCAAGAAAGGAGACCAGTAAGAACAAGGTTGAGAAGCTATTGAAATACTATTATCATTTGTGGGAAATTGTTTTGGCAAAGGATGTGATGGGTAACTTTTAGGTAAATCTCACATTTGAAATAATCTTTCCATTTGGCAAGACACCTTATTTTGTAAAGGTTTTGACTCAGAAAAAAAATTAACTAAAATAATTAGGATTTCAGTCATAACTTTGCTTTCTTGAACCACAAATCTTTTCCCATTGGCACTCAGATTTAAATGGATTATGTGGGACATGCTTCACTGATATTCTGGTTCTCTTTCAAGTATGCATTCTTCACGCTATTGTCTATGTCCTATAGTTGCTGACAGCAATTTTCTTTTTCAATAATTCTATGTTAGCCTGGTGCAGCGCCTCATGCCTGTAATCCCAGCACTTTGGGAGGCTGAGGCGAGTGGATCACTTGAGCCCAAGAGTTCAAGACCAGCCTAACCAACATGGCGAAAACCCGTCTCTACTAAAAATACCAAAATTAGACAGGTGTTGTGGTGCACACCTGTAATCCCAGCTACTCAGGAGGCTGAGGCACACGAGAATTGCTCGAACCTGGGAGGTGGAGGCTGCAGTGAGCTGAGATCTTGCCACTGCATTCTAGCCTGGACGACAGAGTGAGACTCGATCTCCAAATAATAATAATAATTCTATGCTCTGCTCCTGTGCCTTATCTTCTCTCCGAGATGATTTCATGCTTGCCTTTGATCTCCAGTAAATCATGTTATTTTTCCTTACCCCTAAGAAATTTAAAGGAAAAACAAATGATAGTACTACTGAAATCTAGAAAATGAAGAACTCCTTCTAGAGACTCATTTTAAAATCCTTCAAACAGACAACAAAGCAATTCCACTGAGAGATTTTGCTGAAACATTGTTTGCGCATCCTCAGTTGTTAGTAGGGAATCGGTAGCTGGTTAGAGAGTCCTTTCTGTGCCTGGTAATTATAGGCCCAAGCAAGCACACAATGAGCTTCCGAGGAGCGAGGCTGTGGTTTTCTCATTAACAGCTCTGGTCTCACCGTGGGATCCTGATTTACTTCATAAGGCCTATGAAATGCACATTTGAAAACAACATGCAGTACTTTTTATTTTTATTTTTTAAGAAACGGTCTCTTGATTCTAACCTTATACTGAAAAGAATTACATTTCCAGAATACTGTTGCTACCACTATAATTAGTAAGCATACTCAATAATTATGATCATAATTAAAAATAAAATAAACCGGCAGATACACAATGGCGCAGCCTCTTGTGTGTGGCACCAGTGTCTGTGAATTTGTATCCAGGACCACCACAAGTCCTGGTGAGGAGAAAAAAAAATAAAAGCCTGCCAAAAGAGCCTACTAAATTATCCAACTTTTCAAGGTCGACTGAATAGCACAGACAAATAGTATGTCTATAGAGCGTAGTGGTAATTATCGCATATAAGTAAAAATTAGATTGCATTTTTTAAAACAAGATGTGAATATTCCACTCTAAGAAAATGAAGGCTTTATTTATACACCCAGGACTGAGAACACTGTTTTTCCTGAGTCCTTTCCTTTTGCTCCTACAGAAAGATATATGCATGTTCATTTGTAAGAAGGGAAATTCATTCACCAGTAATCACTTGACAGCCTAATTCTGATTTGTTTCTCATCTCTCAGTGTTGTGCTTGTTCCATCGAACACTAACCACCAACTTTTACACCCTCTGGAGAAACCATCAAGAGATTTAAAAAATAAGTGCCTGGCTGAGATGAGAAATGGGCAGTGCAGGGCTAGCAAGGGTTTCCGATGGGCTTCTAAATTATCTAGTTGTCACTCCAGCTGGCTCAATTAATTACTGTCTCCCCAGAGGAGCCAGACAGGTCTCCAGAAACCAGTTTGCAATTGAACATCAATGAAAAGATCCAGAGAAACTTTATCAAAGCTTCCATTAACCCCCTGCTGATGTCTTTAAATAAATAGTTTTTTGTTTTTTTTTTTTTCCTTTAAACACCTTGAAAACCCAAAAGCCATGCTGCAGGTCTAATCTTGCATTAAGGGATCTTAAATCTACAGGGACTAATTGAAATGCCTGTCCATGTCACCCAAATACATAGAGAATTCCTCTGAGTCTCAGCATCCCTGTGGCATTTTTGTGATGTGGGTATACAGTAAGAGGGTATCCTGTATGTTGTTTTCAGATAAAGACTGGTGAGGATTTTTTTTAGGGTTTACATGTTAATCTGTCAAGATAAGCAAACCTTTGGTCTATCTGTCAGTATTAAAAATATCTCTCTTATTTAATGAGCCTTCTTCTGGTGTCCACCTTTCCACCCGCCACCCCCACAACCTGTACTCATGCTTTCTCATTCTTTGCTTCTGCCAAAATTAGAAATGAAAGAGGTTCCCCAGGCTCCCCTAAAACTGCAATGATAAAAACGAGAGATGGTGCCAGTCAGTGTGGTCGCTTGCCTAGTGAACCCCTTGGCTTCCTCGTTGGGAAATGTCACTAATGATTTGGTTCCATAGGTGAGGGCTGGCACCCAGAGCACTATGGGAATCTGGCTGAATGGTCAAAATGTCCGCCTATATAGACACAGAGCTGAAGAAATCACTCTTAGATTACATTTCTTCTTTCTCTATTCTGATAAATTGGTAGGCCTGATCTAAACGAACTGTACTGTGGTTCTCCTCTGACCATATTTTGGGTTTTGTTTTGTTATGAAAAAGTACAGGGGACACTCCCTGAAATCTATCTAAAATACTTTATGTGTAAAATTATAGAGACATGAAATATTTTTTCTATTACTATTCTATTCTTGCTAGTACTCTTGGGAGGGGAAAGGGGAGAAAAGATAAAGAACTATGGTCTATCCCTTTTTGACTCATATCTTCCAGTACATAAATTTTTCAGGCAGTTTAGTTATCACTTTCAAAAAAATCCTTTTAATAAAGGCTGTGGGACAGATAAGTTTTTAAAAAATTCTTGTCTAGGAACCTTTTGTCTGTGACACGTGCATACAAACAAGACTTAAATATGTAGCTCCAACTTCTCAGTGGGTGCTAAGTAGTGACCTGTCACCAATGGACTCACAGGGTGTTACAAGCTTGGGTAAGATCCATCCATTAGTACAAACACTGAAAAGGGGGTAGCTTACAATGGCTCCCTGGAGAGTTTGTGTTTTTCTAGATAACATACTGCAAGCTGGAAATCTGCCTCTTGAATCAACCCTTTTTTTTTTTTTGTAAAATAAGTGTGTATTTTGAGCATAAACGTGAAGTTAAATAGGAGCACAGTTTCGTTCATGTTTCTTTTTCAAAGCTAGGACCACACATATAAACAAGCCAGGGATTTTTAATATGTAACCAGCAGAAAGCTTGATCAAGTGTTCTCTATACTCTCAAACGTAATCAAAGACTTCTTTTTATCTAAAGATAAATAAGATAACCAAAGACTTTTATTTTGTCTGAAAATTATTGATGAGGCTCATGTTGAAACCCACTGAATCTAATCCCAATCCTATAGGGTTCCCAGGAGGGTGTGATTTTAGGAAACTTCTTAGGAGAATGCTTTTGGAGACTTGGAAATTCTTGGAGCTAACATCATCTCATTTCTCTCCATTTACAGTAGGAGTAGGGTAATTATTAAAGTATGTGATAAAGGTTCTTATTGTTTTGTTTTATATTAGAAGCAAGGAGAACAACTTTAGCAGAGCCTTACCCTCTGAAAGTATCCTTTTGTAGCCATGAACAGTGGACAGAAAATTTAAGAAGCATACGTTGTGTTTACAGCCTTCATTGTACACTCCAATATAGAACAGTCAACTAATTCAGGTGCAGCTCTAAGAGGCTGGTAATATATTTAAGAAACCCTTATATCATGTAAAGATGTATTGTTTGGGGAGAAATATCAATGAGAGCCCTTTCAATCTCACTGTAAACTCTTCAAAGATTCACCTTAACTGTACGTGTTTGTTGGAGGGTGGCATTTTCTCTTTCCCTCCACTTCTTTTTCCTCTTCCTATTTCAGAAAACACAAAAAATAACTTCCATTAACTTCCAATAACTTCCTCCATATGTGCAGGAGCTTTGCTCCAGTGTCCTTCTTAGACATCATGCTGTAGAACTATTCCTAGGTAAGATGCAATTCCAATAAGCTCCTCCAGTATTTAGGAATGGACTAAATACTGACTTCCATGGGTGGAGCCAGCTATGCTGAATTTCACACTTCAGTAAATTGTGTTCATGAGAAAGGCCCCTGTGACATGCTGTGAACCCCCTGGTTTTCTTTCTTTCTTCCTTTTTTTAAAAAAACAAAAACAAAAAACAAGTCCTAAAACAGTAATAGCTTTCGTAATACATTCTTTATTATTTCGTATGACTACAAAAGTCATCTCAATTCTCAAGCACAGATCCAGTTGAAGATATCTACTGACCTTAATAATATTTTAAAATTTAATAGCTCAGTTGTTTCTGCCTCATTCTTATAATGCCTATAGAAATTTAAACTATCTAGCACATAGAACTTAGTTTCTGGCTGATACTCTAAAAATAAAAAGTAAAATAAAAATACAATTCTAGGGTTGCAGATTTCCAAGCTTAAAACCTCTTCTCCTAAATGATCCTGTTCCTAACCTGTACCATAGCTTTTAAGAAAATTGTCAAAAAGACAGATTTTCAAATATGAGGTCTGCAAGAACATAATTTCATGACCACATTTTCAGAGAGCATAGCATGTGGTGATCATTTGTGTAAGATGCATTCTCAAAATGTTCTGACTGTAATTTAACCCAAAGATCTCTATCCCACTTCTTTCCATTCACCAGGTGCTTCCTTACACTTGTCTACATAGCAAGCAAGAAACAGGGCAGGAAAGATTTGGCTACACATAAAGCAGAGGTTCCCTAAAGTGATGCTAAAACCCACTTTCTCAGCATTCTATGGGTCATGAATATTGTCCTCAGAATATTTTGATCCCCTGTGTTTGGAACTTCCCTAGACTTCCATGCAGTAGAACCAAACTGGCAATAAGAAACATGAGGAGTCTCAGAACTTCACCCCAATGGCCTTCGTCCTGTTTCTCTCTCTCTCTCCCTCTCTCTTTCCCCCTCTCTCTCTTTCTCTGTCTGCCTCTCTCTGTCTCTCTCCCCTATTTGTAACATTCTAGTTTATACTGTCCGTGATCATCACTTCTCAGTCCTTAGACATTGTGCTTTAAGCCAAGCAACATTTGGACTTGGAAAAATTCCAAATAGCACAGGACACATTGATTTGCAACTGAATTTTTACCACCATGTTTCCTCTGACTCTCTGGCCTTGTCAGGAATCATTGGTAGCCTATAATTTCATGCTATAATTTATACTTTGTCAAATATTTTTCATTTTTTCCTCTGTTCTTGCCTGTGTGTTTTAAGTGCAACAAGACAAAGAAATAGAAGTTGCTAAAAAATAATTTCATAGATCTAAAGGACAGTGGCTGGTAACGATGCTAAAGAGCATCTATCTTCAATTTATGGTCACCATGACATGTTTTTGAGCAGCTCACGTGATCTTTTTAAATGACGATTAAAAAACTAGGTATCCCATTCCAACAGTATATCTGATGGAGAATTGGATGGCTTGGAAGATGATTAATGGGATTCTGGACCTTTCTGTCTTTAGGTCACCTCCTTGAATGGGGACTATATCATAAGTGGTCCAAGGCCCGGCCATTTGGCAGCCATAGAATGACTATGTTAATGGAATTGGTCTCAGTCCAGGTCTTAGTCGACAGGTGCTCATATCATAAGTGACATTTATTGACTTCCAACTCTTTCAACTTGGAAGACAGTGGACCACCATTGAGATAGTGATGAGGACAGAGTAATTTATAATATGTTCAGGCTCCATTGAAAGCCAAGGAATTCAGCCCCTTGAGCTGGCACCTTGCAAATATTGTACTTGTCTCAAGGGTTCTGTTAGCTTGAGAAATAAAAAACAGAAATCTAATTTAAAAGGATTTCTAATAACTCAGAATAGCTAATGTTGGTTTCCTCTGAGGTCATATGAGCCTCTCGTGTTGGTGCTTTTCTCTTCATTGTGTATTACAGTGATTAGATATTGGCTATGAAAATTATTACTTTTCATTTGTTTGTGTGTTTGGGGGTTGATTACATAGTCACTTGTTTATAACAAAAGCTGTAAATGATACTCTTTGAAAGAGTTAAAGAAGGCTATCTTCATGCCCTTGTGAAATGGAAATTGATGAAAACGTAACACTGAGTCCCTTTTATCAACATAAATTTCAAAACATGGAATTCAGAAGGATTCATCCAACACATACTCTTTTCTATTATCTGGATTAATATACTTCATTCATTCACTCTAATCAGGTTCATGACTTGAAGATGATTTGGCCCGAGTTGGAAGAGATCGTTACTAGTATATTAATATTTTGCCCATTGATGTTTTCTGGGTCCATCCACTGACTTTTTCTTTAACTTCACAGATGATTTGGATTTCCCTATAGCAAGTGGCAAAGCCACAACACTTCTGAATTAGTTATCACACTTAAAAAGTCAAGATGACAACAACCATAGCGGATCTATTTATTGAAGCAGACAGGCTCTTTTAGCAGAATGATCAATGTCTTACCTCTTTCTGAAAGGCTTTCAAGAGGTAGGAAATCATCAAGCATCTGATATAAAGTAATGAACAAGGCTTTTGATTGGTCAAGTTTCTGGAGCAGGCTTTTAAGTATTTCTGCCTGCAAATGTAGAAATCTGAGTGTGAAAAGTAAAGGCAACAGCAAAGATTTACTGGGTGCATCTATCATCCTGGCTTTTAGAGTCTTTGTGATTAATACCTGTTTAATTGGGGACTGATCTAGATGCTTTGGATGTCAGAAAGCTAAATGTTACAGCATTGTCTCATGGGTTCCTAACACAGCAGGACGATTAGCAGCTGTCTGAGTAACAAAGAGAACCTGAAGCCTGCAGCGTAGCTTTTTATTTTCCAGACTTGGAATGCTTGAAGCTCCCTGGTGGAGTTGACAGCAAAAGGAATAGAAGCCTTGATTCACAGCAGCTAATCCTTTCCTTTCTCTTTTCTGTATTCTGCTCAGTAAAAATGAACCTTTTCCTTACATTGTTCTCCATATCCCAAATTAATTTTGGAGAGCATTTTTTTGTTGGTTATTTGTTTAAAAAATAATTTTGGGGGGCCTTTTTTTTTTCTCTGATCTTCCCTAGGAAGTGATTGGAGGGCATTGTAGGTCATGGAGACCCCCATTTGGTGAAGGCTTACCATCCTGTCTAACCAAGTTACACATAAAATAATTTCAACTAAGAGTGGAAACACTAGATAACTTTCAACACCACTTTTAGGCCCAGTGAGAAGATTCATCTCACTAGAAGCATTCAGAGAAAAAAACGTATATTTATTTTTTGTTGTTGTTGCTAGTTTCACCCCATTTTCTTACCTTAAAACAATCATCTTGCTCAGGCAAATTCTTCTAAATTGCCTTCCAGTGGAAAGACTTGTTTTCCTGTTTTCCTCAAACTGGCATTCTTACTTACAACAGGAAACACACACATTGAATCCTGCCATGTTTCTGTTGGCAAGTGTTGAGCTATCCTTGTCAGAATCTGCCAACAAATTTCTTAGTAAGCAAGTAGAAAGTAAAACAAGCAGCTCCCAGACGAAACATAGGACACACTTGAACTGCAGCAAAGACACTTGGGTGCCCCTGAGGTTAGTTCCCTGCTAATTCTCGTGGACAAGGGCCTTGGTTTCCAGTTGAGCTGTTACCCACTTATAATTTTATACTAATCCTATGACTGTACCTGTAATAATGCTAATTCAAGATACTAGCTAACTTAAAAAAGTAAAACAGACATTTAAGTAATGCATTTTATTTACTACAAAGAGCGAGGATTGCTGTATGTTTCAGCATAATGATTAAAAAGTTGCAAAAGCTCTAATTTGCAAAACCTTATATCTTTCATGACATCTTTAGGGCTTAACCCAGGAGGTATACTAAATATTGTGTATGGATCTTTCTAGTAATAGGTACAATACTTCCTTTTTAATACTCCTAACATTTGTGTTTGTTTTATAACCTTTTTATTGTGAAATATACACCTATGGAAAAGTGGGCAAGACTCGAATGTATAGTCATTGAATTATAGCAAAGTAAATACCTATGTAACCGTCACCCAGGCCAAGAAACAGAATGATAGTCTTCCAGAAGCTTGTCTTGTATCCTTACCCCTTCCCTAATTCCAAAGACTTATTGTTTTATTTGGTAATTGAATTTGTTTTGTTTTATTCTTGTCTTAGCTCTTTAGGTTAGTTCAAATGTGAGTTCATTTTGCACCAAAAGTTTTTTTTTTTTTTTTTTTTTTTTTTTGAGACGGAGTCTCACTCTGTCACCCAGGCTGGAGTGCAATGGCGTGATCTCGGCTCACTGCAAGCTCCGCCTCCCGGGTTCACGCCATTCTCCTGCCTCAGCCTCTCCCAGTAGCTGGGACTACAGGCACCCGCCACCACGCCCGGCTAATTTTTTGTATTTTTAGTAGATACGGGGTTTCACCGTGGTCTCGATCTCCTGACCTCGTGATCCGCCCACCTCGTCATCCCAAAGTGCTGGGGTTACAAGCGTGAGCCACCGCGCCCGGCCAAAAGTTTTAAGGTTTGTCTGCGAGCAGGGATCATATCTAACTTACCCCTGGGTTTCTGACAGCCCGCAATATACACAGATACCTCTGTACCTAACAGAGCAGACTTTAGAAAGATTTACCCTGTTGCTGCTGCCGCTACTGCTGTGGGAAAACAGTCACTTAAACCTTCAAGTCTCCTATTTCTTACCAGAGAAAGGAGGGGCAGAGACCAGCCGCTTTCTATAGATCAGTGGTTGAGAATGAGGGCTCTAGGACCAGACTTTTGAATTATGACCACATATAAGCTATAACTTGGAGCAAGTTATTCAAACTCTCTGTACCTTATCTTCTTGATCTATAAAATGAGGATAATAATAATGCCTGTCTCATAGAGTTTTTGTGAGGTTGACATGAATTAACCCCTGCAAGAGATTTAGAACAATGCTCAGTACATCATAATTACTCAATAAATGCTAGTTTCGTGTGTATGTTGTTACAGACATGTGGCATAGAGGGAGGATCACATACTTTTGAGCCAGGTGGACTTGAGTTTTAAATCTCATTTTATGGCTTTGGTCAAATTATTTAATTTCTTTGTGCCTGAGTTTCCATGTCTGAAATGTAAGGGTGATCATTATAACTACTTCAGAGAGTTGTAGGGATGAAATGATGTCAGGTGTGCGTGTATGAGCAAGTGCCTTGCCCAGGAGTTTACTGGCATCTGATTTGCTCCTTTCCCCATTCTTTGTTCTGTGGCAATTCACAGGGCCTCAGTCTTTATCTGCTTAAGCAGTTAATAATTCAGTGAAAACTAAATTAACTCTTTTCTACAAAGAAAACTCAACTAAACCATTTTGAGAACCCCACTGTCTTTTCCCATTTAGCATTAACATAAGATCAGCTGAATCTTTTGGCTCAGTGTTTTTCGATTCTGCCGATTTCATTCCCTGTTAGAAGACTGGTGCCCATGATTTTGTCCCTGGGAAGCCACGCGGCCTCTGTCGCTGGCTTTGCTGACCTCAGGGCAGCGCATTCCAGTTTCTCACAAATGGGTGGATATCTGCTCATCGTGCATGACCAGCTGGAGTTTCCGGGAGGGAACCCAAAGGCCTTTCAGGAAACTACAAAACCACAAACCAATCTTCTGTGGGCCACAGTACTTCTACAGTTTATCTGAGTTAGTTGTGATATGCAAATACCTCTTTTTTGCCAAAAGGCTCCCCTTCACTTGAATGAGTAACCGTTTTAACCCCAAATGCCAGTTCAATGGGTTATTGCAATAGAAATTTATTTTCTTTTTTTTTTTTTTGAGACGGAGTCTTTCTCTGTCCCCCAGGCTGGAGTGCAGTGGCGCGATCTCGGCTCACCGCAACCTCCACCTCCTGGGTTCACGCCATTCTCCTGCCTCAGCCTCCCGAGTAGCTGGGAATACAGGCGCCCGCCAACACGCCCGGCTAATTTTTTTTTGTGTTTTTAGTAGAGACGGGGTTTCACCGTGTTAGCCAGGATGGTCTCGATCTCCTGACCTCGTGATCCGCCCGCCTCAGCCTCCCAAAGTGCTGGGATTACAGGCTTGAGCCACCGCGCCCGGCTTTAGAAATTTATTTTCTTGCTGAAATCGCATCCAGTTGGTGGTGATGAGGGGTTGTTGGGTGTGGGGCTTCCAAGATGGGCCTGGGTCATTAACCTCCCTCTGGCTTGTGGGCTCAAGAAAATGGAGAGTCACAGGGAGCTATTTATGGGTCAGATCTAGAAGAGGAGAAATCACTTCAACCCACATTCTATTACCCAAAATTCAGTCACATGAACTACTTTAGATACAAAGGAATCTAGGAAGGTAGTCTTTGGCTGGGCAGCTCTATCTAGAAAGGAAGGGATCTCACAGTTTTGGATGCCTTAGCCAAAGAGGCCAACCCAACACCTTCAACTTCCCTATGCAAACAATTAATGTGAAGGCTAAGAATAGCATCACATTCTATCATTTAAAATTTAACCAATAGCTCTCTGTAAAGGATTTGTTGAAAATAATCTGTTGCCCATCTCTCTGGCATTAAGAAAATGACGTGCCATCCCATCTCTCTGGGAAATAAAAAAGGCTTATAAAATTTTCGTCTTCTATTAAACCAAAAGTAAAAACCGAATCACAGACTTTGCAAAGTCTTACTCTGGAATCATTTAGTTCAAGTATTTACAGTGTTCCAAAATCAGACTCTTAAAATCATTGGCAGCGTGGGTCAATTGTATCCTTCAGTAAATATTGCTGAAGGATAATGTGGCTGTACACTGCTTTATTTTATAATATGTGTTTAAAATAGACTCTGGTCTGACCTTGGAAATCACTTTATGGAAAAAAAAATGCATCTCTCATACATTCTAAGTTTAAGCTTAATAAATATGAATACTTACATATCTAAATATAAATGAATTTCATTTAATTCACAGTCTTCTAAAGATTTTGGCTGAGAATTTGGTTCTATGTTTTTTTGTCAAATAAGGAAAAAAATCCTATATCAATTTCGGAATAATCAAGTTTTTTTTTCTGTACCTTTTGCTGGTTTGTTTTCAAACCAGTTTCACTTTTTGACTATGAGAAACTGTGCTTGTGTGGATGCATGATGTAGCAACTAAAAGCTGTGGGGGGTGGAGCTGACTTTTTACTTTGATGATGCATCCAGTGAGGGTGGTTGGGGATTTTAATGAGTTTACCTAAAAGATGGCAGAAGAGTTGATCCAGCTGATCGAATGTACTGCAAACAAAATCATGTATATGTGAAAGCACTTTGTAAACTCTTGTACTATAAAATATTGTCATGATAATAGTAAGAAAAAGAACATATAAATATTGCTAAGTGATGTTTGATGCCATAGGTATTGCCTAGCTTTGAGAGGAGGAATCCTTCTCTCCATCTGGAATGTAGAAGAAAACAATTAATATTAGCACCAGAGCTCTTAGCATCTCGGAGACGCAAAACCCTTAATCACAAGGATATCATTAGTGCTCTGAAGCATTTAATTTTGATGCTTGACAGCATTTTAAAATGCACACACCTTTGATAAGGAGCAAATCAGAGCTGGGGTGTTGAATTGAGAAAGAAATGGGAACAAAAACCACCTTAAGCTTCAAGTAATTAAATTTAAATATGCTATTTGCATTAAGCAGAGATATGTATAAATGGTGGGTTTATATCCTTCTATCATTGAAAGACCCCTTGAGTAAATATCATCTATTTAAATCCAGATCCTGGGGAGGGGAAAGGTAACCCTGCTGTGGTTAAGAAGCCATCTCTCCTGCAAACACTGGCCATTGTGTACCACTGACATCCATGGCTTCAGGTGTCTTGGCTTTCATAAAGGGCTGTTTTCACTCTTCCTTGCCCACAGGCTGGAGACCTTTCATTGCATCTGTTTATTTCCTGGCTCACCTCCTCCACCCTCTAATTTGAACCAGTAATGAAATGCAGTCAGCCTACTTCAGCTGTTTTCTTTTTCCTCCAAAGTTCCCCCCAAACTGTTTTTAATTCACTGCTTGTGATACTGGACTCAAGAAAACAATTTTCTAGCTCAGAAACCACGTGAAGCTTTCCTCTCTTTCTTGTCTCTGTATCTCCTCTTCTCTTCTCCATCCCATTTGGGTGTCACAAGTACCAAACTGCTGCAGTAAAATGACTTGTAGGTGTTTAATGGCAAGTCATTGAGGAAGTGAATAAAAGAAAATTGCAGCATTCACATCAGTGGGGAGCAAGGAGAACTGCTGAGCTTTGAACCAAAGAAAGTTAAATTTACCATTTTCTTAAAGCGAGCCACCTTTGTTTGACATCAAAGCATCTCCTGTAATTTCTCCTTATGAAATGCACCACTGTTAGAGAGTCATGATAGAGCCCCCTAATCTGTGCTGTTTCTGTTTATCAAAAACACACACAGAGAGAAAACCCACATGTACCTTCTCAGTGCATTGTGGTCTGCTCTCAAACCAAATGTAACCGCAGGTACACAGCAAATGGGGATTCTATTTAGAAAGCATCCTCAGTTTCTCAGGGATTTGTAGAACTGTGAATACAACATTCTTTGGGAGTGAAATTTATCTTGGACCTCTATTGGAAAGCTCAGATCATTCAACTGGAAAGCTTTGGTGAATTTTTTCCTTTCCTCCTCTTTTGGTTTTTGCTTCATCATTTTTAAAAAATGGTATTTTGCTACAATTTCACTTGTGTGCATTGGGTATGTGGAAAAACAGAGTCTGTTCCCAATAATGCTGCTTGCCCACACTGTGACTGCAAAGGGCTCTCCACCCTATTACCCCCATGTTTCAAGTTTATGTCCATTGGTAGCTGTTGCATATGTAGTAACTAATGGCTTCTGCTGGCAGTGACTGGCTTTGCCCTAGTCCATCTTTGGAGGCTTAGGATCCTTTCTGGATTTATCATTATGACTTGGGAGTCTTACCACCACTCCACCTTGGCAGTTAGGAAGTCAGGAGAACTATTTGCATATGCCCTACAGATACAGAGGAGAAATGCAGAGCAAATTGTCAACACCTTCATCAGCCTAAAGAGCAGAACCTCAAAATACTGTCTGTAACAGGTGCAGTGATGCCTAGTTTTAATGTTAACTTACATTTGAATGACATTTTACAGCCTGTGTGTTTGAAAAATGTTCAGAAGCATCACAGAGACCTTAGAAACAGAGACTCCATTTATAATTAGAGTTGTCATTTGCTTCACCCCTAATTGTCAATATCTCAGTTAACCTAAATAGTAAAACCAACCACTCAAAGGTCTTCTGAAACAGGTGCAGATGGAAAGTTGTTTTAAGGATGGCTTACTTCTAGTACTTTATGTTTAGAAAATGTTTGCTGTCTACAGTAAAGATTTTTTTAGATGAATTTTAATATGTAAAAACTTTTATTCATTTGACAAAATTATTGAGCACCATTGAATGCATGTGTCACCATGATTTGTAAGTTAAAAAGAAGAAGAAATGAGAGACATATTTTGGGTTAAATACTGCTGAAATCTCTTTGGGGATAATAAAAAATGATGGTCTCAGGATAGGTACCTTAGACCAGGAAAATTGATATCTATGAGTCATTGGAGATTTTGCTGTAAAGGTTTGAAAATTAAGGACTCCATTGAATTAAATCACACATCTTTTTTAAAGAGCTACCCTTTAGGAGTGCTTGCCTTGTGATTTTTACATCGTCATCTCTCTTTAACCGTACTACGTCAACTAGCATGATTGGCTCTCATTGCTATGTGTCGTGTCTAAATTCTAGCCATTAAAGAATGCTTGCATTTGTCCGGAGGCACAAAACTCTCCTTAAAACAAGTATCTCCTCCATGAAAGAAGTCCGTGGGTAGATAGGAATGCTTTTCAATCTATGATGCATCTCTTTCTTGTAGTAAGAATGTGTTTATCAGACCCCAGCTTCTTCCCAGCTTTGCTTCTGACACTCAGCAGGTGTATTGAGTGTCTACAGATAGAATGTGTGAGAAAGTGCCCTCCACTTACTCCTCCCCATCACCGATGAGAGAACTTGAATAAGAAGAGGGGCAGTAGGAATCGTCTCCTCTTAAATTCTAGAAAAATGGGTCCTCTGACTTGACATTAGAAAGTGTTTTCTCTTTAAGACTACTATAAAAATTTCCCAATAGTTCTTTTAGTTAAGAAGAGGCTAAAGTATTTGGTGGTACTTAGTCTGATACCAAGAATTGTTTTCTATCTGGCCATGCTTACCCTTTCCCCCTCTTGGCCTCGTTCCATAGGTGCTCATTAAGTATGTGTCTAGTGGTTGAGTTGATGTTGAGGAAGAACCTTGTTTCTATGAGATTTCAGAATGTAAATCAAAGAACTGAGCAGCCACTGAGAATCTTTTTTTCCACTTGGTCTTTTTATGCTGACCAAATTTTCTACTATGATTAGAAGCTCTCGTTTGAACTTAGGCATTGATTGGTCAAAGCTCTTATTGAACCATATATTTAAGGGTGGGATGTACAATCTTTTTTAAAAAATTATATTATCTCCTCTTCTAATTCTGTAAGCAAAGGGCAGAGCCTTGGAATATTGCAAATCAGGATTCAAGACATTTGGGTTGGGCATTTTTTAACGAAGTGTGGAAACATACCAATGGTGGCATCAGAGATGATTTTAGGGAACACACCGATGAGATGTTATATAATACTGAATTGCTCTGTGTACAATGTAGTTCATTTTCAATTCTTTCTCAGTAATTCTGAGTACTCCAAGGTCAGAATCTCAAGTGGGTGCCCAGATATCCTTTGCTTCTCTAGCACTGGCTAATCTCCATTTTTAACAATCCTTGGAGAAGTAAGAGTGTCCAACAAACATTGATAACATTGTTTTATTTACATGCGATGTTTATTTTTGTGGTTACTTGCCATTAATTTCAAGTGATTATAGGGTTTCATTGATACCAGTAAATGGGAAATTTCTTTTCAAATACAACTGTTGAAGTTAAAGATACTGCATTTATTAAAGAAAATATTACTTAAATCATCTTACAAGCTGCAGAGGGATGTGGCAGCAAATGTGTGGCGTGGAAGTCTGATGCTTGGGAAACACTGCAGTAGGGGGAAAATTGCAAAATGTCATTGGCGAATGCCTCATCTAGGGAAATGACCCATAGGCAGGCACACACAGTAGGGTGATGCCTTCCAGATGTAAAGTTGAAGGCTGTTTTGGAAATGGGGTAGAAAGGGTGAGGGAAAAGCCCGTATGTGGCTTATGATGTGGAGAACATCCAAGTTGCCTCCTTTCCAAAGTGGCAGTATGGCAAAGCCCAGATTTTCTCACACTCCTTCTTACTAGAGAAGGTAAGCTCTCCACATACAATGCAGTTGTATGTTTTAGGTACATTTCCCAACCTCACTTGGTCATGGATTGCTTGTGTCATTGTGCCCTGATAACATGCTCTTCTGAAGAACATCTGATCAATGAAGAATTTAGACTTTACAGCCATACAACGTAATACTTTTTGTGAATTAGATCTATGTATTCTACTTTTTCTTGGTTGCATTTATTTCTCTAGTAGGTATGAAAGACAAATGTCTACTCAGCAGTTTTCTGACTGCCCTCAGCCTAGCATTCCATTTTCATTTAGTCCTTCATTCTTGCTTGCATTTCTCTTTCAGTCTCTCCTTATTCTCCATTTTTATGACAGCTGTGTCAAGGTACACTCTGTTGGTTTAGTTTCACATTTATGCGTATCAGCTTCCCAAGTAGGGCTGCATTAGAAATACTCTATATGAGTTAATGTGATTATATTGCTAACTCCCTGCTTGAGATTTTTTAAGCACCTTAGTTGAGTTCATATTCCCTTTGAATGGTCACAGGAACACTGCTACTCAAACTTCTAAAATAGAAATCAAGCTCATTTCCCATATGCAGCAGTTTAATGATAACCCAATCAGAGAAAAGCTGTCTTAGTTCATCAGTGCACTCCAGGGGCAGGCAGGCAATTCTTTCTCAATGAATCTTCCATTATCAGGATCTGACCAAGACCATTTCCGAGAGAAAGTTCATTTTATAATTTTATGATTTTTCTCCCTCCTGCTTTCTTTCTAATGACCTCACTTTTCTGTTTCATTCCTCAATCCTGAACATCAGAGTTTAAAGAGCTCCTTTTTGTGGAGTGTATGCTAAAGTGGTCTGTTAGGCAATATATTTATTACCTGGAGTGAAATGACTTTCCACAGCCAGGCAGTTTTCTTAGCCTCCTTGCTACCTCTATATTTTACAAAGTCACTTTTTACATTTTGTTGGACGATGGCTTTGTGTCAACCAGGGAAGAAAGAGAAAATGTGAGTGTGTGTGTATGTGTGTGTGTGCCTGTGTGTGAGTGTTGGGAGAAGGGGTCTTAATGAATATAATGAGCACATTTCCGTTTTTCATTTTCCTCAGATGTTCAGTGGCTTCCATATGTCTGCCGCATGCAGCTTTGTTCACTGGGGTTGGTATTACTAACCTTGGGATTGCCTTTGATGGAGGACATGTGTATCTACTGTATCTTTCCCTTGTGTTTTTGCCTGAGATCCAATATGGAATAGCTTTGGGACTGAGATAGAGGAAAAAAAAAAAAATAGAGAGGGGTGTGTGTGTGTGTGTGTGTGTGCCTGTTACCATCCCTAACAGAGATGCCAGGTGTCAAATAACCCCCTCCAGGAGACAGTCTCTACTGTACTGGATTTAGCTGGAAGACTCCCTTGTGTGACTGTGGTGTGTCTGCTTGGCTTCCCTGCCATCAGTATACCTGTCAGACATGGTCAAGCAGGTTTGAAACTTTTTCCATACCATTTTCAGTGACAATGTATTTTACTTTTTATCTTTGTTCCTTGGAGTTAGGGGTCGTCATTCATACGCACATATTGCGAAAGGGCAGGAGGATGACCCAGCACTAATTTATTCTTCCTCAGTGGCCAGTTGTTGAGGTTTGTTTCCCCAGTTTGGGAACAAAAGAATATATACATTGGAGTTAGGAAGCTCCCTAATCTCTGGTTCTCCAGGGCAGCTTTGTTAGATAAGATTAAGGATTTCATGAATGCTTTCTCTTCTCCCTGGAGATTGTGCATGGGTACCAGCCATTGTCAGTGTCAGCAGAGCCTGATAACAGCTAGCTGGAGATGCGAACACCGCAGTGGAGAAGTGAGCATCAGGCAGCCTGGGTGTATAAATCTAAAGTGTGCCCTCCTTCCACCCCCATAACACACCCACTAGAGGGCTGCCTTTGTGTCCTTCGCAGTGGAAAGAGCAGGCAAAGCCAACATGTCAGCTCTTGTAAAATAGCTGCAAAATGCCACGTGTTCAGAGAGACCAGCACTGCTTGATTTGTATTCATTCTTTACATGGTTGTGTTCAGACTGAACTCTTACTGTAATTAAGCAGTACTTTTATTTATATTGGAAAGTATATAAATTGTTTGCCTTTTGGCATTCCCTACAGTACTTATTGAAGACTTGTACATTCTCTTGCTTGTACGAAATTAAAGTACAGTAAGATGGCACTCATAATACTGGGAGGTAGGATTAGATGTAGCTTTACTGAGCTTAAAATGAGGTCTTCCAAAGGCTGTCATGGCTTACAAAAGGTTAAAAACCAGACAGCCTTCTCTGTACCTACAGCCTTTTATGAGAAATGTCTCTACATGCTGTGGAAATGGTACTACAGGCCTATGAGCCCACTAGGCTTTTACTTCAGAGATTCTCTTTTTAAGACAAATACATGCAGAAATACACTGGAGAGAAGGATGAAAATGATATGCTTCTATACTGAAGAGTAAAATGGTCAAGGGGAAGACAAGACAATCTTTCACACTTTTCTTAAATAAGATGCAATTATTTCTGGCTACCACCAAAACCATTTATTTTCCTAAAGAAAATGTCTTTTGTCGTTTGTTTTTTTCTAACAGCACCATCATCCATTGCTTTGGTCCAGGCTAAAGAAGTCACAAGATACAGTGTGGCACTGGCTTGGTTGGAACCAGATCGGCCCAATGGGGTAATCCTGGAATATGAAGTCAAGTATTATGAGAAGGTATTACTTGAGTGAACAACACTCCTTTCCTTCCTTCATTCCTTGTTTCCTTCTTTCCTTTCTCCTTCCCTCCCTCCCTCCCTTCTTCCTTCTTTCCTCGACTCCTTCCCCTCCTCCTTTGCTCCCTCCCTTCTGTTTAAGTGTTAGCCAGTTGTAAGTCATGGAATATCAGCGAATCCTCAAATCAAATGCATTTTGCTTCCCGATTAAGTATGATTATGAAATTTATCATTTACTTAGTTATCCTGAAAAGTAGAAGATAACAATAATGATAATACGTTGTATTGTAATATAACTATATCTTTACTTTCTAGTAATGGAAACCAAGATAGCTAAGAAGTTCTAATCTATGAACCTTCTATCAGAGAGAGTGACTCATAACAGTTGAAATAATGATCTGTTTAAGTAGATCACTGCCATTCAGAATAAAGATGTGGGTTTTGATGACTTTTAATAGAAAGTCAGGGAAGGAAAATCACATTCTTCAGCCTCTTAAAGTTATAGAAAGGCATTATTTTTACAAATAACTTGTCTCTCTTAAAGGACAGAATTTTGAAGAGAGCTATTTGCATTCAAGGTTGTCTAGAAAATGAACAGTTGTCTTCTTTTTCTTTTTAAAGATAATCACGTATTGGCTTCCTTATTAAAAGTAGAAAAGGGACACGATTTTTCCATCGAAACCATGTTATAACACATTTTACATTTTCTAGACAGAAAATAGAAAAAGACAAGGGACCTTCTCACAGTTATTTCTTTTAAATTGCTGGGTGTGGAGCTAGAAAAGCCACCAACCATCATTTAATGTTCATTTCAAAAAAAAAGAGTAGGAAGAAAGATCTGGATATGGTCAGCGTCAATAACAATCATACCTGAATTCGCATTTCTTTCAACAAGTAAGAAGTAACAATAGTACTTATAACATCCAAGAGAATATAGGCTCCAGAGAGTTTATTCGTCTCCATTTACTTTCAGTTTCTGAGTCGACTGGCTTGACTCCTTTAATCTTGCACCTAGTAAGTAAGCAGGAGTTTTATTTTGCCACCTTCCCCAATTTTATCTCGCCATGATGTAGGATCAGAATGAGCGAAGCTATCGTATAGTTCGGACAGCTGCCAGGAACACAGATATCAAAGGCCTGAACCCTCTCACTTCCTATGTTTTCCACGTGCGAGCCAGGACAGCAGCTGGCTATGGAGACTTCAGTGAGCCCTTGGAGGTCACAACCAACACAGGTAACAAGGACAACCGAGACTCAGTCACTTCTGAGGCTATTTTTATAATACAGGTGAATGCCATTACAGTGAAATCTAAGGAGTTGTCTGTAATTTTTGGCTAGGCAAACATTTTGCTGCAATGAACATGGCTTGAAATAAGTTAGCCAATGTCTGTAACTTAGAAAACTTCAAGTGATTTAGAGAAAAGCATTTTCAAAATACTATCTGATTTGTCTTTTCCTATGAATGAAAAATGTTGCCTATTTTTCTCTTGTTTTGAGCCTTCTATAAAGCATGAAAAATGGGATTACTAAACTGACAAATTGAGGGTTACATAGCTACCCTACATTAATATAGGGAATTTTCTCCCTGAGAAGATTAAAGAAGGTGCCAAAAATATTTTTCCCCTACTTATTTCTAAGAATCATTTAAATCAAGTTAGATAAGCTTTTTTTTTTTTTTAAAGACTCTTCGGACAAACATATCAAATCTTTAAACATTGTGAGTTAGATTGGATTGACTGGTTGACTAAATTTAAAGTGCTTAAGAGGGGCCTACCCATGAACAAGCAGTTAGTGTCAGATACCTCCATCCGGGTAATTAATGAACCCAAATTGGGCATGTTTGATAAAAAGATGATAGATTTTTGACTTTAAGAAAGAAATTTTGTTCACAAATTATTAAATAAGAATGAAAAGAAAAGCAGAAGAGAAAGTAGAGTTGAATCTGAAGGGGATTGACATCCTTTGAAATTATCCAGCAAGGGTACAAGGAGGAAGTGGCTTTTGAACTAGGCAAAAATAGGCAGGTTTTTGATAGCTCTTGGGGAAGGAGGTATATTCGAAACTGCTGTCCTTTCTGAAATGTTCAAGTGTCTTTCTCTCTCCAAGTGGCTTCGGAACATTGAGAACTGTGACCCATTCAGAAGTTCTACCTCCTAAGACTTTCCCAAAGGTGACCGTTATGTAATTGTCATTCCCAGTGCCTTCCCGGATCATTGGAGATGGGGCCAACTCCACAGTCCTTCTGGTCTCTGTCTCAGGCAGTGTGGTGCTGGTGGTAATTCTCATTGCAGCTTTTGTCATCAGCCGGAGGTAAGCACTGAAGCCACTCATTGTGCAGCCCCCGACCTTCCCAGTGTTTATGATGGTTTTTTTCTCCTCCACACAAAGCTAAGGCTTTTGATTGCATCATAAACATGACTTCTGCATCCCAAGTTTCCTCCTTGTTGCTTTGATCTTCCCACACCCCTGCCAAAGCTGCTAGCTGTACCCTGGTGGCAGGCTGAGAGGTCCGGAAGGACCCAGCTAATTGTAGGAAACAAAGCTGAAGAGCAAGCCAGTGGGAGATTTCTAGGTGCTTTAAGCTGCCAGGTGTTACGTTTATCCCTCTCTTAAGCCTAGACTCACTGCCAAAGGCAAGAAAAAGCCCTGTAAAACTTGGGTCCCAATTTTGAGCTCTGCCATTTGCCAGCTACTACTACACAAACCTTTTTGAGTCTTTATTTCTATTCTCTAAAATAGAGATAATTATTATCTGCCTCAAAGGGTTATTGACAGGAGAATTTTGATATGCAAAATAGATAATACAGCACACAGGAGGTGCTTCAGCATGATTTTGGTTAACAGTAATGGTCACTAAAGCAAAGAAATGGGTACTTCACATTCAGTCTTCCGCCAGGAAAGGCCATCAGCATTTCCAGAGAAGCAAGGGATTTCTAGAGATTATCCCTTGAGCAAATCGTGGGCATGCCATTGCTCTTGGAAATGAACCTGAAACATCTGAGTCCTTATCCTCTAAGTACTTACAATCTGACTTGATAACTTAAAAAATAGGGCTGGGCGCGGTGGCTCACGCTTGTAATCCCAGCACTTTGGGAGGCCGAGGCGGGCGGATCACGAGGTCAGGAGATCGAGACCACGGTGAAACCCCGTCTCTACCAAAAATACAAAAAATTAGCCGGGCGTGGTGGCGGGCGCCTGTAGTCCCAGCTACTCGGAGAGGCTGAGGCAGGAGAATGGCGTGAACCCAGGAGGCGGAGGTTGCAGTGAGCCGAGATCGTGCCACTGCACTCCAGCCTGGGCGACAGAGCAAGACTCCGTCTCAAAAAAAAAAAAAAATAATAATAATAATAATAATAATAATAATAATAATAATAATCTAAAAAGGAGAGAGAAATAACAACAGATTGGCAGCATCTTCTTTTGAACCAGTTTTTCTTAACTGTTTTCATCTCCATTTACTTACTCCCATCACCTGCCCAGAGGCTCCAGAGGAGTGGTCATTGATATGTGCCCTGCATCTGGGCCTTCTTTCTCTTTTATGTGTAAGAATCTGCCTCTTCCCTGATCTGCATCCCCATATACCATCAACTGTTTCACAAGATGGGGCTGTTGGTGAAAAAAAGGGCTAAGCCTGGGGATGTCAAAAGGATCCTCTTAAATGTAAAGCTTTTCATTCCCTAGAAGAGGGAAGTAGTCCTAGGAAAGAAGTAATTCTTGCCCAAGGTCGTCGCACTGCCATAGTGGTAGGCTGAGCTTCTACTGGCCCCACCAATAGCTGTGCTTGGCTCTCAGGCCAGTGTCTGTTGCATTGTCCCTCTCTGCCTACTGATGATCTCACCAATGTCATAGCAATGCCTTTGGCTATTTCCACTGGCCTGAGCAAGCCACAATGCTTTTACTTTCCTCTGATATACATTATAATTAGAGTGATGACCATATAATCTAGTTTGCCTGGATTGTCCCAGTTGGTACATGTATTTCTTTTTTTTTGTTCCCAAGACGGAGTCTTGCTCTGTCACCCAGGCTGGAAGTGCAGTGGCACGATATCGGGTCACTGCAACTTCTGCCTCCTAGGTTCAAGCAATTCTCCTGTCTCACCCTCCTGAGTAGCTGGGATTACAGGCACACACCACCACACCCGGCAGCTAATTTTTGTATTTTTAGTAGAGACAAGGTTTCACCATGTTGGCCAGGCTGGGCTCAAACTCCTGACCTCAAGTGATCCGCCTGCCTCAGCTTCCCAAAGTGCTGGGATTACAGGCATGAGCCACCGTGCCCGGTCATGTATTTCTTAATATCATGCTCCCACCCTCACTCTCCAAAGTGTCCTGGTATACAGGGACCAATTATGTTCACTCTTAACATAACACAGTATAGAACAACACGTTCTGTACAGGCATCTATTTTACATTGTGTTCATAGCTTTTGATGCACAATCTATGAATAGGTATGTTTGATTAGAGTGATGAGTCAAATCTTGATGTTAAATCCACAATAAATTCTCATTTCTGTTCCTTTAATACACACACATACAAAAACATATAGACATTGGCATGCCCTCTATATTCTAAACAGCAGTATATCTCAACCTTTGGAAACTTAAGGTTGACCTGCATAGATTTTGAATTCCCACCGTTCTTTCCTCCCCTGCTATTTGATTGTGAAAGCCAATCAAGATGGCCCTCTTTCTTGTACATTGCCATTTAGTTTTGTATATGTACACATGCTGTGCTTATAACCACTGGGAACTGTATGCATTAGTATATATCCATCTGATGGTGGGAAGCATGGAGCATGTGGGGGAGTGTATAGGAATTATATGTGCTTTTTTGATTTTATAATTACATATTTCTGTGTCTGAAATGTTCACAGTATACAGAAATAATCTTGGTTGTTAGAAAATAAAGATGTTTAAAGGTTTAAAAACAGATACAATTCATTAAATACCTCCACCTCTAAAAATATTTGATAAAAATTCAGCACCCTAGGATGCTCAGAGCACTTCTCTGCAGAAAGTAGGCCTTGCCATGTGTCTTGACCATCTCTTTGACTTGACTGGAAACATTCTCTAGTTGTAGTCCAGCTTTGCTTTAGATTTACTTTGCTTTTTTGTTTTTTGGTATAAGTGGCCCTAAATACAGCAGTCAAACTGGAGTAATGAGAAATAAGCCACCTCATTGTAAGTTTCCTTTGGATGTTCTGCTTAAAACATTGGCTTTGATGAAAAGAAAGGAAAAACACATGAAAATGTAATGTGGGGAGACAAGTTTATTAAAAGCCATGACTACGGAAAATAGCATCCTTAAGCTTGCTGACTTAATTTCCTCTCTGCTTTTATTGATCACTTTATTATATAAGGCAGGATTGATAGCAGGATGCATCAGATTTCCAATTATGAGTCCCCACCTTAGAGAACTGAGCCTGTCGAGTTACCTAGTGATGATTCCTGTCCCTTCTCCCCCATTAAAAAAAAAATGTCACTTCCCAAGGCTGATAAACAGTGCTTGGTGATTGGTCCTCAATGGATCACTTTTTAGAAAATGAAATGTCAACCCCTTGCCCTCATATTGATTCTTCTTTAGTGTCGGCCGTAAAGCTGTCATGGGAAAGGCCGCCTGGAGCCAGGTAGCTGACAGGCTTGTAGCGGCTCATGCACATTCAGCCAATTCTTCTCCTTACGCAAGTTGTCTGCTCTGTTATCTTGGACTATAAATGTTTAAATGGGACAAGAACAGGTGAACAGAGAGGAGACAGGTAGTGGGGATGGAAGCCTGGCCCAGGCTTTTTGTGACAGGACAAATGAAAGGTAGTACATGGTACTGGTGAAATAATCTTGCCAGACTTCAGCCAGTAGTATGAGAAAGCAACAGATTAAACACCCTAGCCTATAAAATCTGAGTCATGTCCTTTGATGATGGGGCTGCTTTGTGCTTCTTAGAATCACTGAATGTTTATGCTGGAGTGGATGCTACAGACAGATCCCTTATGGGGGTCCCCTTGAACTGACTCCCACTCTGCTGATGGCATGCAAGATTTCTAAGGAAGTCAATGGACAGAAACTCACATAGTGAGAAAAGTTTCAGTCCTTCTGATGACCTCAGAGAGAAAATCGGCTTGGTGCTAATTTGTCATTTAAGAAAGAGGAAGCAGCCTCAGGCTCACAGTTGGTATCTTGCTAGATTTTTTTTATAGCAATTGTTTTATTTATTTCATTGTACACATTCAGCTTATAGGGAGAAGCCTGAGCCTAAGGCAAGCCAGAATAATGTGCACTTTTTTCAGTGAGATCTACTTTTTTCTTTTGGCCAAATGGAACATGTAAGCATTTAGGGATCACGGTGAAAGAATCAAACTACTAAATTTATAAAATACCTAAAATGAGATGTTATACTAGGCACACTGATTTAGCTATATTGTATATTTTTACCACCCACATTTATGTTAAGCAACTTAATTTTATATTTTCTGTAGGCATCTTTGATCTGTGTCTTTCTCATCACTCAAGAGATGATTTTAGAATTCTTTCAGCTTTCCAGAGCACATAATTGTACTTGTTATCTAGGTTATTTTAAGGCACAACACTTCTTGTACCTATGTGATGCTGTCCCTATAAATTTTATTTCAAACCACAAACAAATCTCTATTTGTAAATTGTCTACAGCAAGTCAACATTTCCACATTTATATATTTATATATTTGTGATCTCCACAACATAACCACTTTTCTATATTTTTTTTAAGTGATCTTTAAAAGGACTGTTAACAATGACATCCTAAAATACAAATTATAAGGTCATAACTTCCAAGACTAATGACTGAATCTATGTTAATTTTCTCTGACACCCTCTTCCCTTTTATAGTAATGATCTCATCAAGTTGTCTCCAAAAGCGTCACAAACTAGTATTAATTCAGATTGTTTTAGGGTAGTGTTTTTTCCAAAACAGTATTACAGTATTGATTGATTGATTGAGACAGAGTCTCACTCTGTTGCCCAGGCTGGCATGCAATAACTCAGTCTCAGCTCACTGCGACCTCCGCCTCATGGGTTCAAGTGATTCTCATGCCTCAGCCTCACAAGTAGCTGGGATTACAGGCATGTACTACCACTCCCAGCTATTTTTTGTATGTTTAGTAGAGATGGGGTTTCACCATGTTGGCCAGGCTGGTCTTGAACCCCTGACCTCAGGTGATCCTCCTGCCTCGGGCTCCCAAAGTGCTGGGATTATAGGCGTGAGCCACCATACCCGGCCCCAAAACAGTATTTTATTATTCAAATGTGAAAAACAATTTTAAGAAAAGACTAGAATACAAAAATAGCCCCTGTTTCTTAAAGGATAACTTGGTAGTGAGGGAAAGTACTACTGATAACCAGGCACATGCTGTTTTTATACAAACCTTCTAATGATTGCTAGTGACACTGGGTTTCCATTTATGTTAGGGTTATAAAGTACCCCCTTTACTTGGATAAGGAAAAAGAAGTGAATTGATTTTAAGAAAAAAATGAAGTGGTTATGGCAAAATTTGTATATATATTAGGTACTGGAGGCCTAAAGAGATTAAACAAATAAACGAAGGTCACATGGCGAGTTAGTTGCTGATCAGGACAGGAATTCAGCTCTCCTAACTTCCAATACTGGGATAGATATGTTATTTTAATATCTTCTTAACTGACAAAGTTGACCTACATAAAAAAGCTGACATTGGCAGTTCTATGGAACCAAAGCTTCAAGAGTCTGCTAGTGATGTTGGTAAGATTTGTAATCTGTGAATTAATGTGCAAATCTATTGCACAATATAAAGTCAGAGTTTGCAAGTTAATTTTCTCCTCCTATTGAAGGTTAAGATATTCCACTTTGGAGCTAAGAGTTCACACAATGCCAAAACAGTTATTGTTCAGCCTGTGCTACCACACCTGGCTAATTTTTGTATTTTTAATAGAGATGGGGTTTCACCATGTTGGCCAGGGTGGTCGTGAACCCCTGACCTCAAGTGGTCCGCCTGGGCCCTAATTTCCGTCCCTGGAATATTACAATCATGTGAAAATGAAAACACTTAAATGTTAGCCTAATTCAGCTCTGATGAAGTCATGTAAATTCACACAACTAGGGGCAGATGATACCTCGGGAACATTTCTAAACAACTTGCGTGCAACCATTTCAACATGCTACTCATGAACACCATTTAGACATCATTCGGTGCAAGAACAATGACAGCTTAAAGAAGAATGGCTGCTGTGAATCTTCATGGGTGATGCCGTTCAGTGCTGGAAAGGGACCTCCTGGAGCCATGCTAGTTACGTTGCTTTATTTTTAATATGCACTTTAGCTGAATAAATTACTTACCTTTCACTAATTAGTTTTGGAACAGTGAACCGCATCAATCAAATCTGTCCACTTGACCAGAAAAGTTAGTAATTTAGTAAAAGCACGGTTTACGCTGGGCCCCTGCCTTGCTCCCCCTCTCTATTTTGTTTGTTTTATTGAATAGTCAAGGTGCCAGGAACAGCACATTGGTTGAGAGGGCTCACGCTGTTCTGCAACAATGTCTGTTAATACCCTTATTACCCTGTCCCTTGGACTGCAGGAGGGCTTAGTTCACACTCTTTCAAAGTTTCACCTGCAATGTGGCCTCTTTTCTCCAACTCCTGTGGCTGAAAGGGTCCATGTTTCCTTCTGGAGCATTCACTAACAAAACACTCCACTCCTTCCCAGTTTTAATCAGCTTGTCCACATCTCTATAATTAGAAAACCTTCAACAAAGTTTTCCTTCTGCCGTTCAGGTGATCAGCCTCAGATGTCAGTTTTGACTTAGGACTTCTTCAGGCAGTGTGGCTTCCTGCAGGCTGGCTGCCCCAGTGGTGAACTTCAATGGGCTTTCTTTCCTGGGATGATAATGGGCCACACTGAGCCAAGGCAAAAGGGCCATCAGGTGTTAAAGGTAGAACAGGACACAGGCATTTTTGTTTTCCAGGTATTTTTAAAAAGCAAACAGACTACTATTAGCCTTTCAACAGTAATCCTTGTGTTTTTTTTTCAGCCATTTCCTGCAGTCTTAAGGGTCCTCTCCTTCAAATACCACTCCACGTAAAAAAAATCTCATTTAAAAACACACCTTCACCACTAATTTAATTCCTCCTTCTATGTTTAGAAGTCTGAGGAAGGGATGGGCGTGTCAACCTTATAATCAATGACCCCTGTCATTTTGTATTTCCTCTGGCTTTGCACATATTTAATGAATGTGCTTGATGCAAAACAGATAAACACTTTCCCGGGCAGCTTCAGGCCATGGGTTTCTATGGTATAGGCCAGGTTTTTGTTTCATTGACAATTTTAAGTTGGTACCAAAGCTTTCTCACTCTATGCATTTGTTTTTCCTTCTTCAAAGGAAAGAAATTCAAATCAGTATTCGAGACCTTAAGTGGTTTAAAAGATATACTTGTAATTTTAGATAATGCTTTTAGGAGCTCTGATAAGACACAATCTTTCAGACTGGCAGGACCCTATCACACCCTTGGGACCAATCAATGGCATTTTCCTGACATAAAATGTTATTTTAGTAGTCCCTGATCTAACACTCTTATATTTCCTTTAAAAGAAGGGAAAGGACGGGGGTGGAGGGAGGGGAAGAAGATTGGAGGAGACTTCATCTTTTATAGAAAGTTGTTTGGCTTCAGGGTATTTAAACCTGTTTAGTTACTTCGATGAAGCAATGGATTTTAAGAACAGTTGAATTCATTTTAAGTGAATGTACTGACATAAAACCTAATACTACTTATAATGAACTCTCACCAGGTATCCTTATGTAACTAATCTCCAGTAAGAGAGGCTCTATGAAGTCGTGGGCTGGATCAGGGCTTCCACAAAGTCCTGTACTTGCTAGGAGAGGACGTGGTGATCCTCTTGCTCCCCACCCCCCACCCCACCCCAGCTGCATGTCCTCATCTACAGGGAAACTGAGCGTGTGTCTGTCTGCCTGGTTGCTTTCGAAGGGTTGTCATGAAGATGCAATTAAATAATAGACTCTGGCTGGGTGCGGTGGTTCATGCCTATAATCCCAGCACTTTGGGAGGCCTACGTGGGCGGATCACTTGAGGTCAACAGTTTGAGATCAGCTTGGCCAACGTGGTGAAACCCCAGCTCTACTAAAAATAGAAAATTCGCGGAGTGTGGGTGGCGGGTGCCTATAATCCCAGCTACTCAGGAGGCTGAGGCAGGAGAATCGCTTGAGCCCTAGAGGTGGAGGTTGCAGTGAGCTGAGATCATGGCACTGCACTCCAGCCTGAGCAACAGAGTGACACTCTGTCTCAAAAAATAATAAATAAATAAATAAATAAATAAATAAATAAATAAATAAATAAATAAAAATAGACCCTTTGAAAAGTTAAATGCAAAGAAAAATGCAAGCTTATGATTTGGGACTGAAATACCCTACTTCACAGTTAGCTGTAGTCACTGGGGTCTCTGTTTTGCTAAGTTGGTTCCTGCTTTGCAAACAGGGGAGGAGATAATATATGAGATGAGAGCACTTTGAAAAGTTAAATGCAGTGTAAAAGTGCAACATATTATTATTTGCCAGGGAATTATCCACACGGAGAAACATCTGTAGGCTCTGAGGGTCTGATTTGCTGAGCTGGTTCCTGCGCTGCTGACAATTAGGAGAGGAATGTGGGAGGGAAGCTTGGAGCATGTGACCGGGATCCGCTGCCTCTCTGGTTGCACTGCCTGGCTCCTTTAGGTTCTCTGTTATTCTCTGTTTTTCATAATCATCTGCCTTTCTACCTGTTCAAAGTTTAAGAGTTCAGGGCATAGGATTTTGACAGGACCACACTGCCAAGACACCTGGCCTTGGGGGAATTTTTCCTTATCTCAGACCCTGTTTCTTTTTCTGTAAGAGTCTTGCCTTACCTTGTCTTTGAAGCTCTAAGAAAACAGAATGTAAATTCCAGTGTAAATTGTACCTTTCTGACAGAAACATAAATGTATACATTTTATTTACTAATTTGGTCTCAACTTCCCAAGCTTTAAACAGCTGTGATATCAACTGAGTTGATTTTCTGATTCCTTTAAGTGATATATATTCTCCTGGCTCACTACGTATATATATTCAAGATTTTTGATTTGCAAGGCTTGAGTTGATTTTCCAGTTTGTATAAGAGAGATATATACATTTCTGATTGAAATTTATATGTACTGAAGATTTCTAATCCACAAAGCTTTATAACAAAGCCAGATTTACACTATTAAAAGTTGTAGGAGCAGAATGCCAGGTTTAAGACAATGCACCACTTTACTGAAAGTGAATTAGGCAAAGCAAAACAAAGCTTCTCACTTTTACCCTTGCTCATTTTTTTACAAATTAGGGAACATAATTCAGTACAAAGCAAATACTTACTTTTAAACTTTTCGTTAATAAGTTGGGAATTTGTATGCAGCAACAGATACTAGTAACCGCAAAAGTATTGTTTCAAGAGTATCGTGTAATATGATAATGAATTTTTGTGGTAGTAGTTATCTGGTTATAACAATAATATTTACTATTGCCTGTCACATACTGAACATTATTGCCATTTGATTTACACGGAATTACTCATGGAAATTTAATTTAGAATGTATATATACATACACACACATATATACACACATGTACATATATATGCACACATGTACATTTATATCAATGGAAAAATAGCCAATAAACCTATCTTCAATAAGATAAATTTTCTCTGAGAGATTTTAAATTATAATTATATTATAAAATATTTGCTTTAACCTATTGTAAGACACCTCAGTTTAAAATTGTGGTTCAGAGGTGTCTGTGACTGCTTGAGCTTAAAACCATGACTCACTACCCAGGTGACAAGTATTTCACCTCTTGTAAGTCTCAGTTTTCTCATCTCTGAAATGTACATAGCATACCTGTCTGACTTACAGTAGCAAAGAATTTGTCTTATGGCATGTATTAAAGCTTAGGTGTTTGAGGAAAATAATTCTCCTTTTTAAAAACATTTTAATAGACGGAGTAAATACAGTAAAGCCAAACAAGAAGCGGATGAAGAGAAACATTTGAATCAAGGTACAAAAAATTGGATTAAAAAATTTTATTTTTAGAGCATGTCGCGTGTTTTCTAGTTTAAACATGTCCAAATAATATTTATGTGGCTATTAATGTTATATAATATATTCCTTATCCCAATAATATACTTCCTGGGTATCAAACTGAAATGGGCGATTTGGATGGTGAGATTAAAGATGTGGGATGAGGTAGAGAAGTTTCTTTAGATTTTTACTTTTCTTTATTTAATCCTCTACCCTGAGAAAGTTATCAGTCTAGCTGGCTCATTCTTGTAGCTGGGTGGCAAAATTAAATGGGTATTTTTTTTCATCTAAGCTGGAAATTTGAGGAGGAGGAAAAGAATAAGAAATGTAACAGTAATTGCCACTTTCCAGGGAATGGCTATATGTGATATAGAATTAGTGACTATCAATAAATTTTTAGTGGATTCTAATTTTGATGTTCCAAAGAGGTCAAAGAAGGCAGTAAAAGAAGTGGCTCTAGAGTGACTTAAGCAAGGTAGAAGACTTTTTTTTAGACGGAGTCTCGCTCTGTCAGCCAGGCTGGAGTGCAGTGGCACAATCTCGGCTCACTGCAAGCTCTGCCTCCCTGGTTCACACCCTTCTCCCACCTCAGCCTCCTGAGTAGCTGGGATTACAGGCACACGCCACGACCCCCAGCTAAATTTTTGTATTTTTAGTAGAGACACGATTTCACCGTGTTAGCCAGGATGATCTGGATCTTCTGACCTCGTGATCTGCCCGCCTCGGCCTCCCAAAGTGCTGGGATTACAGGCCTGAGCCACTGCGCCCAGCCAGTAGAAGACTTTTAAATGGACAGTGGTTGGTGACTATCCAGGAGAGCTGTCCACTACAACTTTCTGAGATAACATTGTTCTATATCTGCACTGTCCAATATGTAAGCCAATAGCCACACATGCTATTGAATACTTGAAATGTAGCTAATATGACTGAGAAAGTGATTTTTTAATTTAACTTATTTATAGTTAGATAGCCACATGTAACAAGTCACTCACATATTAGTGCAGAAAGACAGAAGAAAGATTGGCTGGGCACAGTGGCTCATGCCTGTAATCCCAGCACTTTGGGAAGCCAAGGCGGGCAGATCACTTGAGATCTGGAGTTTGAGACCAGCCTGGCCAACATGGCAAAACTCTATCTCTACAAAAAATAACGAAATTAGCCAGGCATGTTGATGCATGCCTATAATCCCAGATACTCAGGAGGTTGAGGCACGAGAATTGCTTGAACCCAGGAGGCGGAGGTTGCAGTGAGCCAAGATCCTACCACTGCACTCCAGCCTGAGCAACACAGCCAGACTCTGTCTCAAAAAAAAAAAAAAAAAGATAGAAGAAAGACGGGAACTGGGAGTAACAAGACTCATCTTGAAGATTTTCTTGGCTATAGCATATAAAGTGATGAGGGATATGGAGTGTCTAACAACTTTCCATTTATTCACCTCGTTTCCTCCTAAAACCATGGTTTTTTTTACATGGGATATATGTTTTTTTTAAATTTTTACATGGGATATATGTTTTTTTAAAAAGCTGATCTATTAAAAAGAAGTAGCAAGAAATTGCCAGTTTAAGGAGCTTATTCCTAACCAATGGTGCTGGGATGAGGACAAGACCTACAGGCTTGGAAAGTCAAAGAGACTGGGCCAACTGGTGTCCTTCATACCCTCTGTGCCCCAGTGCCCCAACAGCTCCAGGAGGGAGAGGTGCAAATGCCAGGACAAAGCTTTTTACAATGACTTCTGCCTCTTGGTCCAGATATCTGTCACTGGGCTGCCTGCAAACACATCTAAATTTAGTTTATGAGTAGTATGAGATATGGCTGAATTGTACTTCCTGATGTCCAGACCATTCACAGTTAGGCTACAATGGTTATCTCCAGCTGAAATTTTCTGGAAAACTTGAATATCTCAGCTTATGACACCTTCTTTCTAAACCAGAAAAGAAGTGGAGGTCCACTACAGAGTCTGTATTCTCAAATCAACTAGCTGATATTAACCTTATTGTCTACTTTAACTTGGGTTTAATCTAATTTTGTTAATTGTCGGTCACATATTTAATTCATCCAGATATTGGGCAAAATGTGACACCATGTGGAAAGAGCCATTTGAAATTAAAAAGCTTCTATTTTCTTCCCTGAGGGAGGATAACTGAAGGTAGTGGGTAGGACTTCATGCAAAGGCAAGGGAGCTATGAGCCACTGCTTGGGACAATAGTATTTAGCTAACAGAATCCAAATTTCCTCCATGGGATGGGTTGTTTTAAAAATCTTGTCCTTAAAGTGTGAAGACATTCCAGGAAGTCAGTAAAGCTGTAGCCTCTTAAGTAGCTAACAATATTTTGTTTACCCACTAATGAAAACCAGAGCAAGAATTTAACCATTTTCATATGTCAAGACCTTACAGCTAACTTGACTTTTCCTATGTTTTGTAATTTTAGACCCAGACTACTTATGTTTATTAGTGGTTCCTTAGAAGTATTCAGCCAACTTATCATGTTTATCACTTAGGTGTAAGAACATATGTGGACCCCTTTACGTATGAAGATCCCAACCAAGCAGTTCGAGAGTTTGCCAAAGAAATTGACGCATCCTGCATTAAGATTGAAAAAGTTATAGGAGTTGGTAAGTGTCTGAGTGTCTGTCTGCTAATGAGTCTGTTTTCTTGGTGGATGTTAAATATGTGTGTGGATTATGTAAATGTTTTTGTGAGTATATTATATGTGTTTATATACATGAAATTTCCTTTTTTTGAGTATAAAGTATCATGTGTTATAAAGAACTCTAGTACAAATTTTGATTTTATTCTTAGAGAGAAACTTAATGCGATCTGAAATCAGGTTGATTGCATTCAAAAGATTTACTCTATTTCTTACTAAGATTTTGTGTAGGTTTTTTTCATTAAGCCTTAGTTTTCTCGAATAAAATGCGGCTAATAGTAGCATCTACTTCAGGGTTGCATGGAGGATTTTGTGAAATAATCTATGCAAAGCACTAGCACATGGCCTGGCATGTAACAAGCACTCAAGGAATGTTAGCTATTATTCTTTCATCTTGAATGTGTTTCTGGTCCATCGTAGATTCTTTTTCTCTCCCAAAGGTGAATTTGGTGAGGTATGCAGTGGGCGTCTCAAAGTGCCTGGCAAGAGAGAGATCTGTGTGGCTATCAAGACTCTGAAAGCTGGTTATACAGACAAACAGAGGAGAGACTTCCTGAGTGAGGCCAGCATCATGGGACAGTTTGACCATCCAAACATCATTCACTTGGAAGGCGTGGTCACTAAATGTACGTGGGTCACCCCCTTTACAAAGCCAAGTTAGAATTTACTGGGAAATTAAACACACATTTTCTTTCCAGGAAAATGACAGATGGCGCAGACCCACTGATTGCTAATAGGAGGAAATCAGTGCAGGACAAGTCATTAATCTTGTAGTCAGCTCTAAATGGGTCTTTGGTTTTAGCTGATACCCTATCTCCAAGGCAGCTTGTGTGAGATTTTAGAGAAATTAATATTGCAGATTTTTGGTATGCCATGCCATCCTTCAGATATTTGCTAGGCCAAACTGATTGTCATAGGGTAGGCTCAAGCAGATGGTAAGCAAAATAAAATTTAAGTACTTTTCCTATAAAGCACAACAAAACCTGGCCACACCTTGTGCTGGAATCTTTGGTTCCAGATGCAGAGAGTGAAGCTTGGGAATCTTTAATATATTGGGGGATTTGCTTGTCTGCTCTTCCTGATTTATGGCTGTTGCAGTTCAGCACCTATTTACAGTAACACCTGGTTGAACTTTCCTTTTTTAGTCCATTAGCATTCACTGAGCCTGTGAACCACGCTTCAGTTAAAATGCGACACAGCTCAACAGATGCATTTTGTGAAGCAAACCCTGAATAAATCTGTAAGGCTGGCTAAGACCAACTTATAAAGTGCCACATAGACAGTACAGCTGAGGCAGTCCCTGTTTAAGGTGGCTCTGTTCCAAGAGCCCTCATACACACTACAGTTACTACAAGTCAAGGATCTTATAAGCCTGGGGCTATGTCTCCTGGAAGGCCAAGGCTTTTCTTCTTTGATTCAAGGTGTCTGTGGAGAGCATCTTCAGTCAACGTGTGCAGAGTAATGGCAATATAGCCACCCCAGTGGGGTGAAGCAGTAGGAGGAGGGGAGGTTAAAGAGAAAAACTGATGCTGGGTATAATCGCTCATACCTGTAGTCCTAGCTACTTAGGAGGCTGAGGCAGGAGGATCACTTGAGACCAGGAGTTCGAGGCTGCAGTTGAGATGGGTAAGTTTTCTGGACCCCTCGTAGGACTTGTAATGGGGTGTGACTTGTTTTGCTTGGCCACCGAGCTCAAACTTCTTGTAGGAAGGGGAGCACACAGTTTAGCACCTGCAGGAGCCTGGGCGAGTGGTTGCCAGTGACCTCTGGAGCCCCAGAAGGTGGATGTTACAAATAATGCTCTTTTAGCAGTTGTCATCCGTGGATGGCTAAGTGTTAACCAGCTCAGTGGAGAGTCAGGGTGACAGCCTTTTTCACCCTCCCCTCTTGGTACCTTGGTTCCTGTCTGGCATCCAGGAAGAATCAGGTCACATGGACTTGAAGGATGGTGAATGTGTAGGTTTTATTGGGTGATGGAGGTGGCTGTCAGCGGGATGGGGAGCTGGAAAGGGGAAGGAATAGGAAGATAATCTTCCCCTGGAGTTTGACTATTCCTAAGTGAACACCCATGGTTTCCAGGGTTGAAGGTGGGGCCTTTGCAGGGAACCACCCTCTTCTACCCAGTATTTCCCTGCCGCCTGTCAGTATCATTCCTAGTGAGCTATGATAGTACCACTGCACCTCAGTCCAGGTGACAGAGGCACCTGGACTCTATTTTTTAATAGAAACCTGTCTCTACTTAAAAAAAAAAAAAAAAGAAAAGAAAAAAAAATGAGACATTAGACCTGGGGCAGGTGGCTAGTATACAAAATCCTTAGGAAGAAGAAATGAGGTGGTTACTAAAATGGGAGAGAAAGTATACACTATAGAGTTCAGGGGTCCTCAAACATAAGAATCTTCTGGAAAGATTGTTAGGACAGTTTCTTGGGCCCCCTCCTCAGAGGTTTGATTCAGCAGGTGGTGTGCGGCCCAGAAGTTTGGAGTGCTAGAGAGCTCACCACAGGTGAAGCCATTGCTGCTAGTATGGGAATCACACTTTGAGAACCATTGGCCTGGGGACAAACGACGGCGTACCAGCTCTGCCGCTACTAAAGCTTGTGACCTTGGACTACTTGTTCAATCTTTCTGTTTCAGTTTTCTCTTCTGTAAAATGGAGGTAAAAAGAGCATTTGCCTTATAAGGTTATTTTGGGGATGAAATAGAATAGAGTGGTTAGCACAATAGCAAATTTTTTCAGAAAAAACCTCGTATGTATTCAGCGGTGCTATTATGTCTTAAGAAGTAGGTACATCTTTCCCCATCTCCAGAATCTTTCAAAAAAAAAAAAAAAGAACTTTGGTGCTAAGGATATATAATTTTCTTCCTAAGGTGAAGGCTATAATTACCATAGAATAGCTCTATTTGCTTTTTGAGATTAGTTTTACAGACAGGATATTTTTCTGTTGCCTGTGGCCTTCAGGGCCGCCCAGAGCCCTTCAGTACTTTAATTAAAAGATAACATTCCCTTTAAATACTTTTGCAGGTCCGTTTTCTAAAAAGGAGGCTCTGTTCAGCTAAGGGTGTTTTTCCTGTCGCAGACAGTGATTTTCCTAGCACCTCTGCAGAAGAGAGAAGAAACAGGGGATCTTTGTATTAAAGTCCCACCGCGCCTCTAAAATGCGTAGCTATTACAGCTGTAACTGTTATAAACGACTGGATGTATTTGCATAATGCAGTTGTCACTGAATTAAAATGATTTAAAATTTCTATTGGAGAAGCTATTCCCTTCCCCCATCCCTTTCCTCCCCACTGCATCCCTGCCTAGTGCAGGGAAGGAGACTCCTCTATCCAAGAGGCCAGCCCAGGCCTATTTTATAAGCCCCTCTGCTTATGGAGACATTCATCTTTATTTCCCTTGTAGACTCATAAAGGATCTGACAAATGGATACTTTTAATAAACAGAAAAAGGAATGCAGAAAAACTGTGAAGATGGTGCCAAGAGTCCGACTAGGGAGGTGTGAGGGTGAAAGGGTAGAGTGGAAGCGTGTGAATTCATTACCAGCAGTTACTTGAGTAACTTTTTAAATTGGCAGGAGCACCATAAATTCTCCGCATGACCCTCACTTTTGGATCCTCTCCTGTCGTCTCCATAGCTCCAGAGGGATCTGGTGAAATGCAAGGAGGTGTTAATGCACAGCCATGAGAGGCTGCCCTTTCTCATTAGTTGACAAAGTATCTTTTGATTGAGGCAGGTTGATTAAAACTCATTTAGGCACATTTGTTCTGTCAGAAGACTATGGTCACAAGCTGGGCTCGGTGGCTAGCACCTGGAATCCCAGCTACTCAAGAGGCTGACGCAGGAGGATCCCTTGAGCCCAGGAGTTCAAGGCTGCAGTGAGCTATGATCATGTCACTGCACTCTAGCTTGGGCCACAGAGCCAGACCCTGTCTCTTAAAAAAAAAAAAAAAAATTTTCACCCAGGCTTAAGTGCAGTGGCACGATCTTGGCTCACTGTGACCTCCGCCTCCTGGGCTCAAGTGATTCTCCTGTCTCAGCCTCCTGAGTAGCTGGGACTACAGGTGTGCACCACTGCACCTGGCAAATTTTTTTTTTTTTTTTTTTTGAGTAGAAAACCCTAGTCACACATGTAGAGGGTAAATGAATCTGAGAACTAAGCATTTCCTATTGATAGAGGATGTGCAGACACACCTCTGCCAGCAAAAAGAAAAGACTTAAAAGTGGTTTTATGCACTTTGGTCTGCACCAAGATTCCCACTTTTTCTACCAGCCTCCTTTCCTCACTTGAAAATAAAATGTCCACGGTACTATTTTCTGATGCAAAAGTGTTTGCCTCTGAGTGATTTCTTAGACACAACACCAAAAACTCAAGCAATCAAGAAATATCACAAATTGATATATTGGACTTCATGGAATTAAAAACCCACTCTTCAACACTTTTGCCCCTAAAGTGAAAAATTTCCCCATCCCCTATATGCCAGAAATTATAAGCTGACAGAATCACTGGGTGGAAAATGTATTTCTTTAGAATAATTATGGGTGCTTTTCAGTGGTGAAATATTTCAGGCCATTTTTCCAGACTGAAGTCTAAATAAACAGCAAATGCAGCAATAAAAAGTGTGATTTTTTTATTTTTAGAAAGACTCTCACTCTGTCACCCAGGCTTCAGTGCAGCGGCACGATCTCGGCTCACTGCAACCTCTGCCTCCTGGGCTCAAGTGATTCTCCTGTCTCAGCCTCCCAAGAAGCTGGGACTACAAGTGCATACTGCACCCGGCAAGTTTTTGTATTTTTAGTAGACACGGGGTTTCACCATGTTGGCTAGGCTGGTCTCAAACTCCTTGCCTCAAGTGACCCACCTGCCTCGGCCTCCCAAAGTGCTGGAATTACAGATGTGAGCCACCATGCCCTGCCAGTGTGAATATTTTTGGTGTAACAAACTGACATTTTATTTTCTTCCAAAGGAATATTTTAGGGACCAGTTTTATCCTTCTCTTAGAAAAAAACAAAACAAAACAAAAAAACACCTCATGATTCCCACCCTCCACTCCCCAACAATACCGTTTAAAAAGAAGGAATTTCAGACCTTGAGCCCATTGCCTGTGATCAAGAAAGTAAAGGATGGTTCTTATGTCCTAAAGTCCTCAGAAAGAGGACTTTAGTGAAAATCTTGTTTCCACCTCATTCTGCTCAGAACTTAAAATCATTTTTATTTCTTTGCAGAAAAAAAAATAAGTGGGGGGAATGGGGGAAATAAGGATATTCTAGTATTGAATTTAAATTCCTGTCTCAGATGAAATAATTTACTGAACCTTTCCTGTGACTGTTGTGGGTTTTTTGTTTGTTTTTTGAGGTAGGCAGTTTAAGGAATCAGACCAAAGCAAGTTTATTCATAGCTAGGGAAAGTGAAGAGAAAGGACAGCGCCTCTGAGATAAGCAAGACAGTGGAGAGAAGTCGCATGCTTGTTTGTTTGTTTGTTTTTTGAGACGGAGACTCCATATAGTCACCCAGGCTGGAGTGTAATGATGCAATCTTGGCTCACTGCAACCTCCGCCTCCCAGGTTCAAGCAATTCTTCTGCCTCAGCTTCCTGAGTAGCTGGGATTACATGCAGCTGCCACCACGCTTGGCTAATTTTTTTTTTTTTTTGTATTTTTAGTAGAGACGGGGTTTCACCATGTTGGCCAGGCTGGTCTCGAACCCCTGACCTCAGGCTATCCACCTGCCTTGGCCTCCCAAAGTGCTGGGATTACAGGCGTGAGCCACCAAACCAGGCTGCATGCCTGGTTTTAAGATGTGTCTGGATAAGGAAGGATTCAACATAGCTACTGCTCCCTGCAACACGGATTTCTCTAACTAAAGAAAAGAAGTTTATCTGCCTCTTGACCTCCTTAGCTTCTTACAAGTGGCTCTTCTGAGGACAAAATTAATTATCCTAAAGATTATTTTTGCATTGAAACAGGCCTCCCCATTTATCATTTTCACCTTTTGCTTGAGAGAGCAATTATCCATTCATGTGCTCCCTGGATACCAGAGGCCACTTTAGTTAAAGACCTTGTCAACAAACCACCCAAAGGGTTAACTATCCAGATGGAATTTAAACCTACTCGTCCTTTTAATATTTCATTCCTAGCTCCCCACAGCTGAGGCATAAGCTTGGCTTGTTTTAATTAAATTAGATCACACAGGACAGGTGTCTTGGCAGTAAAATTGTGCACAGCCCATTTTTATCTCATTAACTGCAGTGCTCATCAAAGGTTTGTGTTTTTCTTTCTGAAAACTCTAGGTAAACCAGTAATGATCATAACAGAGTACATGGAGAATGGCTCCTTGGATGCATTCCTCAGGGTATGTGACTACTTTATATTAAACCCAAGAATGTTGGTATTTACAAAACTCCTAACAGAGTCCTTGTATTCCTTGTGTTTGATGGTATTCGTGGATTTTTTTTAATGGGGCAAACAAAGAAGAGGAGAAACGGAGAATGATGTGATTTTTAAGGCTATTAAATAATCCATGTTCAACGAGGGTAGTTTTTGATTTATTCCTGTAATGTGGAGCTGTTGGAGCCATAGATTCATTACAGTTGGATAATTTCCATCTATCACAGGAAGCAAACCCAGCTCCTAGGGTACAGCCTACTAGTGAGTTAGTGACTTTGGTCAGAAAGGCCTGGAAATAATGTTGAGTTTCATTGCATACCGGATACAGATATCCAAAAAGATTCAAGTAATAAATGCTTGGGGAGAATTAACCTGGCCTAATGCTAATGTGATTGTTCCTCACTCTTTTTCTATGCAGAAAAATGATGGCAGATTTACAGTCATTCAGCTGGTGGGCATGCTTCGTGGCATTGGGTCTGGGATGAAGTATTTATCTGATATGAGCTATGTGCATCGTGATCTGGCCGCACGGAACATCCTGGTGAACAGCAACTTGGTCTGCAAAGTGTCTGATTTTGGCATGTCCCGAGTGCTTGAGGATGATCCGGAAGCAGCTTACACCACCAGGGTAAGAAAGATTGGTGACATCTGGGCTTTCACTCTGGTGAAACTGTTCCTCTCTTCTTTGAAATTGAAGCCCTTTGTAATTTTTTTATTTTTTAAGTTTTCTCATCCCTTGAAGCCTCCTCATATTCCTGCATCCATTTTTAAACCATGTTTCCAACAAAAGAGGGATTTTGAAGCTGACTCTAGATGTATGCATATTAACAGCCACAAACTAGAAGCAAAATGAATTATCTTTCCCTCTGTTTTTTTTTGGGAGGGCAGGGGGAAGACATTGCTAATGAACAATAAGACGGTGTCTTAAATAAAAATGAGCTAACTGAGAAGCAAGCATTAAGGATCAGTTTACACAACAAATGATTACTGGGAAAATCAGGAGGTAGCTTCGCTTATTTATTTTTTTGCACTTGTATTTGCCTGCCCGTCTTCCTGCCTCTTTCTTCCTTTTTTTTTTTTTTTTTGTTGTTGTTATCGTTGTTTTAGGTTTTATATTTGCCTTTTCTCTATTCTTTAAAAAAATCCTTATTCTAAATGAGACAAAGCAATGTTTCTAGTTGGTTGACTGCCAAATCTCAGAATGTATATACAGGATTTATAAAACATTTATACCATGCAAGGTTTTCTAGTATCTAATGGCCTTCATTTTACCACTGGTAGATAAGCGGGGATTAGGACACAGTTAAGAGTTTTAAGTACACAGTTAATGGCTGTGCTATCTTAGCTCGACTATCTGAATATAAAATACTAATGGAATAAACACAGAACCATAAAACAGTTATTGGCCATTAACACTGACACTGTTAAAATCAACACGAAGCTGACAGTTACCAGCCATTTTCCCCTTTTAACACTCCTCATTTTGCATCTGCAATCCCAAGCAATGGGGGCTTTTTGTTGTTGGTTGGTTGACTGTGTTTTTTTTTTCGGGGGTCAGGGGGTTGTAGAATTCTATTTATTTGGCTCCAGTTTTGATTCTTATGCTTGTCCTCTTTTGAATTCCAAGTCCATTCATTTAGAAAAGAATACATCTTTGTGAATGTTGAAGATCTTTTATTTTTTTCCAGTAGTTGGAGAAAGAAAAGTTAAAGGAGGCTTCTAGAATGATATATTTACATAGATAAAACCTTAGCCAAATATTTAAGCAGGGGGGAATGCAGTACAAGTGTCCTTCTGTGTGTAACAAGGATGAATGCAATACACTGGGTTTTCAGAGTTCACTGCAATGTATCAAAGCAACTTCCAGTACAATTTATTGTCCTGTTTCATAGCCCTACCTAATAAAGCAAAGAAACGTTTTAAATGATAGCCCTGGGGATACCTCAACAGTCTGAATTAGACTTGAATTAATTTCCCCAGGTGGAACCCTAGGACATTGAAAACCTGACTGAAAATACCTCATACCTAAGCATAAACAAGACATTTGAGGCAAAGAAAAAAAAAAAAGTGCATTTTGAAACTTTTCCTGGGTAATATTCACTTGCTTTACCATTTTACAAGTCTTTTTTTTAAATTTAATAACAACTAATATCCTGCCCTTACTCCATTAACGTCATTGATAGCTCTAGTATCTGGTATTATCTGGCTTTCCCTAAAGGCCTATTTATCATATCATCCCCTAGCTATTGGACGTATTTCTCATGCTGTATAAGGGGAGGTAGACTTGTGTGATGGATAGAAATGTTCATATTTAAATTCCTTCATTCATGATTTTTGAAGCAGTGTAAGCATTGCCTTCCTTTATGCTCCTGGGTGAGAGAATCCAACAAAAAATCAAACAAATGTCAGCTACATATCACTGATACCCCGTGGATAACATGTATTTTGTAAAACCTGAGATTTCTTTTTTTCTAGAATATTGCCTTAAGCAGAGCTCAGATAATAGGTAGGCTTTAAAAACAAGATTACTTAGTCACTTCCCTGTGAGTAAAGAAAACATAAGAGAACTGTGTTAACCTGGAAGACTTGTGTTAAAATGAACAAGTGTCTTATTGTTTTGAGAGCTATCTCAAGAATGCTGTTGTCCTGCTTGGCTAGCAGGAACTACATTCAGAATCTAAAATGGCACATCAGTGATGTACTTAAGGAATAACTTATGGCTTAAACGTTCACAGGGTGGCAAGATTCCTATCCGGTGGACTGCGCCAGAAGCAATTGCCTATCGTAAATTCACATCAGCAAGTGATGTATGGAGCTATGGAATCGTTATGTGGGAAGTGATGTCGTACGGGGAGAGGCCCTACTGGGATATGTCCAATCAAGATGTAAGTCTCTATGTTCTGAAATATATTTTTTCACATTGAGATTCAGGAAGTTCTGCATTACTGTATGATGAAGTGGGCACAGGGTTTGAAATGATGCATTAAACTCAAATTTCTTAATACAGATATATCTAGCAAGCTAATTCAACATTATAACCAACGACTATTGATTTCAAGGACAAGAATTAAATGGCCTACATGGTACAGTATGGGAGATAGAGAGATAGATACATACACACATAGATTCATAGATAAAAAATATGGGATAGTATTTTTACTTGGTGAACTTTCAAAACCAGAGTAAAACAAAATTAAACTTTGAATTTTAAGAAAATGCAAAGATTATGAAAAAATGAATTTCACATATGATAAAACGGACATGAAAGGTTTATTGAAAGAAAACTAGTGAATATTTTAAAGCTGGCATCGTTGTAATTAGAGCTCGCCCCTTGAGGACTCTACAATAAAGCTTCACTCAATGACCCTTGGTAAATTATGCACATCCCTTTAAATGTACCATCTGGACTACTTCGTAAGGGAGTATCCATGATGACTGCAATTTCAGAAAAGGATTCAATAATGACACTAATAAGATTCCAGAGTAATAGAATTTAATTACAAACATCTCCAGTGAGAAAGAAAGAAAAAAAATTAAAGAAAGCATTGATGAAGGGGTCTTCCTAGAACACCTTTTAGCTAATTCTGGAAAAGTTTACATTAGTTCTGGTAAGATTGGGAATCATATTAAAATTAAATGGCCACCTATACTTTTCGAACTTTCCTAATTTTTTATGTATGTGGTAGGCCATTATCAGAGAGTGTTTACAAATGCAAGGTATTCAGTTTATCAGTTATAATTATATTTTGGAAACTTCTTTTCAAAAATTCTCTCTGTGGTGGAATGTTACCTATCTGTCTGCCTTGTCTTCCTCCAACAACGGGCAGTTGCACAGCCTTGACAGTTAGAGCCACGTGCACTTAAGAAATAGGATGCAGGTTGCCTTATCAATTAAAGAATGTTTGATGCAGGCCGGGCGCTGTGGCTCACACTTGTAGTCCTAGCACTTTGGGAGGCTGAGGCGGGTGGATCACAAGGTCAGGAGTTCGAGACCAGCCTGACCAACATGGTGAAACCCCGTCTCTACTAAAAATACAAAAAATTAGCCGGGCATAGTGGTGCATGCCTGGAATCCCAGCTACTCAGGAGGCTGAGGCAGGAGAATCGCTAGAACCTAAGAGGCAGAGATTGCAGTGAGCAGAGATCATGCCACTGCACTCCAGCCTGGGTGAAAGAGTGAGACTCCATCTCAAAAAAAGAAAAAAAAAAAAAAAAACAAAGATTTGCTGGGCATGGTGGTGCGCGCCTGTAGTCCCAGCTACTCAGGACGCTGAGGTAGGCTAATCGCTTGACCCTGGGAGGCGGAGGTTGCAGTGAGCCGAGATCGCGCCACTGTACTTCGGCCTGGGCCACAGAATGAGACTCTGTCTCAAAAAAAAAAAAAAAAAAATGTTCGGTGCAATAGAGAAATGCACTCCATGTCTGGTGGGGCAAAAAGAATTCTCTATGCTGACCAACCAGATTAAGGGGAATGGTAGTGTTCACATTGTATTATCTGTGAATTATAATGGAAGATTCATAAAGATGGGAAGAAAGCAGCTAGCCTAAGTGATAGCAATTACAGGCTGGAAAAAGACTATGGAGGTGAATAGCATGTAACCTATTGTTTATGTGATTATGCTATGCAGACAGCTTCTAGTAGCTTCTTGTAGCCACGTTTGGATTCAGGTTAGAGACTCTCACATGGACAAAGACAAAAAACCTAAATGAGCAAATAGTAAATGTAGTTACTATAATTATTCGATACTTAAGCTTTCTTTTTCTTCCGTTGAAATCATGGCCAAATGTTCGTAAGAGCGGAGTATCTAAAGATGTCAGTTTTTCTACCCTAAATATGTTCAGATCTATGTGTGTGTGTTTGTGTGTGTGGTGTATATATATATATATATATATATACACAAATATATATATAAACAATTCTGTTGTTTTGAACTTTCAGTTCTCTGGCTTTATCCACGAAAAGGCATCTGAAGCCATTTCTTGCTCACAAATAATATTGATCTATTATTTGTCTCTGAGTTGGATTCTATGTAGAACAGGAATCAATAGGAAATGTATCTGGAGAATTACTTTGATGCATAGAATTAATTTGGCATATGGTAAATGGAGTGAAAGTTAACTGTTGAAAATATGTCAAACTTAGCAAGTTTTTTGTTTGGCTTAATCTTTTGCCCCCCAAAATATTTAGCAGTAAACTGAGAAAATATGCTTTGCTAACCTATGAGCCATCTTCCAAGCTGGCAGTGGATAGGGAGCTTATGAAAGAGCATTAATCAGTCTGAGGGGTTATAACAATTTGTGTTCTGCTGGCATCAGCCCAATGTTGCTTTCATTCTCCTCAATTCAGTGCAAAATGTTCTCATCAAGTCTAGAGTCAACACCATGCACCTGGGAAGATAAAAGAAACCCAGGTGATCAAACTGACATAGTATAATTGCTAGAAACAAATAAGGTTCAATAAGGCAGCATAGAGAAGTCTGCTTTACAAAGAAAAGTAGGTAATACTGATACACAATATTGGCAAAATACATAGGAGAAAAAGGATCAGAGGGCTTAATAAATCACAAGATCATTTGTTAAACTGAAACGGTGCTCTTATTAAAAAGATCACAGTCATACTAATCCATAGACACTGGACCCAACAGACTCTCTTCTGTCAAAGGCCAATTTCCGAGCAGTCAATAGACCCACCACAGGGTGAGTCCGATGAAGTCACTGGGATGGCTCAACCACTGGTTATTTCTCTGGCAGCTATCATGTTGATAGAAAGAAAATTAGATGGAGTGATTTAAAGCAAATAAAACTTTTAGACTCCCAAACAAATAAAAGCACCTCCAGAATCTCAGAGGATATCCATAAACAAAGGTAATGAGTAGCCAAAAAACTGTGAAGTAATTCTCCTCTATAAATTTGGCATGTCCTACCATATTACTTTATTGGAATTTATACCCCAAAGCGGGGGGAGGATGTTAGAGAAAAGTCTATAAGAAAATAATTTAATGCCTGTGAAGACAGATTAGAAAAATTAGAATTAGCAAAGAGACTGTTGAATGAGTTATTTATGACTTACTAGGCAAGGAGACCACTCTGGACACTCTGGATGATCTTGGCCAATAAGACAATTATCATCTACCATTATAACTTCCTTCTTTAGATGTGCAAGGGTCTCCTTTAAAATGTAAATGCTCCAAAAGAAGGAATTTTTTCAATTGTTTTTTACTTTTTTAAAAAAAATCTACTTACTAACACCTTTAACAGGGTCGACTGACAGCCAGCTGAGACCAAGAAAGAAATTCAGAGTTGGTGTCTAGGGTAGAGTAATCCAAAAGAAAAAATGCCTGGGCATCTGGACTTGGACTCTGGTGTTGACTCACTGGCTGTCTGTGTAAGAGGACAGGGGCTTAAAAGGATGCAAAGAAAATTCCATTTTGGAGACAGCTATTAATTGCTTCCCAAGGGAGGTCTTTAGCACTAAGTCAGAGTCTCTTTTGTGAAGAGTGTTTAGGTGTGCTAATAGCAGAATGGAGCAGGGCAGGGGACTGGAGGCAGGGGGCAGGGCCACACGATCTCTGAGGGCCATCACCAAAACTGACACCACATTGTGGATCTGACTGGACTCTAGCCACCTGGGAACATTGATGCGTCTTGCCTTTAGGGTACACCTCATTGCAACAGCTGGCTTCCCTCTCCTGTTGCCAGCGATACTCAGGTCTAGCTTTGGCTCATGTGAAGGAGTTGGAGCTGTTCCGAGGCTCCAGCTTGCTGGCAGCTTCATGCACAAGAAACATGCCAGTCGGAAGGGTGAACCTTGAACAGCAGCTTGCCTGGCAGCTTAACGTACCATCCTGTTGTCTTCCATAGGTGATTAAAGCCATTGAGGAAGGCTATCGGTTACCCCCTCCAATGGACTGCCCCATTGCACTCCACCAGCTGATGCTAGACTGCTGGCAGAAGGAGAGGAGCGACAGGCCTAAATTTGGGCAGATTGTCAACATGTTGGACAAACTCATCCGCAACCCCAACAGCTTGAAGAGGACAGGGACGGAGAGCTCCAGGTCAGCCATGCTTACTTAATAATGATGTATGAAGGAACACATTAGAGGAGGCAGGCAAGTGATGACTGACTTAAATTCCTGCCTTTTCATCAGAGGCCACTTCACGGCTCTCTGCAACCTGGGTGGCTTCTTTCTCAATTAGTAGAGTATTTAAGGTAGTTGTATTCAGCATTTTGAATAACTAATACCTGTCAGGCATCAAATAGTTACAAGGAAAAAACTTTACAGAATAATAATAGTAGCAAAGAAATAACTGAAGTGCCTATTTTAGGATGCCAGGCCTGAAATTTAGGAAGAGGGGTGAAATGTACTTTTAGAAGACATTCAGATCTGTAGGTGCTATATTTTGAAATGGGGCAGGAACATTGGAATAGTAGGAAATAAAGATTAGAAAACAGGTCTTTAAGCATGGCAATTTTAAGTTGACTTATAAAGTGTTAATTGTAAGAAAGAGATTCATTAGGTTTCAGTTCTTCTGGTTTCCCTTTTCTGAGTCTTTCAGAGTAGGAGGAAACAGGGCGAAGACAGGAAATGATTGAGTTACAAAGCATGCAGATGAACGTTTGGGAAGGATTTTAAAGACCAAAACGATTAGACCACCTGGAAGAGGTAGTTATTTTCTTGGAATGAGCAAAATGAAGAAGTATATCAGTCTGTAGAGAACATAAAGATGCTATAAGTCCTACAAGTTCAGTGAGAACTTTCTACATGGAGAATGGACTTTACTGGTATAAGACTCAGGATACCTCCATATCAGTAGTCTCATGTGAAAGGGTGTAGACCACCTTTATCAGTTAAATTATTTTAGAATACAGGCATAATAGACCAGGTGACTCAGGCCTGCGAGAGGTGAGACACTCACTCATCTCCAAATATGAGCTTCTCACAGGCTTCTGTTTCATCATGATCCTGTGTTAAAAACAGGAGGACATTTTCTCCCACAATATTTAAGCCCTTCCAGTCTTTGCAGGCCCTGTGGTGTTCTCCTCTCATCTTTCTCCTGAAAACTTAGACTAAAGATCCTAGGAGAGAAGGAAAACACATTACATGAAAAAAAAGAGAACTGTGGAATAGATAGTATTCTCCTCCAGGTTTTCAAATCCCTGTCATTAGCCACTACACAAAATGCTCAATGGTCTATCTGGCTCTTTTCAAATAACACTGAAAAGGGCTGGATTAACATTTCACCTCTGCCACTTGGTCACTATGTGAACTAAAAAAAATAAAAATGTCTCCTACTATTGTGAGGCTATTTCTTGTTCTTCTGTTCTCCAAGAGGGTGAAATGCATGACTATAAGGCCTCCTTTCCAGATCTAGCTGACTTCTCTTCCACCTTTTAGATCTTCAGCACCAGAGCCCATGTATTTTGTCTGAGGGTCCATTCAAGGCCAGTTTTTTGGTGTTTGGTACTTCTTCTGTTAGCATAAGTCATTCAACCACTATTACCACATAGCATCTGCTTTGCCACAAGGTACAGAACAAGTTGAGGTATTAGATACACTATTATCAGTTCTAAATTCTTTTCGCTGATGGTACTTAAATAGCTTTGAAGCTTATTATGGCTTACTTATAATGAGACATAGTATAACATGGTATGTGATTCAGCACAAAATTAGGCTAATATCATGGTGTGCCACCAAGAGCACAAAGGCTTCCAGAACAAGCTTAAGAACTACCCTTAAAGTTAATTGACATCGAGTGAAGATATTTTCATTGTAAGGTCATTTCGACCTTGTCGGTGCTCAGAGCCTACCCCTTCCTCATTAATGCTTTTGGCTTAAAGTCAGAAGTAAATGCAAACTATTGGCTTTTGTCTAATAACAAATGTTATTTCTATATATCCACACTCAATTAAGTGTCCCAAATTCTATGTGGTAACATTTGTTATTGACTCAAATTGAAAGAATAATTATATCTTGATTACTTTTGCTGTAAACATTTACAGAATTGTACTTAGAAAATCAAACTTATATTGAAATAATGGACACAAAAGAAAGATTACAATGGCAAGATATTATTTGGAAACGAAACTGATAAAACAAATCTTTGTTAAAATATTTATATAAAAAAATACAAATCAAGTCAATTTAGATAAAAATGAAAATTTTAAAAATCGAATTGGATTAATTCTGCTATGTAGAAAATTAAACCATTGTATCGACTTAATTTTGTTTTTACGAGGAAATAGTTTTTTGGTTGAAAATTTAGTAGTAATGATATAATTGTGATTTAAATGTTTGTAGTTAAACATAGCGTCACGTTGAAAATCAGGTCAAAATGTTAAGATCAAACACATTCTGTAATTTTTAGGGAAAACAGAAGTTCAAAAACTATGACTTAACAGGTAGCAGTATTTTTCTACAGGTTATTATAGTAAAGGTAGTATAAAACACCCCCATGAAGGCCTACTCTACGATTATTCAGCAATTGGATGTGAAGATGACTAACTATAATTCTCTTAATACTTTTTATTAGTAAATTATTTTTTACATGTCAATATCATTAGGAAAGGCAGAATTCCAGCCGGTAATTGCTTGTGACAGTGACCTAATAGAAAACACCTGGCCTAAGAAATGAGTAAACTAATAAATAAGTTAATAAGAAGTGCTTTGAATTTGTTGAAATCATTATTCAGGAACCCCAGCAAGGAAATACGAGAAGCACATTCCACAATCCAAACAGTGATCAAAGTGGCCATTCTTCTGCCAGCCTTGGCACTCGTGCTGGTCAGGCATGGGTTGATTAAAGAGGGGATTAACTCCCTGCTGTCCCAAGTTTGTTTGAATGCCCCAAGCCTGCCTGCAGACTGGGCTGGAAGCATGCTGGACTTGAATTCTTGCTGTTTTCTCTGCTTCCATCCAGTCTGGCAGGTGGCAAGCTCGCAGTTTTCCCTACTCATCCTTCACTAGGGTTTCCATAGTTGCTGAACGAAAGTCTGTAATATTCAGTACTGGCAGGGATTGGACTCTTTCTGCAAAGACTGAACAGATTTCGGCCATGAGGGCTCTCCCAGTCTTCACCCCAGGCTAAGGTGTTAAAAGACCTGCTATGAGCATGAATGCCCTCCGAGGGCCACATAAAACAAGCACAGGAAATCGAGTTAAGAACAAATAGGATGATTGATACATGCTTTAGCAGCTTTGTGAAGTTAAGAGCAAAATATCGCATGGTGACATTTAACAACAGTTGTTCCATTTAAAACCTTCTCTTAGCTTTTCGGTTCTCCTTGCCTATTTGAGGCAATCAGATTTCTGAGTCTTCTTGTCTCACTGGTAGCTCCGTTCTGCTTATATTTTCTTGTCCTCTTTCTAGACCTAACACTGCCTTGTTGGATCCGAGCTCCCCTGAATTCTCTGCTGTGGTATCAGTGGGCGATTGGCTCCAGGCCATTAAAATGGACCGGTATAAGGATAACTTCACAGCTGCTGGTTATACCACACTAGAGGCTGTGGTGCACGTGAACCAGGAGTAAGTACTCAACGATGTAACACGAAAGGGTAAATCTAGATTTAATAGTATTTTCTTTTTTTTTGCTTTGAGCTGCATAATCATCCTACTCATTTAAAAAAAAAAAACTGGAATGCTTCTCATTTTGATTGAGTATAATTTTACACAGTCTCTATAAAGTATCTACATTGTTGCATTAAATTGCTTAATGAAACATTTTAATACACCTGCCTTGTTGTGCTGTATTAATTGTGGCTGATTCAAATGTGTGTCTGCATGAAGCCCAAGAAAAGAGATTGTCAGCCCCCATGACTTTTTCTGTCCCTCTTTTGTCACCCTATGTACAGGGACCTGGCAAGAATTGGTATCACAGCCATCACGCACCAGAATAAGATTTTGAGCAGTGTCCAGGCAATGCGAACCCAAATGCAGCAGATGCACGGCAGAATGGTTCCCGTCTGAGCCAGTACTGAATAAACTCAAAACTCTTGAAATTAGTTTACCTCATCCATGCACTTTAATTGAAGAACTGCACTTTTTTTACTTCGTCTTCGCCCTCTGAAATTAAAGAAATGAAAAAAAAATATCTGCAGCGTTGCTTGGTGTACAGATTGCTGAAACTGTGGGGCTTACAGAAATGACTGCCGGTCATTTGAATTAGACCTGGAACAAACTGTTTCTCAGAAGTACTTTTCTGTTCATCACCAGTCTGTAAAATACATGTACCTATAGAAATAGAACACTGCCTCTGAGTTTTGATGCTGTATTTGCTGCCGGACACTGAGCTTCTGAGACATCCCTGATTCTCTCTCCATTTGGAATTACAACCGTTGTATTTTGTTTGTGGCATAAATTACAGTCATCTCTCTTTCACTGGAATGAAGACCATGCCTAGGAACATTTTTTAAGGACTCAGCTGTGGCTTTTAGGGCTTGGTTCATACCATGGGGAAAAAAAAATCCTAGGAGAAAGCGACGTGGCTCATCAGTGTTGCCTCTTCAGTGCTCAAGCCACCTGGTGGATTCCTATGACACAGCGGGGCTGGAAAGAAAGGGAAAGTGGATTTAAAATATATATATACATAACCCAAGACCCATAACCCCTAACTGAACAAATGAGGTCTGTTTCTTTGGGCCTGAGGCTGTGCCATATAAAGTCTTATTTTGGGACTCTACAAACTTGTACTATCTTATGGATAGTGAGCTGTGACAATCTGGAATAGAGAACGTTCACACTTCGCTCCTTTAAAGAAGCGACCCCAGATCTGCAAGGTAAGTCCAACAACCAAGAATGAATTTTTCTCCAGTGAAAACTCCTTTTGTGTTTTAAACTTGATCTCATTTAAAATACTGAAAACAGAAAAATACTCTCTCACGTCTCTCAGGTTGTGTCGATGTTTTTCAGGATTTCAGTCCTTTTTTGACAGTGAAAGAGGAGACCAAACACAGTGTGGTTTCCCTGCTATTCTTCCAGGGAGAAGTGACATATGAACCAGATGAGGTCAGGCTCTGAGGGGTGGTCCTAGACATTCGCTGGCTGTTGGCTGTATGCTTTCCATCACGAAGGGTTCCTCCTGTCCTTTGGTGCCATTCGTTCATGGTACACATATTTATTGAGTGTCTTCTGGGCACCAGGCAGCAAGCGCAGGAGCCTTTCTCTCTAATCTTGTTAGGTCATGGGTCCCGTCCTTTGGAGAGTTTACCTCAATGGAGAAGTACTGGGGAGACTTTTCCATTAGCCTCATTTTCTGTCCTGCTCCAGGAAACTCCGTCCCCAAACAGGGCCAAAGAGGATTTACCAAGATGCCAGTGGTGAGACTTGGAACTCGCCTCAGCTTCCTCATGATCAGAAAGTTGAACTACTGAAAAATGCACTGCTCATCCATAAGCCTATTAGCTTTCAATGCTTCTATTTTTATATACCAGCATCGAGTTTGTTCATTCCTAGAAACAAAGGACGTAACTTTGGACTGGACACATTTTAACTTTTCTTTCTTTTCTTTTTTTTTTTTTTTTTTGAGTTATTTCATTTTTATCACTTTTAAACAAGAGTTGCTGATTTTAACGACCTTTCTTTCCCCTTGGTTGTATCCTGAAAGCTATTTCTTATAGAGCAAGGAATGTTAAATTTACTTGCTGTCAAATCATGACAGTTTAGTAAAAACCTTTTTTGCAACATAAGTTATAAAAGCTTTTCTGTTCAGAAGGAGTGTGAAATTTGTTTTTAAAACTACTCCAACAATTTTTGTTTTATCACCACTTTCGCAGAAGTCCAGGAGTTCTGGATATTCATGTTAAAAGCTGACAAATGTAGGACTTTTTTGTTTCTTTTGCTTGCTTGGTAAAAAAAAAAATTATTATTATTATTATTATTATTATTATTTGAGACAGAGTCTCACTCTGTTGCCCAGGCTGGAGTGCAGTGGTGCAATCTTGGCTCACTGCAACCTTGGCCTCCTGGGCTCAAGCAATTCTGCCTCAGCCTCCCGAGTAGCTGGGATTACAGGCACCCACCACCCAGACCTGGCTAATATTTGTATTTTTAGTAGAGACGGGGTTCCACCACGTTGACCAGGCTGGTCTCGAACTCTTGATCTCAGACAATCCACCTGCCTCAGCCTCCCAAAGTGTTGGGATTACAGGCGTCAGCCACTGCGCCCAGCTGGCATTGTATTTTAACTAACAATAGAATGTTACCTTGCCTACAATGAATAATTAGAAGTTTTTTTTTTTTTTTCTTAAAGTCAACAACTTAAGACAAGGTATTTTCTAAACACTGAACATATTAAAAGCAGACCATTTCAAAAGAGAACCTGTCCATTCTGAAATAGCCTAACAAATTAACATTATACACTATGCTGGTGTTGTTTTGTTCCTGCTCAGCAGGTATTTCTGTAAATGAAGTAATCAGGGAAGGATCAAAAGAGAGGTGAAGTATGAAAACTTATTTTATTCAAAGGTCGCCTTCTGAATCTTAAGAATTTCAACATATGCATATATTAGAGTCAAGGCCAATGCAAAGGCCAGAAAAGGACTTTCCAGGTGCCTAAAATAATATCCAGCAACAGTAAAAGTGTTAACTCTCTCCACTACCTCCATGAAGTTTTAGAAGAGAAATGTGCGAACAATAGGAATGATGCATTGTTTCCTAGGGCGCAGAGCCAGACTCTGGCATCCGGACAGCTATGGATTCTAAAGCCAACTGAAATGTTGACACTGGGAAGTTCACTCCACTTTTCTTTATAACTCAGCTCCTCCACCTGGAAATTAGAGAGATGATGATACCTTAATAATAACACCTTTCCTAATGCATGGTGTTGTTGCAAGTGTGTATGAAATATTCTTAAGTAAAACGCGGTGAGCTCCACAGAAGAAAGGTGCACTTCTTCCTCCAACATTGTCCAAGTATTATTCATCTGTCTTTCACTTGTAACCCCAGTTGTTTTATTACAACATGCCAGAGTGGGGTGAAATGAAGTTCAGTGGTAGGGGGGTCACGCAAAGAAGCTTCTTCACTTAAATGGATTTGTGAGAGTTTGGAGGTAAATACTTATTTATACAACGGTGGTGGACCTTTCAAGTTATGCTGGCAGGATAAACTTGCATTATTTAGCCTTGACATTTATAAAATTATTATTTTGTAATGGGAAAGACAGTGATACACACAAGTAAAATTCTATTGCAATGAAAAGAACTGGATGGTAAAGACATTTTGATGTCGCCACGAGTGACTCAAAGGAACAAGCCTTTGTTTATTTAGTCACAATGAATTCTCCTTAACTCATGACCCTACATAGACCACATGCTTTGTCTGGTCTCTGTTTAAGAAATTTCCCATGATAAAGGAGTTGCCTGAATTCAATGGTGAGGAGAAGGCTTATTTCGCTCAACTCTTATCCTGGCATTAAGTAGATACAAGTCTTCACGTTCCCTTACATCTCAATTCAAGTGTCCAATCATTTTTGCATACGCACCAAGTCCCCAAATTGCCTACTTAATATTACAAATATATTTATATAATATCTATTGATATCCAGATGTTAAGTGGAGAAGGAATTGGCAGACTGAAAGGCAACATGTGTTTATGAGATCATTCCTTCTCCTCTAAGAATTTCCAGTAGCAAAAGACACCATCACAAACCTTGTGCATCCACAGAACGCGGAATACACTCTAGCGTTTTAAGATCATATTCATGTTCTCCTCATACTTCACATAAATACCTGCCCACCTGATGAAATCCCTTCACATTCAGGTTTCAAAAACTACATTCAATGGATTTGACCGATTTCCAGAGAGGAAATAGTTAGAAAGTAGATTTGATGACTTTTCTGTCATTTTTACGTAATTGTCAACATAACATTCGTGTTCATGTTGACATTTATGTCGACATGAACAGCCTTAGTGGCTAACAAATGGCTTCTTGAAGATATGGGTAGTTATACCCTAACCCACGTTTGTAGTTTTAAATTGCTCAAATAAAATTTGTTTCTGGATAACTTATGAGCAAACTTTCTTTCTTTCTTTTTTTTTTTTTGAGGCAGGATCTCACTCAGTCGCCACTGGGGTGCAGTGGCGCAGTCATGGTGCCCGCAGCCTGTGTCTTCCAAGCCAAAGCAATCCTCCCACCTCAGCCTCCTGAGTAGCTGGGACCACAGGTGTGCACAACCATGCCTGGCTAATTTTTTTTTTTTTTAAAGATGGGGTCTTGCTCTTTTGCCCAGGCTGGTCTCAAACTCTTGGGCTCAAGCAGTCCTCCCTCCTTGGGCTTCCAAAGTGCTGGAATTACAGGTATGAGCTACAACACCTGGCGAGAAAACTATTTCTGTCTCTTTAAATAGACTAAAGTGTTTTCTACAATTTTAAATATGGTCGTTTACTACAAAAAATTAAATTTTATTCTCTACACGATAAATGTACACATATGCAAAGCAAACAAGTGATTTGATAAAATAGGCAAAATAATCTATAAAAGTGCATTTTGGTCTTAATTACTGCCCTTTGCTTGAGGCCACCAGCTGCTAAACATGGTCACCGTGGTGGGAGGCATAGTCCAATAAGTAATCTGGATAGTTGGTTGCTATAAATGAAAGAAGGGAACTTACTTCCTTTGGTTTGAGTTGATTATTTGACAAATATATGGACAACGAGGAGCCACGATGATTCCATTGCTGTGTGCCAGCCTTGTTCGATTCCAGGCTGGTGTCTAGAATTCCAGCCTGTGGCTGATTAGTTCTTGGTATGTAGAAGGAGGCTTGAGACTAGAAGACCTCTGTCATTCACAGAGCAAGTCTCTCCCTGTGTCTCATGTTCCCTGTCTCCTGCCTGTTTACATGTAGAGAGTATGGCTGTTTCGCTATGTTAGATACTTCTATTTATCAGGAGTTACTCTCTTGTTAAGAAAAACAGCCACTCTTTTTTTCACTTCTTAGTTTGCATTTTTCTTTTTCTTTTTGTTTTTTTTTTTGAGACAGAGTCTCACTCTGTCACCCAGGCTGGAGTGCAGTGGTGCAATCTCGGCTCACTGCAAGCTCCGCCTCCCGGGTTCATGCCATTCTCCTGCCTCAGCCTCCCAAGTAGCTGGGACTACAGGCGCCCGCCACCACACCTGGCTAATTTTTTGTATTTTTAGTAGAGACGGGGTTTCACCATGTTAGCCAGGATGGTCTCAATCTCCTGACCTCGTGATCCGCCCACGTTGGCCTCCCAAAGTGCTGGGATTACAGGAGTGAGCCACCACGCCTGGCCCTTAGTTTGCATTTTTCAATCATTATTGTTGACTATGGGTGGATTGTGAACTGAAACAAGTCAAGATTTTCATTTCATAGACAGGCTGTTCAACACGGTGGTTAAAGCATAAATATCAATTAGAACTTTGTGGGGTCTAATCCCAGCCTTGCCACTCCAGAGGGTATGGCATTGGGCAGGCTACTTAGCCTCCTTGTGCTCAATTTCCTCATCCATATAATGGAGTTAAGAATAGTACCTATCTCAGAGTTGTAATTAAGCTGTTAGTAAACATTTTTTTGTTGTTTTTATAATTGCTATTTTTCAGAAAAGGAAAGTATAATTCATGATCTCCCCACTGAACTACTTTTACTGAAGGATACCAACTTCTACGAACCTATATATTCTTTCTTACAATAGTGGTTGACAGTTGGCTCGCAATGTGGGTCGACGTTTTGTCTAAAGTCTTGCTCTTTTATCTACAGGGAGTAGATTCTGCTATCTCGGCCTCACAGCCCTTCCTGTTGATTACAAAGCCCGTGGAAGAAAACAGAACACACCCTCCTCAGTTCCGTCTAAATGTGTTTCTTCTGCTTCAATTACGCCAGTTCTGGGGCAAAGACACTGATGAAACAACACCCATACCTGAAAAGAATAAATGTGTGACTTTCAAATCCCCTTTCCCAGTGAAAGAAACAGCAAACACTTAAGATTCAGCATCTGTTCTCCAGTTGCACTGAGGAATGCACTGTCTCGCAGCACCAGCTCTGCAGAGCCCTTGCCCCCAGACTCTTTGCGGTTTTATTTATATGTATTTCCATATTTCATTCCTGTATGTCACTGCTGCATTGGTGTGGCAGCAAGTGACCAAATGCTACAGGTCTTACTATGGACACCAGGTCAGGCGCAACCACACAAAACAAAGCCAGTTCCGTGGGCTGCCTATGATATGCATTGCGGAAGTAACATTTTACCCAGGGTGTGCCATTGCAGTGATATAAATATATTTTTTTCTTAGACTAAATATGAGCTGACTATCTCTTTTGATGTGTGTACATAGGTGTGAGTGTGTGTGTATGCGTGCGTGTCTGTGTGTGGGTGTGTGTATGTGTGTAGCCTCATGCTTAGGACTACCCGTGAATGTTGTGGAATGCTACACCTGGAGAGTTCTGGTTTTCCACCAGTTTCAAGATGAAGAACCACATGATACAGTGGACCTGGAGACTGTCCCCTTGGAAAGACAACCCAGAGATGTTCAGCATCCTGTATCTATACGTGTATTTTGTAGCTGTCACACTAACCTTAATGAGAATTCTACAGCTTTGGACAGAGGCGTTTTCACCTTAATGGTGAAGTAATTTAAAATATAAATCCATTCAGGTGACAACCCATCATCAAAATTACAAATTCTGATTGAACTCATCTGAATCGTCAGTTCCTTGATGGAGAGAGAGAAGGAGATGGAATGTGTCTGGTAACCCCAAATGGAGTACAAGTAGCCTTTGTTTTCCTGCATAAATGGACTTGTTGAATGCGAACAAATATATGCAATTCATATACTTTTGGAGATGAACGTAGATATGTGTGTCAGCTTTGAGATGGTGTGTCCTGGATTAATACTTTGTCTCCCAATATCACAGAAAAATACATGCCAGTGACTCTTGAGGTTAAGGTAGTTGGGATGAAATGGCCTCAGGCAATTTCAGATTCCCTAATTACCAGGAAAGTTCTACAGTAATTAATATGCAGCTAACTCCTACTGCCCTCACAAGAGCATCAGCCTTCTAGAATCGGAGCTCCGGAGTGTGAAGATTCAGTATTGATACATGATATGTATACCAAACTCCAGCCAACTTACTGCCATTTTTCGTAATCTGAGTGGCTGCCTTGCTTATCCTAAGCTATGGTTGCAGAAACTGTGGCCATTTATAGAAGCTATAACATCAAATCAGGGAAAAATGAGGAAAAAAATAGATTCTGAACCATTTATTGTTGAATAAGTAGAGAAAATCATCAATAAATATTTATTACATTCTGACAGGGTGTGTGGCATTGTATTCTATGCCAGAGTGACAAAGTTAATTCACCCCTTTTTGGGGACCTTAATATATTTTTTAAGGGATGTGCCTATGCATTGATGCCTGAAAAATATGTATAAAGAAATGAGGTTGAATCTCTGAACAGTTCATCTTTTCCAGAGGTAAGGGTAGGAGGCCAACTTCAGGGTCTGGGTGTAAGCCCATGGGCAAGCCCTGGCCGAGTGAGCTCCAGTGCTAACTCACGTGCCGATCTCTAGAGCAGCGGGAAACTACCCCGCTGCACCAAATCAAGTAGCTTCGCCTTGTGTATGCAGGCCCCAAGTTATTTTTTAGCAATCTTACAAGTGAAATGTTCTGGTGTGTTGAAAAATGTTCTTATTTTAAAGAAAGGTTGTGCTCGCTACACTGCTGGTGTGTGCGTTCTGAGACCTCTTGTATTCAATCTGTGAAGGATATGTGTATTAATCCGTACACCCGTATAGCCTCAATATTTGTCTGAAGACACTTAAATTCTGACCCATAAAGGAAAGTTCTAGAAGCAATATTTTCACTTATTTAACATTCTCCAAACAACATCAAGCATTGATACACACTGAAGAGTGCGTTTATTTTTTGTATCACTCTAAGTATGTTGGAATATGCAAGGACTGTGGTTAAAATTAGAATGTATAAGGCATATTATAATTTAGTTCATACTGAAAAAGAAATTAACAGAACATTATTCGGTTCACACGTTCCAAAATTTGAGTGATTTCTTGAGTTAGATATAGATTTTCTATTTTGTTTTAATTTGTCAAGGTATTTTTCTTCCCTTCATGAACTTTAGGTACACATAACTTATGTCATTTATTTATGGTCTTTTATATCTAGTTTGTAAAATTGTAAAATAGCAAACTAAATGCAAACAGTTTGCATTTGAAAATAATAAAGTAGTTGCCGTATACAACCCTGCAATCTGGTTGTCTCTTTTCAATAACTTTTGCTATATATATGGTGTGCCTAAATGAATTGATTATTTGTTGCCATTTAATTAAAACAAAAAATCTTAAATTCCAACTGAGCATACTTAGAGGTTAAAAATTATTGTCTTCTAAAGATTCTTCACCCTTGAGAACAATGCATTTGAAAATCTGACTTAGACCACTGTAATTAAGACTGTAGACTTTGGTTGGCATTCAGGCTTTACCACTTACTAATTATACAGTCTAGGGCAAGTCTCTTAACTTCTCTCTGCCCATTTCCTTGCTTGTAGGATAATTACAATGCAAGAGCTTTAAAAAGATTAAATATATTGAAACATTTAGCACAGTGTCTAACATCCAGCCAGAACTCAACAAATGGTGGTGATTCTCAGTAGCTCTTTTGATGATATAAACTTTCTTCTTCAATACCCCCAGTTCCCTCTCTCACATCCTTGTCACTGATCCAAGCAACCAGCTACCCATCCTTGCCAGGTGCTTTCAACCTAGGATCCACGGATCCTTGAGGGTACACTGGTGCTCCAGCAAGTCCAACAGCGTCCCTAAAACTGAGCAAATGTCAGTTATTACATTTGTATATGTATATGTACATTTGTATTTGTGTATGTGTTTTGATGGGAAGGTTTTCAAAATTTCATCAAATTCTAAATTGCTATGGGATATAAAAATATTAAGGACCACGGTTTTAAGGATGAATGCTCTTCTTGTGATGCTATTTCATTAAATTATCAATTGGCAAAGTCCCTATTGATTGAACATCAGGTTTAAGTTTTAGTATCTCAGGTAAGCCCCTAAGAGCAGCTGGCTTCAGAGGGCAGGGGTGTGCCTTTAGTGTTACCGGCAACATTGTAAAACATGAGTCTTAAAAAGAATTTCAGAACCTGGGTCTTGTCTGGTTACTTTGTGTTTATGCCTTACTTTAGCTGCTCTCCAGTGTCAACTATATTAATATGTATGGTAGTTGGCAGCATATTTGTGATTTGAAAGGGATTAGGTTTGGCATTTTCTCCCTCACTTGTTTAGCAAGACAGAATGTCAACCCACAAAGTATTTTTACCTACATGTTCTAAAATGAGTTGGTAGGGTGGTATCAAAATTGCCACTTGTACTTTTTAAATATACTGTTATTATTATTATTATTATTATTATTATTATTATTATTATTATTATTTTTTGAGATGCAGTCTCGCTCTGTGGCCCAGGCTGGAGTGCACTGGCATGCTCTCAGCTCACTGCAACCTCCACCTCCCAGGTCCAAGCTATTCTCCTGCCTCAGCCTCCCAAGTAGCTGGAACTATATAGGCACACACCACCAGGCCCAGCTAATTTTTGTATTTTTAGTAGAGACAGGGTCTCGCCACATTGGCCAGGCTGTTCTCAAGCTCCTGACCTCAGGTGATCCACCCACCTCAGCTTCCCAAAGTGCTGGGATTACAGGCATGAGCCACCGCGCCCTGCCTAAATGTATAAATGTAATGAGTACAAGTGCAGTTTTGTTACATAGATATATTGCATAGTGGTGAAGTTTGAGCTTTCAGTTTAACCATCACCCAAAGAATGTACATTGCACCTGTTAAATAATTTCTCATCCCTCAGCCCCTTCTCACCCTCCTACCTTTCAAAGTCTCCAATGTCTATTTTTCCACACTCAATGTCCAGCCACATGTAAACTTAATAGTAATTTGGAGATTGATTTTAGTGTAGTATAACATCACATTTCATAGTATTTGTGCTAATGAATGCAAGCTTCTAATAAGTGACCCCATATTCTCAGTGGTTTGACAGACCAAATTTATTTCTAACTTACTTCACAGTGTGATGATCCAGAGGATTTTCCTGGCAACTCTTTTCCATGCAGTGACTCATGGATCTAAGCTCCTTCCCAACTGTGATCTGCCATGTTCATTACGTGACCAAGGGCACCACATAAGGGGAAGAGAATGTGGACAATTCTCTTGAAAGCTTTATGACCAGGCTTAGAAAGGGCTTCTATTTCAACTCCTTTTATCTCATTGGCCAGAACCCAATCACAAGAACCAAACATAACCTCCTGAGGGGTGGGAAATTGGTTTTCTTGTAAGCATAGGAAGAGGAACTGAAAGTGTTGGGTGGCTGGAGAGTCTCTACAAGTACAAAGGAAAATCATGCACCTAGAGAAAGTCAGGGAAAGTGTCTTGGAGAAGTGAATGCATCTGCAAGCTTTGAGTATGATCTCCCACAAGCGTCAAATGGTCATTTCCTCAAGATGCCGAGAAGCATAAACAACATTCAGACTTGCTATAACATTTGCGTTCGCATCCTCATTTATCCAGATGCTTTAGAAATTGCATTTTCCTTTCTGCATTGCAGATCTCTACACTTTCTCTAGGCACAATCTTTTGTTTATACATGAAAGTGCCTGTCTTTCATGGTTTAAATTCCCTTAGCCACTCAGTCTCCCTAGGAGGAAGGAGGTGGGTGGGGAGCATAAAATAAAAACCCTAATACCAGGCAAGAGATGTAAAACATTCTTTTTCCTTTGAAAAATAAAAATACAACTACAATGTGCAAGAACACACCACCCTAGCCCCTTGACATTTATCAGCTGAGCTAGACCTTAAAACCTTGATCTAAGGCTTCATAAGAATTGGAGTGAGTGCCCACACTTACAAGATTTCATTCTTTTTAACATATTTGAACACTCACGGAATACCAGACATGGTACTAAGCTCTAAATTTTCACAACAGCCTATGTTAAAATTACTCTTATCCCCATTTTATAGGTGAGAACACCAAGGCATACAACAAGTCCAAGCCTACCCTGCTAATAAGGATTCGAATTTGTGATTTAAACACAAGCTGCTGGACTCCAGCTATTTGCTCCTAACCTGTATACCATCCTGGCATACTCAGTGATGAGCCCAAGTTGCTCCATCCTATCTCATCAAGCAGTTTATCAGGTGGGTATGTTTCAGTTTGATGACAGCACTATATGCCATTGTTAGCAGGTTTATATGCCATTGTTAGCAGGTTTATATGCCATTGCACTCTTCCCTAAACACTGCTTGACTATTCTGTTGCCGAACAGCTTATTGTTTTACTGATTTGTCATGTTGCTTGTTTGTTTTTGGTAAGTTTTAGTGGAAAAGAACTGTAACATAAATACAGTGTTCATCTAACACACTGTGTTTTGTAAGAATTCATCTCCATATTCTACTTTTTACTAAAAGCAGAGTATAATCTGTTATCACTAAGATACAGCCATCTGATATATAACTGGGGAGAAGGTAGTGATTTTCCTTAATTATCATTTTTGTGTTCTAAGCATAAAAGCCACAGATAGCACTTGTCAAATGCCATTCTTCACTTTGATGATGGCCTGTGACAAACAGAGACTAGTTATTAACTAAATAGAAGCAAAAAATGGATCCCAAGACAAGAGGAAAGTTAACCGAGGTAGAGACTGAGCATGATGTAAGAAAATACTTCATGTGAATTCTGCTTTGGCTACTTTTTGGCTGTGTGACCTTGGGCAAACCACTTAACCTCCCTGAAACTCTGTTTGCTCATTTTTAAAATGTGAGAAAGTGCTCCCTACTTTATCAGGATGTTCTGAGAACTCGGCGTAATCAATTCTATGGAAAACTACTATAGAAAGCACAACTATACAAGCTACTATGCAAACACAGATGTCTATATGGACCGTCAGGCTGTGTGAATGAGTCCATTTGCAGAAGATACTGTCCAAATGTAGCACAACAGAGAGTGGGTATTTAGATGTGACATTAGGATGATAAGATGTCAATGAGTAGTATTCAGTGGAAGATAGGTTAGGGCAGGGAAGTCTCTATGGCCTAACAAGATTGAGTAACAATGATGTATTTCACAACCCTTTTCTGTAGATTCATAAGGCACATTGATATATCAGAGGCTCTGAGAAGCCCTATAGTAAAGAAAGCAATTTTTGCCAATTTAACCTAACCTTTTGCAAATCTGTTTGGAAATGAATCCCTTTTAACATCTCCATGGAATAAAAATTCTCTGAAATACATTTTGGAAATCTATTCTTTGGAGTGTCAGATGAAAAATCTGAAAAAGCAGCAATCAGATTCACTCCATGTTGCGTAGCTTATAGCTCTACAGTCGATACAAAAGCTCAAGTCTCTTGAATCCTCTACCTCTACACTCCAAGGCATATTCCAAGTATTTAGCTAGGTTTGCAGCTGAGTGGAGATTGGCTTTTTTACATTGCTGGGCTAGGCGGCTGTAGTACTGGCGGGGATAGGGCATGTATGGAGTAGAGCAAGTGTTGGAGAGATTATGCTACTGGAAAGTGGAATGTTGAAGTCCTGCTTTCAGAGCTCACATAGGTGATTTTAAATCATGAAGGGTACAGTGTGCACCAAAATCATGACCTGGGCTAAGATGTTTGCATTCTTCCAGTTACAGTAAAGAGCCAAATGGATTTTGACAATGAAAATGCATGACACAAATCAACAAGCAAATTAAGACATGGAGCTATAGTGGGCTTTAGCATCAGTTATTTTACCCTTTCCTTTTGGAGGAAATGCCTTGAGCCACTGACGGCTCCCAGTTGAGTGGGTAATAGACCCCTGACATATCTTATTTCTGGCAATTGCTCTGGACATAATTCTTTGTTTATAGCACTGCTGTAGAAAACTTGATGAATACTCAGAAGAAAATAGAATTAGGACCTACGGACCCTGGTTAAAATCAACTTAGTGGAACATAGGCATTTCTTTGTGTAGAGCTGGAAAAGATAGCCATGAGAGAAAGTGGCTTTAACATACACCCAGAGAAACTATATATTATACACATAATATGTAAGAGGCAATTATGGCCTAGTAATCTGCAGTGTATCACTACCTAGCAATCAGATTGACATATTCTAATGAGACCCATGTTGTTTGTAATCAGACTGGCACTGCTTATTCAGAGCGCTATTCCATAAGATGCACTTTTAAATGGCTCAGATTGCACCAGATGCTATAAGAAATAGCATTCCATTTTATTCCATTACCAGCATTTTCCCCTCTCCCAATTAGCATAATTTAAAATCAGCCAGAGGCAAATGTGAGGGGGCTAAAAAGTTGCAAAGAAGTTCAAGAAATATTTGATAAAAAAAGGCAAGAAGATACTTGAGCAACCATTTTTTTTTTTTAATGGGAAAGAGAATACTGCAATTAATAGAGTTCTTCTTTAAATTGCTCAGAATTTATTTCTGTTACTTATTGAAATATTAGACTCTCTCAAGGGGCTAATTGCCCCCAGGTTCTTCTTGCTTATGCATTATCTTGTGGATGACATAATAAAATCACCACCTCATTTACCACTCAGTTAAGGTTTAATTGAGTTCATCTTTTTCCCCCCTCAAAACATCCAGGAACTTAGGGAATCAAAACAAATTTTCATTTGTAAGATAAGAAGTTCTTCATAAATTGCCTCTTTATAGGTTAGGTCCTATTTATAAAATTCCTGAAGTTAAAACCTGAGCTGGCATAATAAACATTTTTCCTTGATGTAAACTCTCATGATGCTACGAATAGTGCTCGCTTCTTGTGAGGGAGCTTGCTCTGTCTCCAGGCTGAGCACGGCTGATTCGGGTCACTGCAAGTCTGCCTCCAGGTTCGTGCTCTTCATTACCAGAATGGTCTCAACCTCCTGACCTTGTGATCCGCCCACCTTGGCTTCCCAGAGTGCTGGGATTACAGGTGTGAGCCGCCACACCCTGCTGAAATAGTGCTTGCTTTTAAAGTAGGGGTTGGCATCTGATACAGGGAGAGTAATTTTCCAAGGATGCACATACCCAAAATCCTTGTGTTAGCTTCCCAGTAAGGTATAAACTCCCTAGGCAGTATCTCGGGCTTTTGCTGGTAGCTCACTCAGTATTCACTCCCCTTTGATTCTCTTCCTAATGGCAGCTAACAGATTTTGAGGACCCACGTTCTCTATTTCATTTTAGTGAGACTGGCCCATCCCCAGCTATAAGTTACCCTAAAGGGTCTGAACCATAGGAAGCCCTTGATCAAGTGACTGGCCCAGAGGTGGTCCAATCAGAGTGAAACTTGAGTCTTCTTTTCCATGATGTGAAAAGCATTTTTTTTTTTTTGCCCCTTTCCTCATTCCCATAGAAATATGACACCATTTCTTCCAGCAACCATTTTGGGATAATGTGAAAAGCCATTCTCAGGATGAAGGTGACATGCAGGTGAGGAGAATCTCAGGGAAACAGCTGGACCCAGTGGGATACTGGAGCCTCCTTGTTCCACTTCATGAGAGCTGAGTATTAAGATTTCAGAAGTTTTATGAGCCCATTAAGGTCATCTTGGCAGCTCAAAATTGGCCATGGTAGGAGTATTTACACCACAGAATTTTGCAAAAACTAAAAATCAGAGCTGCTATTTCTTTTTCTCCTCTCCTTTCTCCTTCTCTTTTCTCTTCTTCCCTGTCCCCCCAGAGCTGGTTGTTAACTATTTACCAGCTTACCTCAGGATGTGTCTCTCAGAGAGCCATGCCTGAAGCTTGGCTTATTCATTCACCTTTCACATTAGAAATCCAGAAACTATTGTTTAAGTCAATTTGACTGAGACTTTCTGTATTTCTGTTACTGTTAACCAAAAGCAAATCCACCATGGCCAACAATGTTCTACATAATTATAACAGTTAACCTTCATGGAGCTTTTTAACAAGGGCCAAGAACCGTGCCAAGAACTAAGTCACTTTAGGGAAAACAAACCATTCACCTCTACACAGAAGGTACTTTACAATTTCTAACTCAAAGATGAAGAAACTGAGCCTTAGAGTGCTAATATGGTTTGGCTCTGTGTCCCCACCCAAACCTCATCTTGAATTGTAATCCCCATGTGTTGAGAGAGGGACCTCACAGGAGGTGATTGGATCATGGCAGTGGTGTCCCCCATGCTTTCCTCGTGATAGTGAGGGAGTTCTCACAAGATCTGATGGTTTAAAAGTGGCAGTTTCCCCTGTGTGCGCTCTCTCTCTCCTGCCACCTTGTAAAGAAGGTACTTGCTTCTTCTCTGCCTTCTGCCGTGATTGCAAGTTTCCTGAGGCCTCCCCAGCCATTCAGAACTGTGAGTCAATCAATCCTCTTTCCTGTATAAATTACCCAATCTCAGGCAGTTCTTTACAGCAATGTGAAAACAGACTAATACAAGTGCAAACATCATTTATCCAAGCTTCAAAGAGACCTACTTAGAATTTTCCAAAGGCATAAAGCCTTTTCACACCTCGGTGCCTGACCCATGCTGTTTCCTCTTTTTATAGACCGTATCCACCTAGTTAGTGCCTACTCCTCCTTCAGGATCCTGAGTCAGTGCCTCATGGAGGTTTTCTTCATTCTCTGAGCTGGGTGACTACTCATATCACCTTGCCCTTATCTTATTTAGAGTGCTTTCAACAATGTAGAGTACTTAGTGATTTTATTGCTGGCTTCCCCCATTAGACTGCAAGATTAACAAAAGCAAGAGTCTTCTCTTTTGCATATCTTCATGCCTAAGATGATGACTGCCATATGGTAGCTGCTCAATCAGTGTTGGCTGAATTATGTGAATGAATGAATGAATGAATGAATGAATGAATTCATCCTTGTGATTTGTTTTTACTACTTTAAAACTCAAGAAAAAAATTAATGCTGAGGCCGGGAATGGTGGGTCACACCCGTAATTCCAACTCTTTGGGAGGCCCTGGTGGGTAGATCACTTGAGCTCAGGAGTTCAAGACCAGCCTGGGCAACATAGCATGACCCTATCTCTACAAAAAACCCCACGAAAATTAGCCAGATGGCATGTGCCTGTAGACCCAGCTACTCAGAAGGCTGAGGTGGGAGGATCGTTTGGGCCTGGAAGGTGGAGGTTGCAATGAGCTGATATCATGCCACTGCACTCTAGCCTGGGTGACAGAGCAAGATACTATCTCAAATAATAATAATTAAAACAAAGAATAAATGCTGTCATTCCGCTTGACAAGTATTCTTACATTAAATATGTGAATCATCATAAACTATCAAAAGTCCTTGTCTCCTTTCCTTTTATTTCTTTTATTATCTTCAACATCGCCATCTTCTTCAACATCATGTACTGTTTGTCCAGGTATGAGGCAGATGGAAGAATTTGTTGAGATATTAGGAAGGTCACTGACCTTTGTGTCAAATAGATCAGGCAAAGACTGTAGTTCCACAAATTACTGGCTGGGTCATTTTAGGCAAATTGCTTCATTTCCTCATACATACAATGGGGATAATGCCGAACATTTAAGGTTACTGTGTAAAGTAAGTAGTTTACTTTACACAGTAAAAAGTAAAAAGGTAAATTGGCCATGGTATGTGGTGATAAGCAGATAAGAAATGGTAGCTCTGTATCTTCATGCTCTGCAACTTTAGCCATATTTTGCTTTTTTTTTTTTTTTTTTTTCTGAGGACTACCACATAAGATTTAGTATTTGATCTCCATTTACTTAGTTTGGTTATTACAAATTACTACTACTGTGTCCTACTTATCCAAATAATAATAATAAATTACAATAGCCATAAATATTACTATATGCCTTGGGGGATTGGAGGTCAAAAAATGTTTTAAGCTGAAACCACATCAACTGTGCATTTCTAGGAAGTTTCTGATTTGCGGGGTTATGTTATCATTTGTCTTTGGACCTCCTCCATTTTTTTCTCTTAGATCTCTCGCATGTACACATGTTTATGCATGAGTGTTTGTATGCAAATGCATGTGTGTATGTGTGTGTATGTGTGTATGTGTATGTGTGTATGTGTGTGTCTGTGTGTCTGTGTGTGGGGGACTGACCCTATATTCACAGGAGATCAAAATAGGAGACCAGACCAATACAAGAGCAATGCATAATTTTTCATGTTTTTGTATTTCATTCCAGAAGAATCACTTTGAGGAAAAATAAATAAAATATTGGGCTGGCCTTAGTGATGTGGACTGAGCTACCCTTGTCTTACATAAGGCATAATCGAATATTGAATAAACTAGATTTTAGAAATTTCCCATTGGCTCTGGTAGTTGTTATATTTGAGCCATTGGGCCAGACCGTTAGCAATGAGGTATGATTTTGCCCTGAATGGAAGATAAATCACTGTCAATCATCCTAGAAGAAAGGGGCTACACATCTGGCCCTTGGATCGCTGAAGAGAAAGAAAATTTTCTTCTCTTGGGCCCCAGGTAGGGAAGCAGAGTTAGTCCTGGACTCTAAGCATGAGAGTGTTAGGAGTACTCTAGAGGTGAATGTTAGTGGGCCCCCGTGCAAGGAGGCAGGCTGGGAGATAGGCAGAGCATTCAGCTACTGAGGAGATTTAAGGTAGAATTTGGGTATCTGGGATGGAAGCAGCTATAAAGTACTCTCTGAATTTCTAAGCCTCAGTCAAGTTTGGGGCAAACCACATCCTCCATAGTCATCTCCCAATTATGATTTGGGAAATTGGATTGAACAGCAAGCTCACAGAAAGCCCAGGGAGAAGGCAGTGGGGTTGGGGAGGGGGTGCTGTTCTAAAAAATGGCTGTTCAGAAGAGCAATGCTATCATGATGATGGTCCACAGCATAGGGGAGGCAAGGGGAAAAATCTGACAGATTTGTTCTGGACTACATGGGAGGCAGGATGCTGGGATGCTGGGATGCTGGAAAACACTTGGAAAACTTTGAGGAGGAGATTCGCCAGAAGTTTGCTGGAGAGAATTTGAATGACGATAGTTTAGACCTGAAAAGAAAATATAACATTATTTTGTAGCCACAGGCAGGTGAAGTTTGTGACTTATGGGTGACACAAAGATTTCTCATCTTATTTCTCATAACAACCAGGTTGTAAGTATTATTAGGCCTATTCTATAAATCTAGGACATGAGAAATACATAGATTAAGCACTTGCCCAAGTTTTAACTGCTGGCAAAATCTCCAGGCTGAGATTTGTGCCGTATTTGTCTGCTACCAAAGATGATGCACTTTCTAGAATAACACGATGCCTCTTAAAGTGCAGTGAATATAGAACTGGAGAGAAATGTGGTCTGCTAGTTAATTTCCTGTGGCGTTTCCACAAACTAGACGTGTGAAATTATTGCTTTCCATAAGTTTCAGCAGTCCTTTTTGTATAAGTTGCCTATCATTACTGCTTTCTGTCCAAATGTCTTGATGGAGGAGCAGGATGTAGAGAAGATTTGTGTTTTCATGAGAACCAGTAACATTTAACATCTTAAGTAAGACTTTTAATTCTCTGGTCGATCGCCTGAAATTGATTTTCCTCCAGCTGAAGACCAGTGTGATAGAAAATCTACTTAGTGTAATAGGCACTCTCTGCTTGACGTTGTTAAAAAAGAATATGGCACATATAGAAGACATTGGATCTGGCCTGAACTCTGCTGCACAAAGCTTTGTAAGTATATGTCACACATGATTCTTTATTCTAAAACAAGGACTTGGGATTTGTAATCTCTAAATTTTTTTAGCTCTCAAATTCAACATATACTCTAAATTCTTTGGTTCCTAGGTATGAATTTCTGAATGCAAGAATGTTTATACATGGACACAGAAAAGAAAGGCAACACTGATACTTGGCAGACACACACTGGTACTGCTGTAGCTGTTGTTACAATATCTAAGTAATTCCATGATAACTGGTAAATGGCTGTGGTCCTGAAGCATCCTGAGTGGCTCCCATTACCCCACCTGTCCTAACTATTTCTGGATGTGGCCTCACAATCACTCAGTCACGGTATTTGATAGAAGTATATTTATTATTTTTGGAGTGGTTTAAAACTATTTTCACACATATAAAGCAACTATAATCCTGAGTAAAGACTTGATCTGCGAATAAAGAGACATTGAAGGTAGAAGTCAGAGAGAGAAAAAAATACAATGAGGCAATGTGTGTGGGGAAGCGGAAGAAAGAAGAAATGACTGCCACTGGAAAGCAGCAAGTCAGCATGAAACCAACACCATATAGATATAGAAACTCACCTCCTGGTCAGGTGCCATGTCTCATGCCTGTAATCCCAGTACTTTGGGGGGCTGAGGGGGGCAGATCATGAGGTCAAGAGATCGAGGCTATCCTGGCCAACATGGTGAAACTCTGTCTCTACTAAAAATGCAAAAATTAGCTGGGCTTGGTGGTGTGCGGCTGTAGTCCTAGCTACTCGGGAGGCTGTGGCAGGAGAATCACTTGAACCCAGGAGGCGGAGGTTGCCGTGAGCTAAGATCGTGCCACTGCACTGCAGCCTGGTGACAGAGCAACACTACACCTCAAAATAAATAAATGTCATTCTGTATCTTTTCTCTCTTTTTGTCTTCTTCTTCTTCTCCTTCTCCTTCTCCTTCTTCTTCTTGTTTTTATCTAAGGGTTAAAGAAAAGAAAGTTCTGTTTTCAGGTTTTTCCTGAATCTATTACCTAAGACTATCAGCAGAATAGAGCTTTGAGTAGGTAGATAGGTGTCTTTCATTAAAATATTAGACTTCCAGTGAAGAATGTCATTGGTATTTTGATAGGGTTTGCCTTGAATTTGTAGGTCACCTTGGGTAGGATAGACACTTTAACAATATTAAGCTTTGCAATTCATGAGCATGGGATAGCTTTTCATTTTTTGTATGTTTCTTCTTCAGTTTTTTTCATCAGTGTTGTATAGTTTTCCTTGTAGAGATCCATCATTTCACAAAAATAGAAAAAAAAATCCTGAAGTTTGTATGGAACCACAAAACACCCAAAATAGCTAAAGAAATCCTGAACAAAAACAGCAAAAGCGGAGGCATCACATTATCCTATTTCAAATTATATTATAAAGTTATAGTAATCAAAACAGCATGGTACTGGCGTAAAACAGACATAGTGACATAGAACAATGGCACAGAATAGAGAACCGAAAAATAAATTCATTCACTTACAATGAACTCATTGTTGACAAAGGTGCCAAGAACATACATTGGAGGAAGGACAGTCTCTTTAATAAATGGTGCTGGGAAAACTGGATATCTATATGTAGAAAAATGAAACTAGATTTCTTCTTTCACCATATGCAAAATGAACACAAAATGGAGTGAAGACTTACATGTAAGACCTGAAGCTAGAAAACTACAAAAAGAAAACACTAGAGAAATGTTACAGGACATTGGTCTGGGCAAAGATTCGTTGGGTAAGATCTCAAAAGCACTGGCAACAAAAGTAAAAATAGATAAACGTGATTGTGTCAAGCTAAAAAGTGCGTGCACAGCAAAAAAACAAAACAAAACAAAACAAAAACAAAATCATCAACAGAGTGAAAAGACAACCTACAGAATGGGAGAAAATATGTGCAAATGTCCCTCTGACAAGACCTTAATAATCAGAATATGTAAGAAACTCAAACAATACCAAAAAGAAAGATTCCCAATTAAAAAATAAACAAAAGTCCTAAATAGACATTTCTCAAAAGAAGACATGCAAATGGCCAACAGGTATATGAATACATGCTCTACATTACTTATCATAAGGAAAATGCAAATCAAAACCCCAATGAGGTGTCATCTCACCCCAGTTACAATGGCTATTATCGAAAGGATAAAAAATAACAACTTCTGGTGAAGATGCAGTGAAAGGGAAACTCTTACATACTATGTGGGAATGTAAATTAGCAGAGCCATTATGAAAAATAGTATGGAGAGTCCCCAAAAAACTAAAAATAGAACTACCACATGATTCAACAATTCTACTACTGGGTATACATCCAAGGAAAATCAATCAGTATATAAAAGAGATATCTGCACTTTCATGTTTAAGACCACACTATTAACAATATCCAAAATGTGGATTTAACCTGTGTCCATCAATGAATGAACAGATAAAGAAAATGTAGTGTATATCTATACATAATAGAATATGATTCAGCCATAAAAAGAAAAAAATTCGTCACAGATGGAACAGGAGGTCATTATGTTAAGTGAAATAAGCCAGGCTTTCTGTGACAAATATTGCATGTTCTCACTTGTGTATGGGAGTTTAAAAAGTAGATCTCATGGAGATAGAGAGTAGAATGAAGGTTACCAGAGACTGGGAAGGAGATGGAGGAGTGGGGAATGAAGAGAAGTTAGTTAAGGGGTACAAAATACAGTCAGATAAAAAACAAGAAACAAACAAAAAATAACAAATATAACGGGGCACTGAGTGCTTTCATATCTTGTCATTTATTGTCATACATTTGTATGATTATCATATACTTTAGAAATTTTTATTTTACAAAAAAGAGAAATTAGACTTACAGTACTTTGGGAATGAAAATACATGGAAAGAAAGCATTTCTAGTGCCACGGAATGAACTCAAAGTGATTTTTTTTATTCCTCACTCTATTCAAAAATGAACAAAATGTTCTGTGGTGCTTTGGAGAACAAAGAGAACGAAGCACTCGTGATGCAAGGTCTTTTACTGATCTGCAGACAGTGGTCCTTGCAAAAGGTAATCTAATAATCCTCTCTTTTATTTAAGGACTATATGTGATTGTACGTTTCTAGACATTTAAAATGATTTGTCCAATGACCCTTCAAGCCCTTTGATCCAAGCATTGTTATTACTCTTGCTTAATGCGTATTTAGGTGGACTGAAGTCGAGTGAGACGTTGGATGCTAATATATGCTCCGCTGGTGTGTGTTTCCCTTTCTTTTCAGTCAGATACATTGTCCAAAAATGTTCCCCAAAATTATGAGCATATGGTCCTGAGGGTTTTGTTCTTCTGATTGACTTGAGTAACTTTGGGAAAGCTCTCTGAAGTTCTTTGAGAATCTATTGCTATTCTTGACAGAGTTTTGTAGTTGATTGCTTTGAAGCCCACTTATCTTCCTGAGCTGATTGAAGATGTCTCTGATGTGCTTTTTTAATTAGTTTGTGAAGTGGGTGGAGTTGGAGCAAAGTCAATTCCATCTTGCTAAAATCTAATCAATGCTAGTTGACTGAATGACTTTAGTTTATTTAGCTGATTGACCCTGGATTTCTTCAGAAGTTGTTTTCTCTTATTTTCAATTTTGATGATTAAAAACATGATTTAATTACAGAAGTCACTTCTATGTTGCTTAATATGTTTGCATGAAATTCTATTCCACTTTTCCACCTTATGTATAACCTATGAAGCACACAATATGGTTCTGCTGAATTCAATAACATTTGCTGTTCCCAACTATAAATGAGACAACAAAATTTTCTCCTTTGACTTTTCGTTTCCTTTGTTGTGCAGACAAGTATTTATAGAAAGAAAAGATTGCCCAAATCTTTGTAAAAATATTTACAGTGTACTAAGTTTTGTTGCAATTTACTTCAGGATTTTTATGATGCAGTATTTTGCCAATCCTTTCACCAGCTAAACTTTTCTTATTGAAGTAATGAAGAGAAAAATGGTGGCTCCCATTTATTTGAAGAAGAATTATTGTGACTGCCTGCCTGGGCATCAAGCTGAAATGCTTACAAAACCATTTCACATCCCAAACAACAACCAACCAAATTTTTTTCCTGTCAACATAATAGAAACAAATCGTTCTAAAGCAGAAATGCTGCTAGTAAACATTTTCATCAGAATCAAGCACTGTGGCTGTGAAAATTCATCCAAATTAAATGTTTATTTCTGAGACAAATGCCTTCTTTGTAAAATATTTGCCAGAAAAGATACCACTAACCCTGCAGAGTAAGTTCACTTATGTGAAAGATCTGTGATTCACAAGAGCCTAATTACATAGAAAAAACACTTCAGTAAACTTCTCTCTAAAAGGAAATGTTAAGCCTGCATCTTTGGGTGGTAGTGAAAACTTGTTCTGAAGCTTAATTTCCAAATGCTGTTTTTAAAGAAATTCTACAAGAGGACTCATGTGGAACATGGGCTGGTCATTATTAGTCAAATACACCAAGATATCCTAGATGAGTCCCATACTGGATTCAGGTCATTGTTTCATTTCAATTGGTTTGGTCCTGGAATGTCTGAAGGGCACAAAGGGGAAGGAAAAGCTTTGGAATGGAGGGACTGATGTTTACTCCCATGTCTCAGCCTGAGGGACTGATTTTGAGACCAAGGTAGAGTATAACAGTCAGATATTGCCACATAAACACTGCATACAAACCACCCTAAAATAGAGTGCATACAGCAATAAGCATTTATTTCTTTCTCACACACCCATGGCTTGACTGGAGTTCAGGTGATCTAGGCTGGGTTTGTCTGACTTAGCTCTGTAGGTTAAGTCCGGTTGTATATCACATGTTTCTTAACCTTTCTCGACCAGGTGCTCCATGAGGTGTGTTCTTCTCATGGCAAAAGTAGGTGAGCGATAGACTAAGCTGAAACACGCATGCACATTTCTAGCTCATGTGTATGTCATATCAACTAATATTCTATTGGTGAAAACAAGGCAACGGTCATGCTCAAGTTCAAGGGGTGAGGGAGGTATTTGCTGCCCACTATGAGGTCAAAGCAAGTCACGTGTCTAAGACCAACATCAATGGGTGAGAACATATTCTTCTGTCAGGAGGGAGGGAGGAGTTAATATTGCCTGAACAATATTATTATCTACCCAAAGTGCTGAAACCAGAAAAAGAAGTACAAGTGTTTATGAAATACTTCATGAGTTTGAGAGTTCAAATAGTAGACCCATGACTAGAATGCTTTGGCATTCTCAGGGATTAGGGTAGCTGTCAGTGGAGAACTGATGAGCACAGTGGAACCGCATTCCTCCAGAGGTTGCTTGCTTACAGTCAGTGGCTTGGTGCCTTGGTGAGAGGCTGGGTCAGTGGAGTGGGAGTATACTTGTTGCTGAGCACAACAAGATGCTACCACCCCTGAGAATCTAAGAGATACTTGGGGGAGACTTTGCAGGGTGCTCAACTCCAGAGCAAACAGGAGAACTAGCACAGATTCATTTGTATCCAGAGGTTTTGGACATTGTTGTTTGTAAGATGAAGTGGGAGATTGGATTCATTTTCTAGGTAATTCTAAAGTAAAGCTCCAAATGAATCTAATTTCCATGTTACGATGAAAAATCCCATATATATATATATATATACACACACACATATATATGTATGGGATATATATATATATATACACATATATATACACATATATATGTATGGGATATATATATACACATATATATACATATATATGTATGGGATATATATATACACACATATATACATATATATGTATGGGATATATATATATATACACATATATATATATATATCAGATGTCCTATAAAACATATCTTTAGGCATATAATGGAATAAATATGTGTATCCAGTGGTGGTTTCAATCAACAAACAAATGAATAACAATAAAAAGCATAGAAGCAATCTGAATGTATGTTATTGTTTTGCCATTTTATCTTAAAAAGTCACAAAACTTCTATTTGTGAAAGTTGCTGGTGATCCTACCTGCACTTCCATCTGACACACTTTCCTCATGAACACATAAATATTCATATTTTCACATCACAGTGGCTGTAAGTATGAGCATGGGATTTGTGTGTGGCCTGAGACTACTAACTTCCCACCAAACGTATTTCCTCTTCTCCTTAAGCACACCGCTAGAGTACATTTTCTAACATTCCCTGCAGGTAGTTGTAGCCATGTGACTGAGCTCTAGCCAGTGGAATTTGAGCAGAAATAATATGTTGTCACTCCAAACCTGGCCCATAAAAACTTCACATGTTCAATTCTTCATATTTTTCCCTTCCAGGGCTTGATGCAGACAAAAATTTCAACCTTGAAAGCCATGGACTGAAGATGGTAGATCCAAAAAAAAGGACGCATTCTGAGTCTTTGAGCTGTTACTTGAAGTATCCACTGATCAGGACTTTACATGGCAAGATAAAAAATTCTTTCGTGTTTGAGACTGCGTGACCACAGCGAAGTTATTTGACCCCCAGGTACATCATTTTCTTATATGTAAAATGGTGTGGTTCTTCTAAATACGTACACAAACTCCCTGACACTCCTGTCTTCAAAAGGTGGAGACTAATTTTTCTGCTTTTGAGTGTACACTGAACTTAATGACTTTCTTTCTTTTATTTATTTTTTTTTTTTAGACATAGTCTTGTTTGCCCAGGCTGGAGTGCAGTGGTGTGATCTCAGCTCACTGCAACCTCTGCCTCACGGGTTCAAGTGACTCCCCTTCTGCCTCAGCCTCCTGAGTAGCTGGGATTATAAGCACTCACCACCATGCCTTGCTAATTTTTGTATTTTTAGTAGAGATGCTGGTCTCGAACCCCTGACCTCAAGTGATCCGCCAGCCTCAACCTCCCAAAGTGCTGGGATTACAGGTGTGAGCCACCACATCCAGCTTTAATGACTTGCTTTCTAACAAATAGAATATGGTAGATGTGGTGGTATGTGGCTTCCAAGACTAGGTCATAAAAGGCATTGTAGTTTCCTGCTTTCTCTTCTTCTTGGATCACTCACTCTGGGCGAGGTCAACTGCCCTTTTGTGGAGACACTCGAGCAGCATCATGAAGACGTCCACATGGTGAGAAAATGAAGACTCCTGCCAACAGCCACGTGACTGAGCCAACTTGGAAACATACTCCAGTCCCAGTCCAAACTTCAGATGGCTGTAGTTCTCACTGACATCTTTTCTACAACTTCATGAGAGACCAAAAGGAGAACCATCCAACCTCTCTCCAATTCCTGATCCATTAAAAACTATGTGATCTTTGGAATCTAAGTTAGGTAAGGAAAGATATGAGGACACTAGGAGGACTGACAGGTATGTCAAAGTCAATAGATTTAGAGTCCCAATGAAGATCAAAGAAATGTTAGAACAGGAGAGGTGTTAGGATATGTGAGATGGAAAGATAGAGCTGATGGTCAGATAGTACAATACTTGAAATCAAGATAAAGGAGGTAATAGAGTTATGGGGAATTATGTGAGCCAAGCTGTTAAGATTATGAGAGTTGATGGCTAAAGTGAACTAAAGGAACTATAGCTAAAAGTGATAGGCCAGAGTAATAGGTGAATCCTTTTGTCAGATGTTGAAGCTGTGAAGAATGATGACAGGAACAGGATTCATTTTGGCAAGAAAGGCAGTGACCTGGGTCCTAACATTTTCAATAAATACGGAGGTCTAATTGGACACTTGTTAGATAAGCACCAAAAGGAGGGGTAGTGAATGGTGCTGCCTAATAGATGGGGCTCAGAGAAGCCTGCGAGTTTGAAAAAGGAGGAGTGGGAAAATGGGTGGAAGTGGCCAAGAGGAGCAAGGAAAATGCTACCTCATGTCCAGGCCCCAGGGAACATGGAAGCAGTAGAAAAACATCATTGCTGGTGAGGGCTGTTGGAGAAGTAGTGCCCTCAGACAGTAGTCAGATTCCACCTGGAGGAAATGTTGAGGTTAAAGAATTTGGCCAATAATAGATTCAACTCCAGATAAAAGAGCAAATGGGTTTGGGAGGCCAGGGAGTGATAGAAGACCAGGTAGGAATAGGGCCACAGAAGAATAAAAACTCAAGTAGTAAGATAACCTTGAATCTTGAACTCCTGGAAGTAGTTAACATAAACAGAGATATGATCACATTAGCTGTGATGGCCTTTTAGATAACGGTACATCATAAATTCTGATTATAGCATTTCTGGGGACTGTTTTAGGTCCATTTGTAGGAGTGAAGTGGGTGGGGCTCTGGCTACAGACATGGTAATCCTACAGGGGCACATGGAACTGCCTGAGCCTTCCTGAATCCCCCTGAGGGTGGCATCAGGGTTGTAGGAGGGACTCTGGAGGTAGTGAGTGATGCCACAGCTCAAACAACAGGGAGGCCCACGGTTGGCAGTCTCCATAGAATTCTGAAGTCTTAAGTTCCTTTTTGCTGAGTATTAACTGCTTGCCCTGTTGATAGATTAAAGAACCAAATATCCTCAGGTTCAAAATGATAGGTTCAATACCATCTTGCCTAATCCCCAGTTACCTAAGAAAGGAAAAATTAAGTCAGGACTCAACATTTTATATTTAAATCTTCTTTTTTCTTTTCTCACCTTAAATTACTTTCAAAAAGGTAAGTCATTATCCGGAAGATCTTCAATTATTATTAAGCAAAAGTGAGTAGATTCACATCTTTGATGGCTCCTGGAGGCCACACAGTGTTTCTTTACCTCTAGCAGGAAAGGCTTAGGAGAGGGCCGTCGGGACCTGAGCACGGGAGGGGAAACTATGAGGCCAGTTATTCTTATGCTCTCAGAAGTGCTCTGCAGGCCTGGCAAGGCACTTGATCTTGTTCCGTGTGTTTCCTAGCTTGTGAGGTCTCACCAGAGTGCCTTGAGGAATAAATAATTAATGGTTGCAAAGCATAAAACCCAAAGTGCTATGGGAATAGAAAAGCAACAATAAAGGGACTTCCCCTGTTGCTCCACTCCTGCATTTGGAGGAACAGTGTCTGGAATTAAACTCCACTCAGTCTTCAGCCTGGTCAGCCTGAGACATGATCTAAGCTTCCCCAGTCTTTGCACCATACCTACTGATCCTTTCCTTGACCTTTCTGCTACCTCCCTGATGCTCATCCTTCTCTTTTCCCTTTCCTCATCCAGTCAAGAGTAGATCAGATTAAACACCATCGTGTTGGTATAGTTTAATGTCACACATTTTATCCCTTCACTTATCCATTTCACAATCACTGTATATCTGCTCTGTTTGGGCTCAGTACCTGACCTGGTATTACAAAAGTGGAAGGGTCCCAGCTTGAGTCTAAGTGGCATACATGGCCATGTGTTTACATATCTGTGCATGTGGGAGCAACAGTGGAACAGGCCCCTCAAGAATCTTTGTGCTAGATCCTAAAAAGCCTTGAGAATGGAGGAATATGGGGAGCAGGACAAGCTTGATTTAGAAGCAAGAGTTTTGTTCTCTGTCTCCAGTTTACATTTCACTGTCTCTGGTCTGAATATTGGTATATTAGTCAGAAGGCTTAAGAATCAGGAGCTCTGATGTTTAAGAGCAGGAGAAGATGGATGTGTCAACTCAATAAAGGAGAGAGAAGCCATGCTTTCTCTGCCTTTATCTTCCATCCATGCTCTCGACAGTTTGGTTGATGCCAAACCTCATTGGTGAGGGCAATTTTCTTTACTAGATCTACTGATTCAAATGCAAATATATTAATATTTGACACTCAGAGCACGGAGCAGATTACTTTTTAAGATTCCTCCTTCCTATTCTAAAAATTATTGCTAGTCATAATCATGTACTAATAACCATTATTTTCTTGATTCATTCTTTAGTTTAAAAAGAATTTTAAAATTTCAATTTAATACTAAAATTCAGTAAAATATTTAATGTATAAACTAAAATTTGCACTTACTGAACTGACTCAAAATGTGTACTATGCTTTGCCGTTTTAAAATTTCAAACATAAAACCTCTAAGAGATCATACAGAATGACAGAATTGAAGTAAGTCAGGTTCTGTCTCTTCATCTTTACAATCAACATGCCATCATTATTTTGAATCTACTGTTTACACTGAGTAATAGGTAGTATTCAAGGGATTAGAGACATAAACTCCACCCAAGATGAGTTGGACCGATTCCAAACCATTCCTTTCTCTTCAAAGGAAATTATATAGCTGAGCCTGTATATCTGGAAACTGACTGTACTACTGAGAGTTCTCTGAGTTAACTTCCATGTAGAATCCCATGTATGTTAAGGTATAAGTAACAAAACTTGATCATTTGAAGCCTATATTATTGCTGCTGTTGTTGTTATTAAAAGCTCAGTAACTATCAGCCATTGTTTAGAAATTAGATCAACTAAAGGTTTTCTTTTTTCCAGGGAGGGGTAGTTTATTACCATCACTGTTTGATTGATTGATTGGCATATAGTGGTAGTAAAAAGCAGACTGACTTCAAGTTAGTTTTATTATTTTCAAATTCTCTGCAGACACATGCCCTCTATTGCCCTCACCTAGGGTGGACCACTCTCATTTATCCACCATTTGTACTCCACCACTACTTTGGGAAACCCTGGAACAAAGCAAAACACAAACAGAGAAGACTCTTCCACACTTTTTCACAGGATACTGCTCAATGTGGATGCCAAGAGCTGTTCTAGCAGCACTTGGGAGGAGATACCAGTGGTAGAAAAAGGAAGTGATATCCAGAAAGAGAGGTAGCCATGCCCCACAGACCTTAGCAAGGCCATGGTGCCGGGCAGACAGAACAGCACTTTGGGGATTCTCAGAAATTCTTTGCAGGGAGAGGAACAGCTCTGCAGAGGTAAGATCCTGTGCCAGCAAGTTAGGGCAAGGGCCAAAAGTCTTAACTGTGTCCAGAGATGAGCAAGACAGAAAGAATTTCTGCCCTCAGAAAGCACGCAGACTAGGTAAGGCAAAAGCCACATAAGTAAACATCATAATACATTGTTACAGAATAAAGTTTACGTAAATATTGTGTATATTCCGATAAGCAGAATGCTAGACAAACATGTATGGAATATCTAGGAAATATTCTCGGGAGAAATGATGCTTGAACTGATTCTTTAAAAGGCTGTAGGACCTAGTGACTTCTAAGACTGAATTTGTCCTATTGTGGCTTCGGGTGTGGCTCTTGAGTACATACGATATTTGGAGGCGGAGCATGCTCCCAAAGATCGCTTTATATTAAACAGCATCATAATATCCAAGTTTCATTGAGCTTTCATAATGTGCCAGGCAGTGTGCTCAGTGAATTCTACTCATCATCTAAGTTTATCCGCAATGCAGTCCTGTAGGATAGACGATGATTACATCCTCATTTTATCAAGGAGAAACCAAGGCTTTGAGTAGCCAAGAAACCTACCCAAATTCGTAATCTAAGAAGTGGCTGAGGTGGGATTCAAATGCAAACAGTCTGACTTCCAAGCTTAAAATTTAATCTTTCAATTGCTTCCTAAAAATGAACACAGAAAGACATTTGGATCACTGTTCACTGGAAACCCACAATTCTTCCTCTTCCTAAACGGCATGTAAGACTGGTATTGCTGTATTGTGATAGCTCCCGCAGGTATTCAGCTGAGCTGTGGTTGGCAAAGACAAGGATCAACACCAGCAACTACTCCCATGGGAAAGGGTCTGACTTTGTGCTTAAAATTCATCTCTACCACTTCTTGGCAATATGATCTTGGCTAAGTCATTTATCCGTTCTAAGCTCAGTTTCCTTACTTGTAACATGAGGCTACTAACAACTAAGGTTCAGAATTTTTCTGATGATTAAATGCAACTAAATAACATAGTACCTGGCACGTAGTAGGCACTTCTTCACCTGCTACTCTGACACATGTCAGAGTTCACTAAGCGGGAAATAGCAGAATTTATTTTTTTTAATTTAGCTGGCACTCAATCTAGTTATTCCACATTTTTGAATCCTAAGACCCCAGGATTGCTATTTATTTTAAACAACAAGCACCTGTCATTGCTCAAATTAGAAACACTTGCAGAACCATGCTACAAAATATTTATAAATTCACAAATGTGTTTTAATTGCTGCTAAGTAAAATGAATTCAGCTGTAGTTTTTTTTTACTTTAAGAAAAATATGCCTTCATTTCTTTCTCCTGATCCTAATTATAGCTGTTGAATAGTGAATTTGTGCAGTCAATTGTACAGTATTTGTGCTAAACGGAAGTTTGGGGGTTGGAAGGAAAGGAAGAAGGTGTTGGAGATAGATGTCTTAATGTGAAAGAAGCACTTCACATTGCAAACAAAAATTAGGCTAAGAAAATATATCTGCATTTGGCCTCATAGCTCCTATCCACAGTGGGAAATTCATTGACCTGATTTGTGAGATGTTTTTCTTTTTATTTGATAATGTAAGTATGAATATATCCATGTATATATTCATCATAATTCTTGTTTTTTACAGAGTACGGGGAAATATGATATCAGTTTTATCTAATAGGATAAATAATGCAGTCAACTTCTACTGTCTATGTATTTTTAAAAAATTGTTTCTCCACACACAGATGCAGGGAGGGGAATAACACACCCTGGACCCTGTCAGGGAGGAGAGCATCAGGCAAAAGAGCTAATGCATGCAGGGCTTAGTACCTAGATGATAGGCTGATAGGTGTAGCACACCACCATGGCACACATTTACCTATGGAAGAAACCTGCACATCCTGCACATGTATCCCAGAACGTAAAATAAGATAATTGCTTCTCTGACCCAATTTTTTACATGTATGTATGTGTGTGTGTGTCTGTGTGTACATATAGTACTGGGTTTGAAAACCACTGGACCATTGCAAACCAAATATCCACAATCTTATAAACAGAAATTAAATTTAAAGATCATCACATTTGATGGGAAATAATCCTATTTGCATATGAAGTTTGGGTGAACCAACTATTAACAAGAAAACAATTTTACGATGAATATTTTCTTGTAATAGAAGCTACAGTGATATAACCTGCAAACAGGTCAGGAATCATGAAGCTACTTTCGGTGTCTTATATGACCTCCATGAATTACAAAAATTGTCAGAGGAAACATTACAATGCCATTATATAAATTTATGCTTAAAATTAAATTCACATGTACACAAAACTGCTTTGTACAAAGAGTTAAACATTTTAGAAAAATACCTCAAGAATCATCAGCTATATATATACCAAAATTTGTATTTCAAAATAATTTATTAAAGCTTTCTCCTAATGTTATCATAGTCTATAAAATACTCAATAACTCTAGTAACAGTTGCTTCAGAAATATCCTTCTCAAAATTAAAAATTATCAAAAATCATTTATGATCTTTCATTTGCCAAGAACGATTGCTGTCAATTTTATTGAAGTTGCGAAAAGCATACATTTAATTGACCTAATAAGTGAATAGGCAGGAAATATAGCCAGAAAAATCTTATGACCAATCAAGTTATCATATTAGCTTTATTATTAATAAAGTATCGAGTTTATTAGTATTGATTGTATCACCTGAAATTATAATACATTTTTTTCACAATTTATTAAGTTTACAGTAGTACTCATGTAGTACCACCAGCCCATTATGTTTTATAGTAAGAAAACATTTTTAAAGGTGAAAGCTTTATATTTTAATATATTTTCTTTTAAGACAGGGTCTTGCCCATCACTCAGGCTGGAGTGCAGTGGTGCAATCATAGCTCACTGCAGCCTCAACCTCCTGGGCTCAAGCGATCCTCCTGCCTCAGTCTCCCAAGTTGCTGGGACCACAAGCATGTGACACCATGCTTGGCTAATTTTTTTTTTTAATTTTTGTATACATATGGGGTCTTGCCATATTGCCCAGGCTTGTCTTTAACTTCTGAGCTCACGTGATTCTTCTACCTCAGCCTCCCAAAGTGCTAGGATTACAAGTGTGAGCCATTGTGCCGTGCCTATTTTAGGATCTTAAATAGCAATTTCCACCTGTCTTTTGAGCAAGAGGCCTTGCCTTTTCATTTTGCACAGCTGCCGTAAATTATATGGCTTGTCTTGCCTGTAACATTTGAGGTAGCCATCCTCAGGTATAGAAACAAATACAAGCAATAACAAAGAAAAACAGAAGATCCGCTTTTGAAACTCAGTTCTGGGACATTCGGCAAGACTGTTTATGTTTTCACTGCCCTGAAGGTGAAAATGGTGGTGAGACTGTTTCAAAAGTAAAGAAGACTAAAGACACATAAAAACCAGAAGTAATACAGAAATACTAATTGGGTCCTGGATAGGGAGAAAACTATAAAGAAAGTTTTGGGGACAATTGGGGAAATTTAAATATAGATTTGATATTAGACAATGTCAGTGAATTGACATTTGTCATAATAATGATTATATAGGAGAATGGCCTGCTTTTTGGAAATATATGTAATTTTTAGGAGTGAGGTTAGGAGTAAGGTTATTGTTACCAGTGGAAGGTGTTCAGGTTCTTGGTGCTTTGAACAAAGAATTGAACAAAACGCACAGACAAAGCAAGGAAAGAACGAAGCAACAAAAGCACAGATTTACTGAAAACGAAAGCACACTCCACAGAGTGGCAGTGGGCTGAGCAAGTGGCTCAAAGGCCTGGTTACAGAAGTTCCTGGAGTTTAAATACCCTCTAGAGGTTTCCCATTGTTTACCTGGTGCCCACTCTACGTAAATGAAGTAGTGGCCCACAATCAGTCTGATAGATTGTAGAAAGTGACCAATCAGAGGCTGAAGTGAAGTTACAAAGTCACTCCCTATGGAAACATCTGATTGGTTGTGGAAAGTAACCAATCGGGGCTGAAATTACTCCTATGCAAAGTTAGACTCCTATGTATAGTCTCCTATACAAAGACTTGGCCCACGACCAGCCTGATTTGTTATGGGAGGAGACCAATCAGAGGTACTTTCAATTTTTCATCTGTCACGCAGAAGAGGGGTGGGTTGCAAAGGGGAGAGCTTCTGGTCCTTTTGTTACTTGGGCATGGAAAGTTGGGGTTTTCCTTTTGATTTAGTTCTAGGAGGTCAGTGTGAATCAGCCTTGGGTTCTCTGCCTCCAGATCCTACTCTCCTGTCTCATTATACTTTTCAAGTACTTCAACAGGAGAGAGAGAGCAGGGAAGGGGAGCACAAGAGCTAGCAACTGTGGCCAAATATTAGTAATTGATGACTAACTAAAAGGCGTGCAGGTGTTTATTGTGCTATTTCAACTTTTTTGAAGGGTTGAAGTTTTTCAAATAAAACATTTGAGAAGATACACAAATGATAGCACAGCGGGGCTTTCTGGGGAGTTGGTAATGATCTAGATTTAGACATGAGTGGGAGTTACAAGAGTGTCTTCAATTTGTAATAATCCACTTAGCTATTCACATATGGTTTGTGTACTCTTTTGAGTATATGCTATTTGTCAATTAGAATGTTTTAAAATAGTGCTGTATAATTGAGTGAGGAATACCTAAATGTGATCTATTGTTATTCCCCTGAGTGCACAGTGGTTTTGGAGCGCAAAGGGTTTTTCAGTTCATCAGGCAATCTCATTTCTTTTGTTTGTTTTGCACATCAGATTCCAGATTCCGCATTCAAAATTTAAACCAAAACTTCAGTATGGAAAGGGAACAGAAATAAGATGAGGTTACTTAATTAGAGATAATTTTTTGCAGGGTGGATCTTGGTGTTGTATAAGTGACTAGAAGCTTATATGATTTTGAGGGCCCTCCTTCAGGGAAGATAATATATGCTTAAGCCTGAAAGTAGTATACTGATTTGGAGGAGTCTAGGACGTGAGGGTTTAGAAACTTGAGTATCGTTGTATTCATGAGAAATCTGCTTCTAGCATTTTTTTTTCTTATTTTAAGGTGGGACAAAGGAAAAACTCAAAATATTATTGTTTTGATGTCTCCTATTTCAGCTAATACTATGCTGTATTTACTATATTCTTATTGTGTCTCTCAGGCACCTCTAATAACTTTTTTTTATGACTTAAGGGGACAAATCCCCTCTATTTGCTTCTAAACAATAGCTGGAAGAGGAGCACAAGATCTATGGACTAGTTTTATGGAAAAGATGATTAGAGGTGAATCTCTAATTTGCTCCCAGGTGAAATAACAGAAAACAATACATGCCTCGCTGCTGTCTCTGAAATCAGAGCCTAGAGAAGGCGCCTGTATCAGGCACCACGTAATGGCTCACAAGTGATGAAATCAAACCTCATTTAGTCTTCCCAGTGGCTTTCTGAGGTGAGAGTGATTATTCCCATTTTGCAGCTGAACACATTTTCCTGCAGTCAACCAGAAAGTAATGCCTGAGCCCGAATTTAAATTAGGGCTTTTGCTCCCAAAGCCTATGCTCTAACTGTGACACTCTGCTGCACTGGCCAACTGGAGCCCTTTCACAAGATGGGACTTATAAACGATCACGATCTTAACTTCAGGGATCTGTTGTCTGGTTTTTATGCCGCTAATAAAAGAGATGAAATACAGAAGGGTTGAATTTTAAAGAGAATGTCTTAGGCAAGCGGGCAAAGAGAATAAACCTATCACAGAGAACTTAGACTCTCACTTCTAACAAGGTCAGTCCTTCCTGCTTAACCCTTGTAAACTCTCCAGATTTCAAAAGAGAAAACGAGAAAGTTGTATATTTTATGAATAAAAAAATTTATCTAGCTGATGTATATTTTTTCTCTGAAAAAAAATTTTTATTATACTTTAAGTTCTGGGATACATGTGCAGAATATGCAGGTTTCTCTTTAATTTTCATACTTAAGTCACTAAATTAATGCAATTTCCTAGTTCCTTTTCCTAATTAAGTTATTTTCTTCATGCCAGCCAACTAAACTTACCAATATCATATAGCGACTTTAACATTTTTGTTTTGTTTTTGGTTTTTTTTGGAAACAACTCATTTTGCTCCATTTTAGAGTGCTTTTATGAAACTGGGCAGCAAAGACAATAAACTTCTCCCTTTCTTTCTCTTTAAGGAACTGACAAACATAAATAAACCTCAAGATTTCACTTATAAATGAACTTATCCAGGGTCAGATGTTTTTCCATAAAAAAAAAAAATCGTGGAAAATTGTGCACCCTTCCTGCTTTGTTTGCATAAACCCCAAATCAGCGTCAATCATCTTGTCTTGATTTGGTATCAAGCCCCAGCAAGGGGACTGGCAAAGCTTAAATAGGTTTCAGGACCAGCTAAAAAGGGGCAATCTGCTGGTGGATACAAAACAGTTAATCTTTTGAAGGCAGGCATCTGAGAGCATTTGCTAAAATCAGGCAACCCTCGGTTCTCATTAGGCCTCTCCAGCATGAAAGGCTTCTGCCTTCATTTAGTGACACTGTCCATGGGCCAGTTTTCTTCAGTACACAAAACAGATATGTTTGCCTTATAGGTCTGGCAAACAAGTCTTGTCTTTCATTATAAGGACAAGTTTATTGATATTGAGACAAGCTGTGTTCCCACTTCCACTTGTGTTTGAATTCCTGGACTGCGGCTGAGCCTCTCTGGAAGGCAGCATAAAATCACTATTGGCTGCTAGTTGAGGCCTGATTCTTTACAGAGAAAACTTCTTTCTAACACCTCAAAACATAGAGCAAATATTAAGTCCTTCAACTTTTGGCAAAATGGTTTTATCATCTGGGGGGCAGTGGCTCGGGATAAGATATGAAGCCATCAAGTATTTTTAAAAGTGTAATGTTAGAAATATATGTAGTATTTCTTCTCTCTCCCTCTTTCTCCTTTAGGGAGGACTCTAGCTTCAGGTTTCTTGAGAGTAGAAAAGGCAATTCTTTTGGACTGACACCATGAGCCACGTTGAGGATGGGCGGGACTAACGTTTCCTGAGGGTCATCCTTCCATGCACCTCTTGAGGATACTTTAAACTGTTCTGAGAACACTGGACAGACCTTTCCCCTCCAGTGTGCAGCCACCATGCTGTGTCTACCAGCTCAAAGTCCACTCAGGAAGTCTTTGGAGAGGCTGAGGGGTGTTCTCCTAGTAAAAGAAGTTTTTTTGAGCGTCGATTTCACAATTTCCTCTCAGATTTACAAAGCCCAGTTGGAGACAAGAAGGTAAAAGTTTGGCCCAATTATGAACAGTCATTCATTACAGCTGATAGTAAAAGAACTATAAATGCTATATTAATCTTTATTATGTCAATGCAATGGTAGTTAATATAAACAGGTAAAATTTAATTTCTACACCATAAACTCTACATGAGTCTATACTTTTTTTCCTCTCTCAACAAATGCAGTCTTTTTTTCAACAAATATTTGTTCAGAGCATCAAAATGAAGAAACCTGACCGAAAGTTTGGCTGAAACCTTGCCCCGGTGGCCAAACACCCTCATCGGGGTAACACTGAGCAGTGATAGACAGCGAAACATTGAGTACAAGAAGCAGATGGTGGTAGTAGGGAGGCCTGACGCTTACAAATAAACAGTGGCTAATTAATCCGAAGTGATTGCAAGGAGGCCGCCTGGCTATTTTCAAGGTTATGAAATGGGAGCAAAGGGGTGGTAAAAAAAAAAAAAAAAAAAAAAAAAAAAGGATGAATTCAACAATCTCAAAGAGCTAAGTGTGAGATTTTGTTTAGGGAACCATCGTAGGGTTGATGAACTATGCATGGAAATCATTTAGAGATACCAGGAGCTGGAGCACAAGTAAGAGAATGGGGCCGTGAAACTAACCGTCTTTTGACTTTTTGGCTAATCACGTTAAATAACTACTGGTGATTGTTGAAAACAAAAAAGAAACTTATCTTTGGGGTCTTGACTGCTGGTGGTGGAAGGAGCATTGAAGATTACCTAGCATAGTTAGCTTCCTCTTATCTCAACATTTATTGAAGCAGAAACTGTGATTCAAGATGTCCTGCCTAAGGTTGTGTATCAAGTAAGTAGCAGACTCAGAACCCATCCCTCTTTAATTTTCCTTTTAGAATCCAATAATCCAGAGACACTAAGACTTGGCACAAATGGAAATGGTAAACGTCTACACACGTAGCCTCAGACACAAAGACTAGAAATATTTGTGAGTGTATAGTTACCCTGGCATCACCAGGGTTCCACTTGATAACACTGTTGATGAATTATATGCAGATATATGATTATGTGAGACAAATGAGATTAAATAAAAGGAGGAAATGCATGAGACTGGTGTAATTCTTTGCAACTTTTCTAAAATTTCAAACTCAGTTTTTGACAATGGAAACAATGAGAAATCCTCCAATTTTTCAAAAAGGAGGGTTTTTTTCCCTCCTCAATCTTGTAGCCAAAACACTGAAGATGATAGAATTGATTCTGTAAGAGCTTTTAAAAATGTAGTCAATTAAAAACATACTCGAGAGAGTAGGAAAATTAGATATCATTACTAATGTGGATTGGTCAGGTCAGTCTGGTACTGGTTAGGTTATCTTGTGTAGCAGCACTGGATGTGATATCCACTTTAGATAGAGAGATGAACTGTGGAGCATAGAATGTATTCCTTAATGTGGTATCTCGCTCATTCATCTTATACCATTTTACTTTTTCTTTTTTAAAGTTGAGCCTGCCATTCCACCTCCAAAATGATAGGGTTAGTTTTACATTAGGATATTTTGAAAAGACCATGCTAACACAGTTTTTATCCGATATTAATACAACGATTTTGGTTTATTCATTTTTAATCAGTCAGATGGATAGATTCAGAAAATGTAGAATAACTGAGTTATTGATTGATGGGGTCACTGGCTGCGTGAGGGTTGGTAACGTCAAATAATACTAAAAAGGGGCATTAACAATGTCTGATTTTTGGAGTTTTTAAAGTTATGAGATTGTTGACCAAGTGTGTGTAATTACAGAGGGCCTAATGAAGATAAGGTGGCTCAAAGATTTGTTTCCACATGTTCCTCTCTTCTATATTATTTCTAGCTACTTAAAGGTAGAAAATAAGGGTGAATGAAAAATTGATCTTGGTGGCCAATCAGCAGATTTCTGTTGGAAAATTTTCCTCTGAACTGTAAATAAAGGTAGATTTGATTATGTGTCAACAAACTTACCACCCACAGGGATTAATACACATACCATGCAGGGCATCACCATGTGGCTCTGTGACAATTGTGTCTGCATGAACCAAGCATTTTATAGCTGTTTCAAAGTTCTATATCTGGTTTGTTAGCGCTTTTCTCTTTCAAAAATCTTTTTTCTTGTAATTTCTCATTTTTACTTGTTTTGATAGCAAAGAAGAAAATAGAGCAGGAAAAACTGTTACCTCAAATTAGATGGTGAGATCCAATTCAAGTTACTGAGTACACCTTAAGTAACTATGTACAAGGCCCTGTGCTACATTCAGGAATTTTGAGTCTAATCATTTTCATAGACTTTGTTTATGTATTTCTCAGAGTCCTGATCCTGGGAATGTCTAGATTCTAGCAGCTCCCTCTCTTCAAACCCATCAAGAAAAAGTAGCCCTGAGAAAGGTACTTAGTCTGTACGAAGGGTTTTGGGCGGCTGCTGGGCTGTGTTGAGAAAGGCAGCAGCTTGTCTCCCTAGCAGTGAGCTGTGCTTGAGTGGCTTCACTGATTCACATCACACTGAACTTGAATCCTTGTTTTTATGGGAAAGAACAGTGTAGGAACCAAGGTTTACATTGAAAATATTATTGAGAAAAACTTTTTAAGGCACTTCCCTTCATTCCCTGTAGGCATGGTGTCTACATGAGATAATTCTTTCAAACATTCTTCAGTAGAGAATAATTTAGGAAATTTAGAACCAAGAATAACCCAGAATTGAAGCTCCAAAGGGCTAGTTAAGGTAGGAAGGATGCGACTGTGAAAGAAATGAGTTGAGACTGACTGGATATAAGGGACAAAGTAGAGTCTGCATGAAGGTTAGTTGAAGATTATTTCAAGAGCCTCCCAACTAGTTCCCCTTAAGTTATCCTATATAGTGCTGTCAAATTGTCCCTCTTCAAGACTATTTTTAAATTGTATATTATAAACTTGAAAGCCTCCAATGAATAAAATGTAAACACTTTCTGTACAATATCCCATGCACATTGTCATAGCAACAATTTCCTCATTTTCACCTCCACACTTCTGTAAAGTTCACCTCTTCCCCATTTTTCCCGTGTTCACTTTTAGGCTACTGCAAAACCCACTTTAAGAGAATGGAAAACAAGGGACTGGATCCGCAGCCAGATTTAATTTCTCGCTGGTCTCTCAGCACCATCTCCCTCTGTACTGTTCTCCTCTCCACCCTCTCTGCCTTGGCAATTTTCAGAGTATATCCATGCATTAAATCCCAAATTATACCCTCTTTTCATTATCATTATTAATTAGCCCACAGACAGTTCAGCTGAGGAATTAGATATGCAAATACCAATTTGACTTTCAAGTTTAGCTACTTGTGTAATCCCATTATGGTATAGATTGTCAACATATATTGAGATACATTGTTATTTGTTACAAATCTCCTTTAGACAGCAAGCCTGGGTTTGTACTATAATTTGTAGGTACACTACCTTGCTGGGATAATCCAGTTCTACTTCTTCAAAAACACCACACACACACCTGCATCAACATGACTGATCCCTGGCAAACAGGGGTGTTGCTTCAAAGTGGGTGATTCACTCTCCATTAACAGCTTTTTCTCCAGCACTACCCACCCAAATGAGTTTGCTCCTTCTGAAAGAGAAATTGTGTCTACAATTAGGTTGGGATGACCAAAAATGAGGGGAAAAGAAACATGTCGAAGGAGTGATTTTAATCTTCCTTAGGGCATAGATTCTCTAGCACTTAGAACAGAGTGGAGAGTCAGAAGAAATTTTTAGTAAAAGTATAAAATAGATTCTCAGAGGAAGATAATAAAAAATAAATATTTATTTTTTAAAGATGATGATGAGCTCCTACTACACTTATTAGGATGACTGAAAAAAAAATACTGCCAGTACCAACCAGATGGTGGTTAAGATGTGGAATGTGGAGCAACTGAAACTCTTGTCCATTGCTGCTGGGAGTGTAAAATGGTATGGCCACTCTAGAAAATTGTCTTTGCAGTTTCCTCTGAGGCTAAATATACACTTGCCATATAACTAGGTATCCCACTTTTAGGTATTTACTCAAGTGAAATTAAAACTTATGTTCACACAAAAACCTGTGCACGAGTGTTGACAGCAGTTCTATTTATCATCATCAGAAACTGTAAGAAAAACAAATGTCTGTCAATGGTGATTAGATTACAAACCATGCTACAGCAATATAATGGAAAACTACTCACCAATAGAAAGGAATAAACTATTAATATGTAGAATAGCTTGGCTGGATCTCAAAGGTATTACTCTGAGTAAAAAAAGGCAGTTTCAAAATATTGCATACTGTACGCTTCTATTTAAATGAAAGTCTCAAAAGACAAAACTAGAGTGACAGAGAACAGATCAGAGGTTGCCATGGGTTAGAGGTGGAGGAAGGGGGCTACAAAGGGGCAACAGGAAGTATTTTGGGGAGGGACAGGACCATTTTCTATCCTGAATCTTCTAGTATTTACAGGAATCTATACATGTGTTAAAAGCATAGAGTTGTATATAATACTAACTGTATTGTATATTTTAAAAGTTAGGCTCACAACTGTAATCTCAGCATTTTGCGAGGCTGAGGCAGATGGATCAACTGAGGTCAGGAGTTCGAGACCAGCCTGGCCAACATGGCGAAACCCTGTCTCTACTAAAAATACAAAAATTACCCAGACATGGTGGTGTATGCCTCTAATTCCAGCTACTTGGGAGGCTGAGGGAGGAGAATCACTTGAATCCAGGAGGCAGAGGTTGCAGTGAGCCGAGATTGTGCTATTGCACTCCAGTCTGGGTGACAGAGTAAGACTCCATCTCAAAAAGAAAAAAAAAAATTAAATCTAAAAAAAAAAAGAGGTAAGAAGCATGGGCAGAAAAAAGTATCTGATACAAATTTGTCTTTCTTTAAAATTTAAGTACTTTTTTTTATAAAAACAAACAAACAGCAAAAAAACAAAAACAAACAAAAAAACAAAACCAGTGTGGAAGGAAATTCTTTCTAACTACACAAGGAAGTTGCGGAAACCACTGAATACCTACCAGGTAAACTGCTAGGAATTTATCATTTGATTTTTCAAGTTTGAATAAAACTAGTTTTTTGATATGCAAAATGGAGAATTACATGAGGAATTTATGTTTCTATTATGATAGAAACTACGGAAAAAAACCACACTTTTTCTCTTGCATGTTTGTTGCTTGAAAAAGAGACTTCACTAAAATGTGAGCCTATAAAAAATATGTCCTGTGGAAAGTTTAAGTCAACATATTGTCTTTGAAATTGACATGTGCTCAGGAAAAATCGTTGGCTTCTTTAATAGCCGAGTTTTTCTCTCCAACTTGTATGGCTTCTTTTTTTTCTTCTTCTTTTATTTGAGACAGAGTCTTGCTCTGTCACCAGGCTGGAGTGCAATGGCGCAATCTCTGTTGACTGCAACCTCCAGCTCCCAGGTTCAAGCAATTCTCTTGCCTCAACCTCCAGAGTAGCTGGGACTACAGGTGCACACCACCATGCCCAGCTAATTTTTTTGTATTTTTAGTAGAGACGGAGTTTCACCATGTTGGTCAGGATGGTCTTGATCTCCTGACCTCGTGATCGGCCCACCTCAGCCTCCCAAAGTGCTGGGATTACAGGTGTGAGCAACCGCGCCCGGCCTCCAACTTGAGAGTGGTTGTCATGGACAGAGATCATGGCAAAATTAGGTGAGTTCCATTTTTTGTTCTATTTTGTTTCTCTCTTTGGCTTTACCTGTTTATGTCTATCATTTTCAAAATGTATGGACTTAATCAGCAATCGAGACACAGCTTGGTTGCTTACATGTGGAGACGTGACTTTTTGTAGCTATGCGTTTCAAATATTCATCAATTCACATAATAATGTACTTCCTTTATTGTTTCTGTACAGCATCACCCTTTTCACTGTATGTCTGTGTTTGATTTTATAATTAGGCTACATATTTACCAGATCTTTATTTTATGTTTCTAATACCAAGAATTTACATTAGTATATATTTTCACCTTTGCGATTTTGACATGAGGAAATATTTGTTTTCTCAATAATTTAGTTTTTTGCTGTTATTGTTTAGCAATCTCATGCTTTTGCACAGAAAGAAGCATTTCACAATTCTAATGTCTGCACACTCATTTTCTGAAATCTATTGTCACTGCTCACGGATCACTTGTAATTTCAAAGACAGCTACCTTTGTTAAAGGCACAACAAAACAAAACAAAGGCACCTGTGTCAGAATATAAGGGCCTGAAACAGGTGTAAATAAACTATAGCCTATGGGCCATGTGCCTGCTTTTGCAAATAAAGTTTTATTGAAATACAGCCACATCCATTTGTTTATGTTTTATTTACAGCTGCTTTCATGGTTCCATAGCAAAGTAACAGAGACTCTATGGCCCACAAATCCAAAAATATTGACTCTCTGACTTGTTCAAAGAGTGTTTGCCAAGCCCTAGCCAGAATGCTGATCTCACCAATACTTCATTTGTGTTATGCCAAATTTTATCTTAAATACATTTATTTAAATATAATGAGTTATATTTAATATATAATATATTACAATATAACAAATACAACATATTAGATTTAATATATAATATAATAAATATAATGTATTTAATATATAATATAATAATAAATATATTTAATATATAATATATAAATATAATATATTTAATATATAATATATAAATATAATATATTTAATAAATATAACACTTAAGTTATATTTAAATAAAAGCTCAGTTCATTCATTTACTCTGAAACCACCTTGAAGGTATGTTAAATGGAATTTGAAATAAAGCATTGGACAAAATCCACTGAGGTTCTGCTTGTCAAAACCTGAATGTGGGACGGCTAGGGCTGGGCCTCCACAATGAAATACACATGTAACATCCACAAAGCTGTTAGACATCAAAGCTCCCTGACATGCCAACCTTGCTAAGTGGTAGGAAAGGCCCAGCCACAAGAATGGGCATTTGAGTAATGAGAGAGTGTGCTGGGTAACACGTTACCTGGAAGATGTTTATATTTTTTTCACCCTCAATCCTAGCATATCTTTAAAAGAAACAGCCCTTCCATCTCTGAGCATAGATGGAGACTATTAACAAAAGGAATTTTGAGCATTCAAACGTAGTCACTCAGAGGAGTTAAGTCTTCAGCATTTCCTTTGTTGAGTGGAGTTTGGTCATAGTCAACAGGAAAAAAAAAAAAAAACCTGCAAATGGAACCAGTCCACCTCTCCTTCCCTATTTGGGAGTACAAATGGGTTACATTTACTTTAGTGTACAATTTCTTTGGCTTTAAAAACCTCACCTGATTGATGTCAGGAGATACAGTCTGTTTAAGCCTCCCGTTCTCCTAACATTGCAGAGTTTTCCCAGGTTTGTTTATAGAGTCCCCACTAAGCTGCAATACCCAGTGCCAGCTCCCTAGGACTCAAACCTGGCTAATGCTGTGAACTTGTCTCATTGAGGCAGGGCTTAACCTCCTTTCATCTTGTGGCTGTTGCTGTTACACGGCGATGTTTGGGAGGCCTGCCACTGCGGTTTAGGAGAGTAGCTGCTGCTGCTGCTTTCTCTTCCAGCCTATGGTGCATGTGCTGCCTTATTGGCTGTGCCAGGCTGGATTCCAGGACCTGCTGCATGCTGTACCAGCAGCATTTCAGTTCTGTCTTCGTATGGTCCTTAGATCTGGATGTTGTATCTGGCTAGTGTACAGTCTCCCTGTTTGTGGTGAGCTCACTCTCAAAGCCACTCTTGTCTTTCCTATAATCTACCCACCTCAAGGTTCTTCTAAAAACCTAGGAATGCATATTTGAATCTCTAGCAGAAACAGAAGATAGTCTTGTTTTTCTCAAGTGGGACTCCTTTACATCTGTGTAAATTTAGAAGCAATTAGATTCTTAAGAGGAAAGATCTAACCAATTCTGCTGTCATCAAAATCTAAATCTTAAACACCAGTAGATTCTTCCGGGAGGAGCTGTTGTTACCAGGGCCTTTGACCACCGTGTTTAAGCCTCATATCCTCTCTACCTGAGCATGAGTGGAATAAAAATTATGCTGTTGAACTCTAGTTAGTGGAGGCAGAAAAACTTTACTCACTTTTGAACTTTGCAATGATCAAAGCTGAGGGCTACATCAACAAACATGCTCTCAGGCTAGCTATAGGGAAATCACCTGGGCATTCTAAAAGTACCGATCTCTGCCTTTTCCCCCAGCAACCCAGGGTGGGACCTGGAAATATGTTAATGAGAACGTTGGTACTAAACAAATATATATCTATAAAGTCGGAACTTCCCATCTGTAGACTTCAATTATAGATCAAAAATATTAAAAAGAATAACAAAATACAAATTAAAAGCCCAGTAGAACAACTACAAAGCATTTCCACTGTATTAGGTATTATAACTAATCTAGAGATGATGTAAAGTACACCGGAGGATGTGCTTAGGTTATATGCAAATACTATACCACTTTATATGAGAGACTTGATCATTCATGGATTTTGGTACCTCAGGGGATCCTGAAACCAATGCCCTGAGAATACTGAGGGATGACTACGTATTATTAACAATTTTCTATACATATGCATGTTTGCCAGAAACCTGCACATAGTTAATCCTATAGGATAGGCCTGATACTTTTTAACCAATCCTTTAGTTATCTACGAAACGATGATCATAAGGGGTCTCTTCTGACCTTAATTAACCTTCTTGAAGCATTTATTTTAGCAAAATTCATATTAAAAGGAGTATTTTAAATTGAAGCCCACAACCAGATATGTATATCGAAAAACACCAAAATGTTTTAAAAATACCTACCTAAGGGAGTGCATTCTTCAGATTTTATCTGACTGGTTGATGCCATATAGATAGTGTGTATGAGGCTCACCCACACACATAAAGATTGCCCATAATACTAAACAAAACTTCAAATAGTACTTTTCTGCTGAACCACTTTTTAAAACTAGTGGAACTCTGGGTCTGGCTGAAAGCTGCAATACAGACTAGCTACTAACCCCAGGCAATGCCACAGTCTGCTTTCTCTTTCCTCTAGTGTTTTGGGGGTCCCTGATGTTGTCTCTTAAGCCCAAAGACATTGAGATTAAAAAGCAAAATTTGAGACCATCTCCATGTCAAAAGGAAAGGCACAGATTTAAGAAGATCCACTGAGGCCGGGCACGGTGGCTCATGCCAGTAATCCCAACACTTTGGGAGGCTGAGGCAGGTGGATCACCTGAGATCAGGAGTTTGAGACCAGCCTGACCAACATGGTGAAACCCCGTCTCTACTAAAAATACAAAATTAGCCGGACATGGTGGCATGTGCCTGTAATTCCAGCTACTCAGGAGGCTGAGGCAGGAGAATCTCTTGAATCCAGGAGGCAGAGGTTCCAGGGATCTGAGATTGTGCCACTGCACTCCGGCCTAGGAGACACAGCGAGACTCTGTCTCAAAAAAAAAAAAAAAGAAAAGAAAAAAGAAGATCCACTGACCACAGACCCACAGACTCTAGATTAGAGTCCCGGGGATTCATCGTCTCCAGTGTAATGTCTACCCACAGAGGAACACAGAAATTGAAAGAAATCTGCAGATGTTGGTGGTGCCTAGTGTTAGCTATTTTAGCTGAAAAAATTAACATAAAACTTATCTCCCCTCTTGCAGTTTTCACCAGCTTGTCATTTTAGTGGACAGAGCATTAGTCACTCTTGTATTACAAAATGTAAATTTATATTTACAAATATAATAATATTCAAATGTATACTATTTATTCTCTATGTACTGATCCCACCTACCAAAGAACACCTTTAAGACCATCAGTCTACCTGCCATGTTCTGTTATAGTAGTTTATTCTTAACTGTTTCCTGATGCCTTTTATTCTCATTCCACCACATCACGCTCTTTCTCTTTTTCTTGTTTTACTCCAGATCCTTAAGTCTACCTCTCTTTCTTCCTCATTTGTCACTCGTGTATAGCTCTGTGCCTGAAACTAGGTCATGAGGCTGTCAAGATGTCAGCTTCAAATTTAGTTCTCAATTCCCTGTCTTTAAACCACTTTGTACTTTGGGGATGATTTGTTCTTCTCTGTGGTTAGATGAAACAATTTGAATACCCTTTGTATTGCACATGAGTTTTTCTCTATATATATCTGCTTAAATGGCTTCTTATAAGTCATTGTGCACTGGTATTCACATGTTACAGAATCCAAGTTGGTTTAAAAACCTTCTGGTCTTGATAAATTTAGAAAAATGATAAAGCGCCTTACAAAAGACACATGAAATTAATTTTTGTCACCATATTCATAAAACAATTCCAGTAACCAAATGCTGCCCACTTTTCAAAATGCAATTATGGTTATACCTCATCGAGGGAAAAGATTTTTAAATATTAAAAATAAGCCACAGAAAACTCAAATATCCTCCCCTAGGAACAAATGGTAAAATCTGGTATTTATTAAAATACTTGAATGTTAATGGGAGAGAAAAATGTAAGCTCTCTGTGTCTGTTTCTTTGGACCAAGACAGTGTGGTTTCTCAGTTTTCTCAAGGCCTGGCCAACTTAGGATCTGGTGAGACTCTTTGGAGACAGGAAATGGGAGGTTGGACGTAGAGAAGAAATGGGTGAAATGGTTTGGGGTTGTTTTCCACTGCACATCATCCTGACCTTCCCCGTGGAGAGGCACTTTCAGGCACAAGGAGCCCAGTCCTCTTGCTAACGCTCTTCTACTGACAGAACCTCACTGTCACCAACATGGGAAAATGGTCTCAAAACAAAACAAAACAGGACAAAATGGAAAGATCTTAGAGGATCTGTTGGTTTTGAGGTTTTAGAAAAGGATAAAGCTATGAAAATCAAGAGCATCACAAATAGAAGGAATTTACCTTCTCTCACCTTCCTTGTCCTGATACCCACCTTCCTGCCTCCACCTTCAGGTAGACCATTAGCCAGAGCAGGACTGTCCAAAGATATCTGCATGGATCGGCTCACTTCAGTTGGCATACTAGTTAATATTCCACCAATGACAGCCATTTGGGTTTCGGAGTTTTCTGCCCTTTACATCTTAATTTTATTTTCAATGCAAGTAACTCTAGGAAGGTCAGAGGACTGTCAGTTATTAATACTTCAGAATAAATTAATTGAATCCAATTGCCTTCCCCATAATTTCTAGATTAGACCAGCTGCGCAAAGGAAATAAGGCTTCTCACTGCTGGTAGAGAGGGGATTTGTTGACGAGAACTCTGGATTGGGGAGGAGAAGGGGGTCTATTGAGTTTCTGAGGGTCTATTGAGCATCTGAGGTTGAGGGAAGTTAGCTGTTTCTGGATATCTACAGTGTGAAGAATGGAGCAAAAAGGCAAGAGGGAGGCTGTCAAAGTCAATACTGAATTGTTTAAATGTTTGCCCCTGGCCATGAAAGGGAGGAAAGCTCCCAGCCTGATAGCCTCCAGGAAGAGAGCTGAACAGTTTTATAAAAGGCAGTCAACAGCCAAATTTCTGACTTGCCAATTAGATGAAGGGCAGTGATAACTTTATTATGTATCTGTTGAAATACATGCTACCAGTTCTCTACTCTTTTGATGTATGCTTGTGACAAATTCTGGACACAGTATGTACTAAACAAATGTTAGTCATCATTATTTGTAGTATACATTTTAAAAATCATAAGTGATCACTTATTAATGTTTATAAAATTTAATTAATTTCTTGAATAGGTAATATATGAAAAGAATATAAAAGCTTAAGAGTTAATTGGGAGATAAGATACACAGAAATAAAGTGTTTACTCTTTTATTACAGAAAGAAACAGCAATAGATAAAAATATAGTTGTTAATATGGAAACAGTTTTCCAAAAAGGAAATTTTTCTATAATTATATTTTATATTATTTTGTCACTAAATGTATAATAGAGGTGGTTCAATGTTGGTAAATAGAGGCATATTTTTAATGGCTGCAAAGCATTCTATTATTTAAAGTTACATATTTAACAAATCAATTATTGATATAGGCTCAGGCTATTTCTAGTTTTTATAAAAATTACTATTATAAATAATGCTGTAATAAACTTCTGGGTTGCTAGGATTTTGTTCTAAAACCTTGGTAGTGGGCAAGGACTTTCTAAACTTTATACCAAAAGCAAAATTATGAAGGAAAAGTCTAAATTTCTTTACAAAACAAAACACCTACTACTCAAAGAAGGAAGGATACAAACTTACTCTTACAAGAATTTTAAAAGATAAGTGACAAATATTATTATTTTGTAATAACTCTTAGGACAGTGATGGGATGGAGAAATGAGAATTTTTAGCATGTTTTGATCTCTTTTCTTTCTACAGGTTTCCATATGGTTGCATCTGTCCTCATGTTTGAATAACATGTATATTCCTACTGCTCCCAGTGATGTACATTTAGGCCACCTCTTTTCTTTGGGCCTCAGATCCATAAACACATCTGCCTACTTGAGTTAGCCACTTTATTATCTGACAAATATCTGAAATTTTACATACCAGACAGCACTTTTAATCTTCTCAAGTCTAGGTCTCTCCCAGTCTTTATGTATTCAGGAGTCCAAATCTTAGAGTATTGAATTATCTTGATACCTCACTTTCTTCCTTCTCACACTCAATATCACCAAGACCCATTGGCACCATCTCCAAATACATCCTTAGTCCATCCATTTCTCTTTAGCTCCACCAAGATCACCCTGGTCTGCATCACTACCCACTCTTCCTTTACAGCTAGAGTTTGCTATTTGGTTCCTACACCTCCTTCTTCCCCACCTCTCTGATTCGCCACTCAGCAGCCAGAATGGATACTTTAAAAAGTAAATAGATCATGCTTCATGCTTCTTCAGAGCTTCAAACTCTTCAATGGCTTTGCGTTCCACTTTATTAAATTTGAACACTTGGTGCCTAGAAAAGCATATAAAAGGCACACAACAAATATGCATCGAGTCAGTAATTATCAAGGCTCTCCATGGTGTGGCCACTACCCACTGCTGGGATTCACTTTGGGGCAATCCTCTGCCCTCTCTCTTCCTTTCTTCCTCTCTCCTTCCACTTTCATCTTTCCCCAGGGTCCTCCAATGTGCGCAGTCCTTGCCTGGGTCAGGATATTTACACCCGCACTTCCCCTTATCCTGGAGGGTCCTTACCTACTTCTCCAGGGCTGTCTCCTCCTGGGGGTTTGGGACACAGTGTGTAGGTGCTGTCTCCTCTGAGGCCTTCTCCAAATGCCTAGTCTAAGGAGACTCACCCTGGGATTCCCTCTCACACTACCCTGCATTGTTTTTCTCCACATAATATATCAGAGTTTGTATCTATGTATCTAATTGTGAAATAATTTGATCAGATCTCTAGGGCAATGTCAGTGACTGTATTTGCCTCGTGACTGTCCTCCAAGTTTCTCATAGTAGTGCAAATTATGAACCAAAAACGTAGCTGGAGAGGGAAAATCATACCAGCTAACAACATATTTTGAAAACTTGCTTGATGCCAGGCACTCTGCCTTGACAGAGATGATACATGTAAACGCATACATGGGATTGGAAGAGAGCATGCCGTTGGGCAAGCCACACTGGTATTTGTAAGCATACACTCTCTCTTGAATCCTCACATTTGCCCCACACAAATCTCGACTTCTCATTTTAGGTGCGACAAAACTGGGGCTCAGAGATGTTAAGCAAACGCCACGGTCTGGACCCAAACCTAAATCTGTCTGACCCAATAACCACCCTTCTGTCTCCATTTGGGAGTGGCTTCAGTGTCACACCGCTTGGGGAGGAGCCTCCATCTTTGTGGGGCTGACTTTGACCTCAGATGCTGCCCAGTTGGGGTAGAATCTTCTATTCCTTTTGTGGACAGCAGACTTGGATGGGAAAAGAAGCCTAGATATTCTTTAGGGAAAGAAGGGCTAAAACGGTGCCACTCCCATTTTCTCTCCTGACATTGTCCGTAACTAGAGTGATGCCTCCATCCTGGTTTGCCAGGACAGTCCCAGTCTACTCTAATTATACAGACTTATTTATTTATTTATTTATTTATTCATTTGTTTATTTATTTAGACAGAGTCTTGCTCTGTGACCCAGGCTGGAGTACAGTGGTGTGATCTCTGCTCACTGCAATCTTCACCTCCTGGGTTCAAGTGATTCTCATACATCACTTCCTAAGTAGCTGTGACTACAGGTGCACACCACCATGCCCACTAATTTTTTTCGTATTTTTAGTATAGATGGGGCTTTGCTATGTTGGCCAGGCTGGTCTTGAACTCCTGGCCTCAAGTGATCTGCCCGCCTCGGCCTCCCAAATTGCTGGGATTACAGGCATGAGCCACCGCGTCCAGTCTAATTATTACCAGAAAGATCCCTGGATGAAGAAGAAGTCACATGGTCGCTCTGTCCATTGCTGTGCAGTATGGCTGATGGCCACTTTGCTGGCTTTCCTCTCAGCTTTCTTCCTTCTTCGCCTTGAGCAACTTGCTCTCTCTGCTCTAACACATTGGCTCTTGCAGGTGGCAGCTGACTCTTGCCAGCTTCCGGATCATCTGCCCTGCTAATCCACTTTGCAGTGAGCTCATGGACTAGCTATGGTCGGATACCACTGTGAGGTGCCAGGACTGGGTTTCAGGATCCATTGCCCTGCTCTGCTCAACATGCAGCTGGCACTCTGCCTGCACACTCATGGCGAGAGGAGCTCATTGTTGTTCCCAGCAGCCCCTCCAATCCTGACCATCTTTCCTCTGGGTTCTTCCACAGTTGACTAGCCTCAAAAACACATTGGAAACTTCAGAGAGAGCAACTAGAGTCCCCTACTCCCTTGCCCACTGGGGGCTACTTTGTGTCTTCAATGGGGCTGATTTATTTCTCTCTGTCAAGCCCTTACAGGGAGAACACGTGTCCTTGTGTTCCATCTCCGCTTCTTCTATTCCCTGCACAAACCCCTGCTCAGTTTTTGAAATGATAATGAGCTGCTGGTTTTCTACCTTGGGTTTGTCAATTTGTTTCTAACAGAGTGAATATTTTGTCTCTTGATTCATCATCATAGAAAGATGAATGCCATGTGCTGTAACTATACAACGCCTTCCTGCCTGCCTCCTTGCTCCCACATAACCATCAGCGGAGAGATGCTGGGCAGCCTGGATTTATTTTTCTCTGCATTCAATCAGGCACATGACACCATGTAGGGAATGTCAGTTTATTCCAGCTCAAGGTCAATTTCTTTCTCCTCAAGGCAATGACACAAAAGTTCCCTAGGGGGCAGCCCCTTGGAGACTGCTTGATTGTATTTTTCCGTAAATGAGTTTTCAGGGGAGGGTCAGGCTTCTGGTGGGATAGAGCTGGCAGGACCGGTGATGGGATTGGATGTTGTCACCCCACGCTGTCATCTGAGGCAGGGTTGGATTGATTGCATCATTTAAAGTAAGCAAAACCCCGAAAAAGCAAAGTGCTTGATTTTCAGGCTTTTCTTTCAAAAGGGGACAGCGGAAAGCAATTTCATTTAAAAAGGGGGGTGTGACTCCAGAAGATTTGTCTCATGTCTGTTCTAGGTGAACTTTATTTTTACTTATTGTTCCATCTAATTGCATTCATTTGCAATGCCGAGTGCTTGCGCTCGCCGGGATGGCTGGGCTCTGTGGGTCGGAGGCTGGCTACATATGTAAGAAAGAGTAGTTGGAGGACAGCGCAACAGTGGTTTTTAACTAGCACTCCAAGGAAAGCGGAGGTTTTTGTAGGAGGTCAGCAGAGGAGCCTGGAAAATAATTTTGCAATGTCTGATATTTTACTTTTCTAGCCATTGCAGTTCTTCGTTGTTTCTTTTATTGCTAACCAGACTTGTCAGTAGAATGATCATCTAAGTCTTAGGTTAACTAAAGCATGAAGGGAGTCCAGAACTTCAAATTTTGAATATATTTTGAAAAGGAAAAAAAAAATTGTCCATATAGTGCTTAGTATTTTCACTGGAAGCGATGTATGGTATAATACTTTGGGATAGTAATAGGAAAAAAAAAGGTTTTTAATGTAACTCTTGCAAATATAGTTGAACTATTAACAGATTTAGACCTAAGAGTAAGGTGTTGGCACCCTAGCTGGCCTCTTTCCCTCACCCCTCACCTGAGAAAGTCTTTGTGGCACAGAGAGCTCCTTAGATCATGGTCCTAAAGTATCAAGCAACAGATGGTAGGGGCTGGGCACAGTGGCTCACACCTGTAATTCCAGCATTATGGGAGGCCAAGGTGGGAGGATCGCTTGAGCTCAGGAGATTGGGGTCAGCCTGGATGACATAGTGAGACTCTGTATCTATGTAAAAAAAAAAAATTGTGTGATGTCATGGTGTGTGCCTGTAGTCCCAGCTACTCGGGAGGCTGAGGTGGGAGGATCACTTGAGCCCAGGAGGTCGAGGCTGCAGTGTGCCATGATTGCATCACTGCACTCTAGCCTGGGTGACAGAGTGAGACCCGTCTCAGGGAGGGGTGGTGGGGGGAAAGCAGATGGTAGGTGGGGCCAACCGGTGATGGAGCAGGAGGACGGATGAGGCTGGGGTGTGGATGAGGCAGGGCTGGTCACTCTACAGCTTTTTTTCTCTGCTCCATTTCCATCTCCTTTCCTCAACTTCAAAGTCATGCACTGAAATGCCTCTCTGGGTCAGGCGGAGTAAGCATGCGTGATGTGGAGGTGGAGGGCCTGTGACACGCTGCTCCTGGCCACCCTGCTCTGCTCTTTCTTAGGGAACAGCTCCTAATGAGCAAGGGAAGACTCTGAGTGTCATAATCCAATTTGTATAAAAATACTCAAGAAGAAATCTCTCCAAACTTCTCTTAAGGCTCTTTCCCTTACATACGATGGTGACTTTTTCTTGGCTGAAATTCAAAGAAATCTCCAAAATGAACAAGAAAGCACTTTAAATCACTTTGCAATTCATAGCTTGTCTCTCCTGGTTGTATATGTTTATTGTATTATTTTTAGAATGTTTACTTAAACAGCGTGCAGAGCTGGCAGAGAAGAATATCTGAATCTTTTATTAGAACACGTCTGTGTCTTCTATCACGGGGGTCCACTGGCAGGCGGCTAAAAATAGTTTGCTGAGCCCCTTCCTCCATCAGAAGGTTGTTTATTTGCCAGAAAAAGAGACAAAACAGAACTTCCTCTTTCACTCCCCTCCCTAAATTTCTTCTAGAATAGAGTAAATGCTTTGCCTCAGAAACAAAAGTTATCTGCACTGATGTGGGAGCCAGTGAGTAGTCAGCCCCTTTAGTCTTTTTCTGTGAATCTGATGATGACATTAGTTTTCTGATCACATCACATACTTGGTCTAAAATTTTAGCAGCTTGCCACTGCCTACGTTGCAGGGCTCGAATGTCCTATATCTGGTGTTCGAGGTTCTTTATAATCAACCTATCTCCTTGGTTTATCCAGCATTATTCTCCACTGCTGATGAACTTACACTTCCAGACTGACTCTTCAATATTCCCCAATACCCTTGGCACCTGCCACACTTCTCTCTACTATTAATAAAATGCCTGACTCTTCTGATAAACAGATCTGGTCCTGCCTATCTTTTCAGGAACAGCACCAGATTGCTGTCCTGGGGAAGCCTCTTCAGCCTGCCAAAGTTAATTCAAGCTTCCCCACTTCCTAAAATACTCACAGCCACACCAGTCAGCTCTTTTGGACACTTAGCAAATAGGAGAGTCTTTCATAGTTATTTATCTTTTTATGTGGACAAGTTTTATTTTGTTAGTATCTCAAACTCCTGGGCCTAAATGACCCTCCCACTTCAGCCTCCCAGTTTGCTGGGACTATAGACGCCTGCCACTGTGCCTAGCATATTTTTTAGTGTCCTGAAAAATTCCGGGAATGGTGATAGTAGGTTTCACCCTCTGTATCTGCAACAGCAATTGACAAATAATAATGCTTAATTAGTGTTTGATGATTGATTTAGGGATTCTCGCTCTATCCCCACGGGGTGAATTAAGCACTCTTCTCATCCCCACTGGGACCACTCGATGCAGGAGCTGAGCTCTACAGGGTTTTTGTAAAGTAATGCTTGACAAACACTACTCCCTCTAAAATGCTTGCAGGAGGAGGTAGGGAATGTTGTGAAGAGGAAGGTCACCTCTGTGTTAAAAGAAAAAAAAAAAAGAAAGAACCTGCTTTGTACAATGTCCTTATTGAGTCAGAGAACCCTTGGACATATTAAAGGTGCAGAGAAACCCTGCAATAGAGAAAGTGCTATTATTTTGTTGAACCTACCATTTTCTAAATGTATTTTACCACGGAAGTCTCTCCTTTTCCTTCTGTGATATAATAGATTTAGCATCCAGAAATAGTAAAAGGCAAACAATTTTAGTGGGATTGTGTTGAGCACAGTTTGAGAGAGATATTTTCCTGTTTAGTTTCCCATCCATCCTCCCTCTAAGCCACATCTCAAGGAGCTTTTCTAATCTCCGACTGTGGTATGTTCTCTTGGATAATTGGACTCCAATGCGATGTAAAGTGTTTACTATTTTACCCAGTTTGTACCAACGAAGTCCTCCTATTTCTATCATTCTGTTGTATATCCTTTTAGGTAAGTCCAAGTGAGGAAAATTAATCTATATTTCTAGTTGCTGAAGTAACCACTGGGCTTAAATAACTAGACGATTTCTAGTACCTCTGCTACTAGCTAGTTATGTGAACATTTTAGGGATTTTCTACTCTAAGCAGATTTTATTGTAACACAATAATTAACTAAGGATTTAGAAAGTTAGTGATGTTGGAGTGGGGGTGGAGCAGGAGAGAGTTTGGGGTGATCAAACAGGGAGCAAAATTAACTGAATCCAAGCCTGTTGACTTCCAGGTAAGTTAAGTGGGCTTTCCATATACCTCTCAGACTTCCCAATCATGTAGAATCTCCAAGTCTTAACTTTTAAAAAAATCTCTTGATGTCAGCTGAGATCACCCCAAACGGAAAAGAAAGCTATATCACGTGTTTTGATGTTTCTGAGTTACACATAACCAGACCCTTCAATTCTCCTTTGCATGGCAGGATTTTCTGTTGCCTCTCCACACTGGTCACCCTCCTCTGGGTGCTTTGAAATCCACGTCCTTTCTAAAATGCGGCCCTTGAGACAAACCCAGTTCTCCAGGGGTAGCCTGACTTGACAAAGTGCACTGGGGATCCTCTTGTCCCCTTAATCCAGGCACTGGGGGTCCCCTTGTCCCCTTAATCCAGGCACTGGGGGTCCCTTTGTCCCCTTAATCCAGGCACTGGGGGTCCCTTTGTCCCCTTAATCCAGGCACTGGGGATCCCTTTGTCCCCTTAATCCAGGCACTGGGGGTCTCCTTGTCCCCTTAATCCAGGTACTGGGGGTCCTTTGTCCCCTTAATCCAGGCACTGGGGATCTCCTTGTCCCGACCTTAATCCAAGCACTGGCGGTCCCCTTGTCCCCTTAATCCAGGCATGGCTCTTCTGTTGCTGCAGAAAAATGGTGTTGGGATTTTCAGTGGTCCCAGATGTTCCTTTGTTCATGCCCTTATCTGCCTTCAAAGCTGGCCTCAATCTCCTAGCCTGGGGTTTTAAGCCCTCCCACCATTCAGTTCCTCTCTTGGTTGATTTATTTCATCTCTTGTCACATGGCAAGCTTTCGTCCTGTTGGATGAACCGGACTGGCATTCCTGCACCTCTTCACTTTCTTGCGTCTCTGATCTCTGGGCAGTGGTTCGCCACACCACCCTTCCTTCTTTCTGTATATTAAATGACTCCCCGCTTCTTCAGATCTTTCTTCAAGCCGCATCTTCTCTATGAAAACTTTCTAGACCAAGCCCTTCCGGCTCCTACCCCTCCACAAGTATATGCCCTCTTCCCTATTTTCTCTCTAAATGTTCAGCACTTGGAGACTATTGTTTGTATCCTCCAGTAAGGCTTGGTGTAGATTTCTACCACTTGTCTCTGTAAGTCATCTCTCTAGCTCTTTTGCAACAGTAGTGATTGCAATAGCGGGCATTTGTGTATCAATTAACATGTCACAGAGGACTTACACAGACAGTAGCTCATCGGACTCGCCTCAGCCTTTACAGCAGTAGGCAAGTATAAGTATCTTTATTACCTTCAGATAAGAATAGATAGCCTTTATGAGGTTACCTAAATTGCTCAAGGCCTAGTGAACAGGGCCCAGGGCCACAGGGATTTCCAATGCAGAGATCATGCTCCTTTGAATTTTCTACATTGGCTGATATATTAAAGTCTGTTATGCACTGAGAGCAAGATCAGAAAATCTCTGATCGTATGCAGTAACTTTTTGATTTTGAAGTTTTCAGAAAGAGAGGGGTAACACTCTTTCTGCCCCGGTGACAAAAAGAGAGTTGCCCCTCTCCAGGAGTCTGGTGTGAACAGCATTTGCTTATCCTCGAAAGGACTTGGATTTCAGGTCTCCTTTTTTTTTTTTTTTTTGAGACTGAGTCTCGCTCTCTTGCCCAGGCTGGAGTATGGTGGCGCAATCTCAGCTCACTGCAACCTCTGCCTCTTCTCCTGCCTCAGCCTCTGAGTAGCTGGGATTACAGGCACTTATCATCACGCCTGGCTAATTTTTGTATTTTTGGTAGAGATGGGGTTTCACCATGTTGGCCAGGCTGGTCTCGAACTCCTGACCTCAAGTGATCTGCCTGCCTCGGCCTCCCAAAGTGCTGGGATTACAGGCGTGAGCCAAGGCACCCAGTCAGGGTGTTCTTTTGGTTCTCTTTACTTCTTCTTCGTTTTGTCCCAATTTCTATATTTTTATATTCCATGTTCTTTACTTGACTAATAGGTTAATATTGCATCTAAGAACCAAAGGGTGTTTTGTTTTTGTTTTTTTTTGACACAGAGTCTCTCTCTGTCACCTAAGCTAGAGTGCAGTGGCACTATTCAGCTCACTGCAACCTCTGCCTCCTGGGTTCAAGCAATTCTCCTGCCTCAGTCTCCTGAGTAGTTGGGATTACAGGCATGTGCCACCACGCCTAGCTAATGTTTGTATTTTTAGTAGAGACGGGGTTTCACCATATTGGCCAAGCTGGTCTTGAACTCCTGACCTCAAGTGATCCACTCACCTCGGCCTCCCAAAGTGCTGGAATTACAGGCGCGAGCCACCGCACCCAGCCCAAAGTTTTAAAATCATTCCTGAAGGATTCATTGACGATGAGAGCAATTTCGTATCATATGTCTTCTAGCATTTTCTAACACTGAGTAGAGCAGGTTAAAGGTTAGCTGATATCTACTAGGAGGTGGTAGAGTAATTTGGGCACAAGGTAATTGATAGCTAATTGATAGTATTTGGTGGAAAGTGATACACATGAGGCCATGTCATTTTGCCCTATTCTATTGCAGTAGACTAGTGAATCAAATTCAACAAAGGCTGCCTGAAGTCCTACTGTGTGCTGGTGCCATTCCGATGACTGGAGAGGAAAAAATGAACAGTATAGACAGGATTTCTGATCTCACGGAGTTCACATTCCGAATAAGAACACAGGTAGAAACAAACAAACCAACAAATACATAAATGGCATATTTCAGAGAGTGATAAATGCTAGAAAAAAAAGGTGCTTAGTAAGACGTGATGGAGCGCAGCTGGAGGGGCAGGCCATTGAAGAGTGTGGTCAGGAATGTCTCTTGGAGGGGGTGGTGTTTGAGTTGAGATTTGAATGGCAAGACAGAGGCTGCCAAGTAAAGACTGGTGGCAGATTGTTCCAGACACAAGAACCAGAAAGCCAGGAGGTGGGAAGAAGCTGTATTTGAGGCTTAGAAAGGTCAATGGAGCTAGTGTATAATGAGGGTAAGGGGCAAGAACGGGAAGCAGCAAGTTTACCTCGGGACCCTTGCAGATCAAGGGAGCCATGGGAGGCTTTGACAGGAGGGAGGCAGGGAGGTCATCTGATCTACGCTTTAGAAACGTCAACCTAGCTGCTCTGTGTACAAAGGGATTATAGGGAGGTGAAAAGGAAGCAGTGAGGTTATTCATTAATATTAATCAGGTGAGTGATCATTGTAGATTATACAAGGTATTGATGATGATAGAGATAAATGAGAGATTTGGGATATATTTTTGACATTAATGTGATGTAAACGTAAGTGGACTGAACATGGAGGTAAGGAAAGAAGGAAATCAAGGATGACTTCTAGGTGCTGATACTACATGGAAATACTTGCTAGTACTGTGGAGAGTAGCCTGGCAGAGTTTAAAGAGGACTGCAGTGTCCCTAGGCAGCATGTAAGACCAAGTGCAGCCTGTTATATCCTTGCTGATTAGCCCTGTTACGGGAAGTGCCTCAGTCATTTTGGATAAATACTTTCTATTTCTTCCCTAATACAAAGCGTACATCATTTTATTGCAAATCCTAAACCTGGAACATTCCACAAGTACATAGCTTTTAGTTCCAAAGCAGAAAAAACATTTTAATGGTGAAATATACAATATTTAATGTATACAATGATTCATATATAATGAGTTGACATATACGATGGGTTGGGGCTCAACCGGAAGTGGAATATGCAGTTGTTTCCTTTGGTGGGGAGAGTGAATTTCTTGGTATTTAAGCCACAGGATAGCCCAGTTCTAACATGGGCAGGATGGATGCTGCACTGATATCAGGAGCCCTTAGGAATGGTTGGAGGACAACTGATTGGTTGGTGATATGACCTAGTACGTGAAAGGGGCACCACCCTTGGGAGGCCGAGGTGGGTGGATCACTTGAGGCCAGGAGTTTGAGACCAGCCTGGCCAACATGGAGAAACCCTGCCTCTATTAAATGTACAAAAATTAACCTGACGTGGTGGCACATGCCTGTAGTCCCAGTTACTCAGAGGCTAAGGCATGAGAATCACTTGAACCCGGGAGATGGAGGTTGCAGTGAGCTGAGATTTTGCCACTGCACCCCAGCCTGGGCAACAGAGTGAGACTCCATCTCAAAAAAAGGGGGCACCACCCTTTTGTTGGTCATTGAATTGAGGTTTCAGAGTCTTGTTTTGTTATTTACTTTCTTGAAAGTTTTAAATGTTTTATTATGGTCTTAGCAACTGTCATGATCAATGGTTTTAGCAACTTAAAAACTAATGACAAAGCATCTGTTCTAGAGAATGTTCTAAGGAGAGTTCGTCCCCCTGTTCCTTGCTTAGCTGTATGTACCAGTCAGGATTCTTGGAGACCATGGACAGCACATTGAGCTGACAGTTTTAGAGACTTTCAACAAAAGGATTGTTGATGAAGAGCCAGTCAAAGCTGCAGAGGTACGAACAGGCTTGTGGTAGTGCTAAAATCTCATAGGTCTACAAGAACAAGGGATGGAAAAAGTGTCTGGAGACCAGGGACCATGGAAGAGAGGCCTTTTAAAAGAAGCTCTAGAGGCCACAGCTACCTCCAGAACTGAACCTCAGCAGAGAGAGAGCAGGGGAGAAATGCCCCCACCTTGTTCTTCCTGCTCTCAGATGAGCTGCTGGTGTCTCTAGCTAGTTGACCCCCTGAGAAAAGTCAGTGGTCAAGGTTCCTGACTCACTTTTTTGGGGCAGAGGCTAGGATCAAAAGGACGGGGAATGAATTTGGAGGTGAACAGAGAAACAATGTTTGTCCCCTAAAGTTGCTCTTGGTTATAGGATTTCATGTTTATATTCATTCTTATATTAGTTGTTTTACATACTGCCTTTTACATGCTGTGCATAACATGGTCTAAATGATAGTTTTGACCACTATAGAGATAGCAGGGGCTATTGATTCTGTGGGGCCTGCAGCTATCAATTTGCCATAGATGTGCAAAACTTTGTTACTAAAAGCACAAATGGAAAGAAAAACAATGTCAACCAAAGAAAAGCAAATTCAATTCCAAACCATATTGTCAGAGTATTTTTTTTATCAGAGCTAGTGAACAGCTCAAGTGAGAATACTTACAAGAAGGGCAGTGAGACTTGTCGGTACTTCTCATGCCTCTTCTACTTTTTTGGCACTAGAGAAATGTTTTAGGGATCAGGTCAGCAAGGAGTTGATGCCAGCAAGGAACTGCAGTGAATGGAACTTGGCCTAGCTCAAGAATAAAGAATTCTACCCCACATTACTCAATCTTTGTTCCTACTTGGCTACTAGATGTATTAATAGCATAAATCCTCCCAGCTTCTTCCCTCTTATCTGAACTGTACTGTGGTTATTAAACAAATTGCGGATCTATTCCACATCCTCTCTAATACTTTGAAAACTACACAATATAAGGCTTAATGAAGGTGGCATGCCTCAGAATGACTTAGAACTGAAAATATGACTACATCAAAAGTCTTTAGAAGGCAAGATTTTAATGGCTGAATAATATGCTGGAACAGAGGAGTAATTTCTTCTCGAATGCTAGGATGAATTATTTATGCTTTGACAACATTATGTGTCTCTAAAGCAGCTTTTAGTTATTCACCACTTCTGGGCTACAGCTGATCCTGCTGCCCATTCTTGTAATTACATTAACCTCCTGACTTTACATGACAAGCTTTTCCTGTGTGCTGCGATCAATAGCCCATAACTACACCTCTTTAATAGGGCCACAGTTACACTTCAGTTCAGATACAATTAACTTTTGTCCCCCTTTTCATTTTGGTAGGGCATGGAATAAAATATCTGGTTTTAACATCTGAAAGGAGATCATTTTGAAGGAAAAAAAAACACATAAAAATATGCAGATCATATAGGAAGAAGTGATTGCAATAATAAATAGGCCAGTTGAAAATCCATTTCTGCAATCCCATGGGATTACAAACCCTGGGCGAAACAGTGAATTTCAAAACCCTAGATTTTGTAGTGGCCTTTAAATCTCCGCTTTGATAAACTTTTTAGTTTCAGGAGGATTAAAGGCACTGTGGACCACCTACTTTCCTACTCAAGCTATAACAATTAATTATAGTGTATAAATGTAAATAGAGAAAGCACAATGTTAAATGTTAAAACATCTTCAAGTCAGCTAGTTAAATCCTCCTGTATGTCAAAAACCCTCCTTTTTGACAAAGAGAAAATGGAAAAGGTATATAACAGTGGTATAATAGAGACAGCTCGTGCTGGCTCAGGAAAGGATTGTGCACATTCCATCATGCTGGTAGCTCTAAGTTAGCCATGGTAGGAGTATTTACACCATGGAAATTGGCAAATGGTATGAACTAGCGTCTTTCCCCAGAGAGAGCAAGTTAACCATTTACCTGCATACCACTGTACATATATGTGTATACATACGTATACATCACACATATATATGTCGTGTGCTATATTATGTAGACATTTGCTCTGTATTTCACATATGAAATAGCCTCATAGGATATAGGAAATACAGACATTTGATCTGTATTTCACATAGCAAACAGAACTTTCCCAGGTATTTTTGTGATGGCATTTTAATATTATTTTAATGCTTTATAATACATTAACGCACAGAGACACAAATACAAATACCCACAATAGGTATCCACACAGACTTCCAGGGACTTGTATTTTATATTTGACTTCAGGTTGCTTAGAAGACTTCCCAGCGTATGGTTCACTTTGAAGAGCTCAGAGGGAAGCTTGTGAAAATCATGTCTACAAAGATAGGCACAGTGGATAAGGCTGTAACCAGACAAGTTGGAAACATAGAGGATTTTGAATGTGAACTGAATTAAATTTTCCTCTAATTCTATAATACTGTAAATGACCAAAGTCTGTTACTATCTTCTGTACTATATTATTATAGCCATATATCTAAGAAATAATAAACTAAAACTCCCCATTACAAATAGCAATAATTTAGGACTCATCCAACGTTCCCTATAGATAATGAATCTGGTTTAACCACCTTAAGAAATAACTGGTGGCTGCTTAAATCCTGCCAGACTGCCCTAATTTTCTTTTATGACACTGTCAGGCTTGCTATATTGCAGGAAAGTGATCTACATAATACAGATGTTTATGCCTATACATATTACAAAATCAGCAAATTTAATGTGAAAAAATATCTTCAGTAGGTGCAGAATCGATAGAAGGGAAATAAAGTGTAGTTGCTACCAAGAGAAACTAAGCATAGAGAATTCCAGTGTCCTAGGGCTCAAGCAGCCCCTGTTCAAGTGGGGAAATGGGATCGCATACATCAATATCTACTAGGGTGTTAATTAAATATCAAACCTCTGGGCCCCCGTTCTTAACCCACTTAATCAAATTTCATGAAGTGATTCTTATGCCTACTTGAAATTGGGAATGACTGCTATTGGGCTGTATTTCTCAAATGAGGAAAGTCCAAGAAATAGGGAACTTTCAGCATACACTGAGTGACACCAGAGCTCCTCTGCAACCTGTGAGAGCCACCTTTTGCTCACACTCTTGGCCCTCTGTGACCTCCTTCTCTGATGCTTGCCAGAACTCCAAGTTAGTGTGGGGACAAGAATTTCCATATATGATTTCAAGCCAGTGTGAGGCGTTGGAAGAAGATTTAGGCTTAAAGACATAAAATCCAAATCAGCGTGCAAGACCCCAAATCTTTTGTATGGTCTTATTGATAAGTTATTGACTTCTTATGAGCCTCAGTTGCCTCATTGGTAATATGGGAATAATCACATTGGTTCTTTACATATCATAGAGATGCTCTGAGAACTGGAAGAGAATATGGAATGTAAAAAGTTAACCCTAGGCCGGACGCAATGGCCCACACCTGTAATCCCAACACTTTGGGAGGCTGAGGCGGGTGGACCATGAGGTCAGCAGTTTGAGACCAGTCTGGCCAATGTGGTGAAACCCTATCTCTACTAAAAATACAAAAATTAGCCAGGAATAGTGACACGCACCTGTAATCCCAGCTACTGATGAAGCTGGGGCAGGAGAACTTCTTGAACTTGGGAGGCGGAGGTTTCAGTGAGCCGAGATCATGCCACTGCACTCCAGCCTGGGCAATAGAGCAAGACTCTGTCTCAAAAAAAAAAAAAAAAAAAAAAAAATTAACCTTAAATGGTTGAGTTCAGGGCCATGTCAAGGTTACCATAACCTAGCTCTGAGATAGCATAATTTGCTCTGAAATGGATTTTATGGGGAAATCTCTGTTTTATGGCCAAGGATCTAAAGGTCTGAGTCAGAGGTATGAGGATTAGGGGGCAAAGGGAGGAATAAAGAAAGAATTAGTGATGGTCATTTTAAACAACACACTAGAATAATTAACAATTTTTGAGTACTTACCATGGTAAGCACTTTACATGAATAGTCTTGTTTGCATCTTAAAGCAGTCTGTTGAGTACGTACTGTTATAATCACCATTTTCCAGATGAAGAAACTGAATGATTATATGGTTTGTCCCAAGCTGCACAGCTTGTAAATGCGAGTTTGATTTGAATGCTAAACTTTAACCACCAAAAGTGGCAGAGGACATAGTTGAGCAATGGGATTAGATTTAGCCAGTGGCAGCCGGTACCACCCTGTATCCTGGAGTGTAGGAACAGAGAGCCCTGAAACTCAGGAAAGGTGGGGAGTGAGCAACCTACTACCATTGCTTCCTGGATATCTCAGAGACCACGGTGTGGGGAAGGTGGGTTGTTAATGCCTAATAACCCCAAATAAACACAATTTCCTTTTCATTGAGGGTTTGTAAGAACTAGACTGGACTGACAATCATAATGATAGAATCTGCACCTCTAGGGGACTTTAAAAGTGTTGTATATTTTATTGGTTGGAGTTGTTGTAAATACAATCTGTTCTAAAGGTGAGAAGTGAGGTTTAATAGATCTCTGTGTTGGGTCTTTCTGACTCACCTAAGTTTCTTTTAGTTTAGTTCAATGGAAATAGCCAATTTTTGTGAGGACATAGTATCTAATAAAGTAGTAAAAGTTTATGCTCTGCATTAAAGTCTAGGGATGGCCATTTTTCTTTTCTTTTTATGGGTGGTCTGCAGGAGCCAGCAGAGCAACAGTCTCCAGACCCATCAGAATGGAGCACACACATTACAAAAGCTCTTTGCCTTTCCTTTGGGTCTAAATCACGTAGAAACAGAATCTAGACCCTTTCATGTAGATGGAACTAAAGGGTCTGATGTCAGTCTAAAAACAGCTCTTTGCCAAAAAGATCCAGATACTTTCAGATCCAATACAAATTTTCCTAAAACATCTGGATCCATTTCCAGATGAAAAACTTGTGGGTTAATGAAATTGCCAGATGTGACTACTTGCCAAAATATTGGGATGCTTTCGTTGGTGAGTTGCTACTTTTGGGGTGCGCATGGTAGGGGTTGAATTACCATTTTGATCTTATCCTTCTAAACAAATTAACATTTTCAAGCTTTGTAGACAGATAGTGCTATTTGAAGACCTTACACCAAAAGGGGCTCTCTGCTTCATGGGTAGCTAGATAAAACCCTGATTTTAAATCACCTTTCTTATCTTCACAGTTACTTTCTTTTAGGGTTTTTTTCCTCCCGGAAGTTACTTATGCCCTCCCCAACCCATTCTTCTTCAACACACCTCTTGATTATTAACATACAAATCAATAGAAGAATAACTACTTTCTATATCTAAATTTGAAGAGGCCTAGTTTTAATCTTGTTTCTCTGCCTTAGTTTCATTTGTGAACATTATGAACCAATCTCTGCCTAGGAGAGGCAAATATTTCCTTCCTGAAGGGTGAATCATTCAGAGAATAATAAATCCTGCTCTGGTTCTCTTGTTTAATGTTACAATTCCTTCCCTAACGGGGACACCTGACCCCCCATAACCCCTCTTCCCATTCCAAAAGCACAACCTCAAACCCAAATAAATAACTTCTCCCATCAAAGAGATCAGAAACAACATGCTTTTTAAAAAAATATAACAATGATGACATTGCCTTAAGGCTTACTGTACCAAATAACTTTAACAGAATCCTTCTAAAACCAAGTGAGATATTAAGACAATAATGCAGACAGATTAGCAGCAACAAAGTTTAACCTACGACTCTAAAAGCAGCTTCCCTAAAATATCCAAGAATTGTCCTGAATGTGTACAGAGAAGGCTGAACAATAGATAGGATTTCAAGGAACTAGAAAACTCCTTATTGTGGCCCCCAGTAAGAAAAAAGAAAGGGAGTAGCAGATAACAGATGAGCTGAAGATGAGGGAAAGCCGTGGTGTAATAGCCCTGCCTATTATAAGAAACAGGTTTGCCTGTCTTGGAAGCCAGGGCAGGCTGCTTTCCTGGGATGGGAGGAGCAGTCTTTTGTCACATTAGGGAGGGTCTTTGAAGAAAATATGCGTAAATTGTATCTTGTGGATTAGAGGAGCTCCCACTGTTACAGGGATAGGAATCTCTTAGGGCGAAGCTGATACCCATGATAAAACAATACCTGGACAGAACCAGGAAAGGCTTGTTATTCAGGAAAGAAGCTGGAGGGCTGGGTCCTAGCCAAAGTTTTGCAAGCTTGACATAAGGGGCAAGATTATTTGTGGTTTGCAGTACAACGAAGCACTACAAAGGCTTAGCCCTGCATAAGGGAGAGAACACTGGCCAGGGAATCAAGAAACTCATGTTCTGCACCCCATGGGTGTAATTTCTCCAACTGAAAATTGTTGCATTTGGATTTGGGGTCTTACATTCATTTATCTTACTCTTTATCATATTCATTTTCTTCAAATCTTTTTGCCAGATAGTGTTCCTTCCTCCCCACCTTTTTTATTGCTGCCTTTCATGTGTTTTCTCCCTTTTATTGTATTGTTGCTTTTTGTATTAGTTTGATGTGGTTTGACTGTGTCCCCACCCAAATCTCATTATGAATTGTAGCTCCCATAAAATCCACATGCTGTTGGGGGGACCTGGTGGGAGATAATTGAATCATGGGGGCGGTTTCTTCCATACTGTTCTCATTGTAGTGAATAAATCTCATGAGATCTGATGGTTTTATAAGGGGAAACCCCTTTTGCTTGGTTCTCATTCTCTCTTGTCTGCCGCCATATAAGACATGCCTTTCACTTACCACCATGATTGTGAGGCCTCCCCAGCCACGTGGAACTGTGAGTCCATTAAACCTCTTTTTCTTTACGGATTATCTAGTCTCAGGTATGTCTTCATCAGCAACACGAAAACAGACCAATACATAGTTTTAGTTGGAGACTTTAACTAGAAATATATCATTTAGATGAAATTTCTAGTGGCAATATTCACTAATACTCTGTTATGCAGTTCTCAACATATTAAATGTAGGGTAGTGTATACATGTTTCTGTTCTTAGCTGGATACTTTAAACCCTTACATGACAAATTTTCTCAAGAGAAAAAAGTATCTTGGCATACTTTGTCACTTACCCAAGTATCTAGTTTGCCATACTTGATTATTAATTCTCACATAATCTGAAGAGCCAAATATTTCTTCAATCTCAAGTCTGGTATCCAAATAACAAGGTGATAGTATCTTCTTATGTTGCTCTTTTTTGATCGAAAGTATTTGGAGAGTTTCAGACTAGAAGAACCCAACACTGACTACACTGCATTCTTTCTGTCTCACCTCAGGTCAAAGCAGCACATCTTTCCTTTATTTTCTCTGTATTTATCTCTTTTACATAGACACTTCTTACAGACTTTGAAAATTGGAGTTTGGTCTTTTTACATTCTTAAAATGCTAAATGCTCTGTAGAGAACTTCACATAAAAAACAAGTCACCTTTCTTTAGAAATGTGGATAATCATTTTCTATTCAGACGGCTGTCTCAAAAGATCTTGCTATTACATACCTTGTAAGTTGAAGAAATAGCATTTCTATGAAAATAAATGACCAAAGCCACTTCAGAAAGCAGCAGACTTCAAACAACTTGGTAATTTGTAGACCCCTCCGACATCCCAAGTGCATAATGGATTTGCAAAGACATTGAAGATTAAGTAAATTAACTATGAAGTCACAACTCTATTTAGACATTTTTCCTTTAAAATTTTTTTTTTATTTTTTGGAAAATATGTTTGGTGACAAATAGTCCCCAAGAAGCGACTGTGGTTTTTAGCTCTGTCCCAGGTATTCCATCTATTCAAAAGAAGCAATTGAGAAAACCCACAGGCTGAAGGCCAAATTTAGCTCTTGTGGGTCATAGAGTCCTATTTAAAAATAAACAGCTTCAGATAATCTGAGAGATTCCTCAGAATAACATTCAAAGAGATATTTTCAACTCATGTTATAGACATTGGAAAAAAATTCATGATATGTCCAAAAGTGAACCATTTGAGGCTTCTGTTCTGGTGATGGGGGTATTTTATTGAGTGCCGTCGCCCGCTTTGAATTTATGGGCACTAGCAGAAAGCTGGGGACTGTAAATTCTGAGGCCTGCTTATTAGAACCTGAGAGAATTTGTCAATGCACATAATTAATGATCATTTGCTAAAAGTATTTTGGGAGATTTTATTCAAACAAAGTAAAAAAGAAACACATTAAATATTAGTCCTGTTATATATTATGGGACATTATATCCATTTGTGTGCCCATAAATCATTTAGCTATGAATACTTAAGAAGAGCAAGAAAATGATACCCTCTGTACACTCTGAGATAATATTGTCTTAGTATTTGATTACAGGCATGGTGTCCTTAATGGACATTTTCATGCTCGGTATCCAATGTCCAGTTGGAGCGGGGACACCAAGAAATGGTAATAGGAGGATGTTAGACCAAGATCAACCAGAGTTCAGGAGTGTGAAATTGGTGATGAAATGACTTTTACTGGGCTTGTCAGAAAGCTCCCTTTTCTCTCTTTTATTGTATGGCTTTCCAACAATTGATTTTGTTGCCCCTCTGCGCATGCACACACGTGTGTGTGTGTATGTGTGTACTATTTTTTAGGGGGATGGTATTAAAAATATTTGGCCTGGTTTGACTATCTTTTTATTGGGTCAAAGAAAGAGAAGAGGGCAATGGCTGCTTCTGTGAGAACTAGAAGAATAAACCTGACTAGTAAAGAATATTTATTTGTTTTGAACAGCTACCAAAAAATCATTGCAATTTGAGTTACATCAGAGCCAAAGCTTTGTCTCCACACACAGGGTAACATAGAAAAATTTTAAAAAAGACTAAAAGAAATATTGCCTGAGAAATTTACATACCCAATACAGGCTTTGTGGAGTGATGAGAAGATTCGAGGGATTTGTTTTGAGTGCTGATTCCCATGGACATGTCACATGATTTGGGACAAAGCACTTCAACTTTCCGGCTTTAGTGTAAATTTCTAAAAATGAAGGAAAATTGATCAGTAAGATCACTAATGATCATCTAATTGCCAATATTTATGATTCTAAATTGACACTTTCAGGAAGCACACAATCACAAAAAAATGTGAATTTTTGGTTCAAAAGATCCATATATTTGTTTCATGTCTCTGCTTCACTAAACTCAGGCAGTCTATGTCTGACTGCCACTGTATATCATCCTACGTGTAAAGTATAAGCATTTACTGGCTGCCAGGGAATAAAAAAGGGGACCAAAAATTATTTAATGTCAGAGAAGCAAAATGTGGGAGAGCTTTAAGAAGTATTTTAAAAATTTGAACTGGGTGCGAATCTTTAAAGTTTGGCTGAAGAGAGCAAAGACTTCAAATATTTATTTAGATGGATAAATAAAATGTTGACAAGTAAATTGACTTATTTGGGGTTGTTGATATTTCTTGTTAGTATTTGGATACCAATAGCATAAAACTTAGAACTCAGGACTGCTAACTCAAATGGTCATTATATCCATCACAATTTTTAGATACGGCGATTCAGACATAATAGTCCAAATGAAAGTTATAAGAGTAAAGATATACCGTTTTTTAACTTAAATGTAATAACAAATAACTAGGGAGCCTTGCCCAGTTTTACACCAATTATTTGAAGGGAATGAATATATATATTTACACACATACATATTGTGTGTGTCTATATATGCATATATATATATAATATTTTTATTTGTGCAGTGTCTGCCACTGTTCTTCTTTAGATCATGAGCCCCTCATCACAGTAAATTTTTTAATTATTACTCTGAAATCTAGGCCATCTTTGGTTTAGGAAACTTCTTTTACATTTTGTGGCTTTTCAGAATTTATACTGAATGGATGTGGAAGATGAAAATTATATTTTAAATCAACACATACCCTTAAGTATGAGATCTTGAACCCATTTTAACTGTTTAAATTAAAATTTTTCCCAATTGAACTTATATGAAAAGATTTACTTGCATAAAATGTGGTACCTTTGAAATAAATATTCTCTCATTATGTCTTATTCATGTTCAGCCAAGTTGAAGAAAAAAATATCAACTAGTCACACACTGTGTTTTGAATTTCAAGGGATCTTTAGAGATAGAGGTGGTGACACTGGCACCTACTCTTGTCAGAAGTTGGCTGATGAGCCAACAGCTGAGTCTTTTCTTCTCCAGGGCAGCATTTAGGTTTTAGTCCCCAGTTGTGCCTGCCTGTAAGCCAAGAAAAAAACAACAAAAAAAGCACAATGTGTTTTAAATAATGCAACCAAATCCATTTTTGGGCAAAGGCAGTTAGAGATTTATAAAAGACAGCAGCCAGGAAATTTCTCTGCTGGTGTGGTTGAAAAAAAAGCAATCTTCCCATCCTTATTAGCCTGTTTCCATTTCTTAGACACCAAAGAAGCACCAAGAGGAGGAAATTAGTATATTGGTATACCGATTAGAGGAAAATGTTAACATCTGTTAGCATGGGTGGTGAGTATTCATTTGTTTGTTACATTGATCTTTATAGCTTTCTGAATTGTGAGAATTTTTATAATTAAAAAAATGAGATGAATTTGGAACCAAGCCTTGGGCTTCAAATCCCCATCACCTTACTTTCTAGCCATAGTAGCCTGGGGCCAGTTATTTCACTTCTCAGAGTCCCAGCTCCTGCATCAACATAATATGAATAGTAATTCCCACCTTTGGGGCTGATATGAGTATCCCAGATCATGTATATAGTAGCTGACAAGCGGCTGGTTTCTCACTGGTAGTGATTGGCACTCACCCATCAAAACTTAGCTGAGAAAACCCATCTCCAGGGAAAATGTCTTGAAAGTTATTCACTGCATCTGTTCTTTTAGATCTCTATATTTACTTCTAGATTAAGTCAGGTCACCACAGATCTGTGTTTCTGCACCATATCATTCATACCAAAGGCATGTCAAGATGTTTACACTCCATTGTCCTTGGGAAAGATGCCACAGGCTTTTAGTAGGGAGCCTTCTTCAAATGTCCAATGAAACTTCTGTGTGCTCCCTGTTAGCCTGCTATGGGCGTGTGGTTCACTGGACTCTTCTCAATGGCCCCCATGGGAGAGATTCCCATCTGGTCTTAACATCCCAAATAATTGTGTTTCTTCTGAGTGACTCCTTCATATTTCTCTTACAAACATTATAAATTGTTAAACTGATTGGGCTTTTCTTTAGGAGCTGATAGCTAGGAACTTGAGAGCCAAATTAGTGATTCACCCAGAGCAGTTGTATGAGTTTTCATGGTGTAAAGCTTCATATTACCTTTATTCCAAAAATCTATTTTATATCTGTACTTAAAAAAAAAACTTTTCCCTACTTATTTTAATTTTGTTTCATAATGCTGTATATTGAGTATTCATGTAAGTCATCGTAAATTCTTTGGTAGAACAAGAAACCAGATGGCATCTAACTGAATCAACAAATAAATAATATAAAGCACTCATTATTACTGAGAACAATAGAAATATCAGGTACAACTAAAAAGAGAGAAAAATGAAGGCAGTAAATGTTCCTGAAGAAGATGTCTAGTATCACAGCAAGCCTGAATATTCTTAAATGGCAGAAAATAAATACATACTAGTTTCATTAAGAAAAATAGTTAACGCAAAATAATTGTTTCTTCTGAGTGACTCTATATGGAATACATGATATATGCTAGGCACTAGTGTAGACTACAGTGAGAAGACCAGGGTAGCAATTTTAGATCACCTTGCAGAGTAAAGAAAATTGGTTTTAGAAATTGGAATTTGGAAGCAGGCATGACTGATGATCACAGGTATGGAAAATGGGAGAGAAGAATTGTTGGATTATCATGCTGTGTTGTGAGGAAAAGAAAACAATAAAAGCACAAAATGAAAAGGAGACTTAAGTTATGTTGTCACATGGAAGAGAAATGGTGCTGTGCTGGGTAGGTAATAGATGCCTAAGGAATAAGTCGTGTGTGTAATGTGGCCAGGGAAGCTTGGCTAAGAATAGTGGGTTCAGTTTGAGGAGGGAGCTTAGGAGCTGGTTGAAGACCAACAACTTGGCTAAGAACAGAAATCTCCAGATCTCAAAGCATAATCTCTTTCCTGGCCACATAGGAGTTGCAGCCACTTCACATCTGAGGTGAGGTGCAGGACCCTGGGGCCAGTGGTATCTGGTGGTTGTCTACTATTTTTTACATAGGAACTGGGAAATTGTTACAAAGGTCTTGATATAGCTTTTGTTATGCAAACTCAGAGCTGACTGACTTATAGTATTCCTTACTTAGTCTAAAGTTATCTCAAACATTGCTTCATAATATTTTATTTCACAGTTAAGGAGAGTTCAGCCAGGAGCAATGGCTCATGCCTGTAATCCCAGCACTTTGGGATGCTGAGGCAGGAAGATCACTTGAATTCAGGAATTTGAGACCAGTCTGGGCAACCTGGCGAAACCCTGTCTGTACTAAAAATACAATAACTAGTTGGGCATGGTGGTGCGCACCTGTAGTCTCAGCCACTCGGAGGGCTGAGGTACGAGGCTCACTTGAACCAAGGAGGTCTAGGCTGTAGTGAGCCTTGATTGTGCTACTGGGCACCAGCCTGGGCAACAGAGTGAGTAAGACCCTATCTCAAAACGAAATAATCTAAGTGTGTCTCAGGAGGTTTATTTTTATTCTAGATCTAGGTTCATTTCTGGGAGCCCTTCAGACAACCTGGGACAATTTTGGAATATATTGGGTTTGGGGTAAATGTCACAGGCAAAAACTGAAAGAAAAAAAAACCTTCTCATTTTTAATATAGAATGTTGCTATTTTCAAGTCTTCTACGTATACAACTCTTTCACTATTATAAATAGTGTGATCTCTTCTGACTCAAGGTATAAATATAGTCACCTCTGTATGTTTTAAAATTATTTGCTGCTTCTTTTTCTTTTTTTTTTTTTTTTGAGATGGAGTCTCACTCTATCGCCAGGCTGGAATGCAGTGGTGCAATCTCGGCTCACTGCAACCTCCACCTCCCGGGTTCTAGCAATTTTCCTGCCTCAGCCTCCTGAGTAGCTGGGATTACAGGTGCATGCCACCACGCCCAGCTAATTTCTGTATTTTTAGTATAGATGGGGTTTCACCAGGTTGGCCAGCATGGTTTCGATCTCTTGACCTCGTGATCCGCCCGCCTTGGCCTCCCAAAGCGCTGGGATTACAGGTGTGAGCCCCCGCGCCCAGCTAAAATTATTTGCTTCTTTGCTCACTTGTACTACTGTAGTACTCATATAAAATTTAGTACTTTCTTTATGGGGTCTACCACGACAAAATAGTTCAAGAACACTGGGAACTTTAGTCCAAAGATATTTGGTACTTTTGAAAGTGCCAAAGGTAGTAGAAGGTGGGGGAGGAGGAAGAGAAAGAGGGGGAAGGATGGGAGGAGAAGCAGAGAGCATGAGAATCTAATCAGTCTACTATTATTGTTGCCTCTTGGAGCCCAGAGTGTTTCTTTTGAAGGCTGATCATGTACATTCAAAGACAAGGCTTGGCTGCTGCTTCCAGGAAACACCTGCTTCTTGTGTCCTTTCTCAGGACACAGTGGTGACCCTGATTTTTGCTCCTTAGCTCATACTTCATTGCCCAGGAATTGTGCCCTAAAGCCTACCACCATACCAACCTGACATCCTTACCCTTCCCTGGCAGTGAACCTTAGTGCTACCTTGTTCCAGGCCAACAAGTCACTTTGACTTCATATCACTGTGAGTAGGAATGTGGGTCTTGGACGATCCTCCCCCAACTACTCTGAATTCCTTATGCAAACTGATCTGCTCCTCCACCTTGACCAGCTTTTCATATTAGAGTTCTTAATGAAAGACAGTCTTGACTTAGTCATGCAAAATTTTGTTACACTTTTTGTCCCAGACAATGAGAATCTATTCACTCTACGTTCGTATAAGTCAGACATTCCGGAGACTCTACCTAGAACAAAGAAGATCTGTTTTAGCATGATTTATTCTCCATCGCCAGATGTAAGAGAGACTGGTATGTGTTTTCAGTGTGTCTTTTACTTGGTACCCACATCCTCCAAGGCAGCTGGTACTATTTATGTCCATCACCTGGATGAGGAAGCTGAGATCAGGAAGCTCAAGTGAGTTGTTCAAGGTCTCATGTTCATATATTGTGACTCAGTGAGTCTGACCTCTCAACACAGTGGCATTAGCTAAAGGGCAGAGGCTTTAGCAGTGCAGTAACTTGGAAAGCTTATTAATCACATTGACTAATACAACATGTATGCTGGCTAATACCTTTGTATTAATGAAATATTTAATGAATATGCATGTGGATATGTTTTTATAGAAACTTGGTTTTACAGTAGGAATATAAAAAGAGAAATGACGATTTGTTCTAGAAACATTCCATAAACAAAATCTTGTTCTTATAGTAAAACCAATGAGAAAGTGTAACAATAACGCAGTGAACTTTTCTAGAGTTTTTTTTGACTCAGCATTTGCAAACAGAAACATTTAGAGAAGAAACTCAGAGACTCTCTGGATAGTGGAACATTGGGCCTATGTGACATCAACTATAGTGGATGCTTACAAGTGATCAGAGAATGCCAAAAATATAAAGGCAAAGACTTCCTGGAGAGTACCATTAACTGCTGGAAATGATAGTATTCTTCATATACCCTTAACTGATGGTTTATTATTCAGCCTTTAGAGCAGAATTATAGTTTTGTTTTTTTTTAACCTGTGAACCAATGAAACCAAAAGCATTATATAATTGAAGAGGAATTATGCAGGCATTGCTTAAGTCACCTTCTGAGGTTGGGCAGTAGAAGGCAGGGCTTGGTCATGAACAGATCAAATCAAAGGCAACACACCAGGTATGTGTTGGGAGGAGGATCAGGGAAGGGTGGAGAGAGAGGCAGAAGGATAAGAGATCTTGTGGTTATGTCAAAGTAGGCTGTGCTCCTTTATTAGGTTCAAACTAGTAACATTCGATATATAAAAGAGCAAGGTCTATATCCAAGAGAATCAATCTAGCTGTTCAGGAAGTCAATAAAAGCAAGGACAGAAGTCTAGCCTGGAATAGGGTGGCCAGAGATATAACAAGAGACAGATGGATTTGAAGGCTGAGTGGAGAACTAATTTCACAAACTTAACGGGCACAGAGCCCATTATTCTTGTCAGCTGATTGGCGATTCTCTTGGAGCTGGAAACATACTCTTAAAGGGACACAACCAAGGGCACAGTCCGACCATGACCCAGGTTGAGTTATTTTGCTCTGTCCTTTTTATCCTCCTAAATGCCAGAGAATCTACATCAGCTCTTCAAACATGAGAACTGCCAAGAATAGGTTAGAAAGAGCTTGATTAGAATGCAGACAAATCATCAAAGAGTACAAAATATTAAACTGTCCTCAGAGGAATTCCAAATAGGCTCTAAGGCAAATGGCAAATGGCACACTACATTATGGAAGTAAACTTATTTAATTGGCAAATATTTGTTGTGTGCTTAGTATGTTCCAAGCACTGTGCTTGACATTTTATATAATGCAGAACGAAACAGACAAAATCTTTGACTAGCACAGCTTAGATTCTAGAAGAGAAGTTCATACAGTAAATGAATGATCTCATTTAATTATAATAAATGTTATGAAAGAAAGACTGGGTTATTCTGGAAGAAAAACATGCACATAAATTAGATTGGGGTAGATCTTATAAGGAGGTGATCTTAAAAATTGAGACTTGAGACCTGAGAGAGAGAGAGGATGAGGAGTTACCCGATTCAAGGAAGAACATTCCAGGCAGACAAAACAGATGAAGCAAAGACTCCAACAGGAACGCATTTTAGTGTATTTGAGGAACTAAAAGAAGTCATCTTTGGCTGGAGGTCTGGAAGAATGACATGAATATGAGTTAAAGCTGTAAAGGACCTGGACCCAAATCAGATGGGGTTTGTAGACCATTTTGATGGGTTTTAAAAGGTAAAGTGATTTTTATTTGCATTTAAAAAGACTGCTGTCTGCTGCATGGAGAAAAGCAAGTATAGAAGCTGTGAGACCAATAATGAGACTATTATGATGGACAAGATAATGGTGGCTTGGACAGTATTGAATGAAATAGAGATGGAAAGAATTGAATTGATTTGAGATACATCTTAGAGTTGGAATTGACATGATCCATCAAGATTGTTGCATTTCATGGACCAGTGGAAAAGGAAGGGCTATTAAAGGAGATTGAGAAACATTAGCCAGAGAAGTGGGAGGAAAACTACTAGAAATTGGTGTCATAGATAACAGAAGAAAAGTGTTCCAATAATCAGGGTTGATCAGAAATTTAGAAAGATGAGATTTTAAAAAATGTATGAGATTTGTGGCCAGGCACGATGGCTCATGCCTGTAATCCCAGCACTTTGGGAGGCTGAGCACCTGAGGTTTGGAGTTCGAGACCAGCCTGGTCAACATGGTGAAACCCTGTCTCTATTGAAAATACAAAAATTAGCCAGGTGTGGTGGCCCATGCCTATAATCTCAGCTACTCGGGTAGCTGAGGCACGAGAATCGCTTGAACCCAGGAGGCGGAGGTTGCAGTGAGCCAAGATAGCGCCATTGCACTCCAGCCTGGGTGACAGAGTAAGACTCTGTCTCAAAAAAAAGTATGAGACTTGTCAAACTGGAAGCTATTCATGACCTTAGCAAGAGCAGTGTTTTAGGGAGGTAGTGGCAGAAGATAGCATTCTAGCCGGAGTAATGAAAGAATACATGGTAAGAGAGAAAGTGAGGATGAGAGAAGCAATCAATGCTTCTGCAGTTTAACATCCCTTTATAGATAGAGGTTCCTCATTTGATACCCAGAGAGTTAAAATGATGTGCTCCAGATAACCACATTGAGCAGAAGGGGATCAAACTAAATAGGCTTCTATCTCAGGTTCTCCTGCCCATGGAAGAGGGCTAACCTTACGACCCTGTAATGTTGTGCTATCCCAGACAGCAGTCACTAGCTGCTTGTAGCTATTTAAATTTAAATTAATTAAAATGAAACAAAGTTTAAAAATTCAGTTGCTCAGTTATGCTAGTTATATTTCAAGTGTTCCAGAGCTACACCTAGTAGCTACCACATTGAACAGCACAGATGTAAGACAGTTCCATTAACACAGAAAGTTGTACTTAACAGCTCCAGTGGAATGTATTATTTAAATTTAGGCACCTTTCAAAGTGCCTAAAAAAATGAGGGCATTTCTCATAATCAGACCAGGGAAATAGGCTTGGACCACGACTTTCCTGGGCAAAACAGGATATACAGACACCTCCTCTAGATTGACTATTTTAAAATCTTTATTTCTGGTCCTTGTACCTCTTAGTTGAGAATATACAAGTAAGGCAAATGGTCTCTCGATACCTCCAAACTTATAGGTAGGTGTGGTGGGTTAGACGGTCCTCAGTGATCCTCACCTTTTGGTATTCATGCACTTTTTCTTTCTTTCTTTTTTGTTCAGACTGAGTTTTGCTCTTGTCACCCAGGCTGGAGTGTAATGGTGCCATCTCAGCTCACTGCAACCTCTGCCTCCCGGGTTCAAGCAATTCTCCTGCCTCAGCCTCCTGAGTAGCTGGGATTACAGGCGTGTGCCACCACACCCAGCTAATTTTTATATTTTTAATAGAGACGGGGTCTCACCATGTTGGCCAGGCTGGTCTTGATCTCCTGACTTTAGGTGATCTGCCCACCTCAGCCTCCCAAAGTGCTGGGATTACAGGCATGAGCCATTGTGCCTGGCCGCCCTTGTGTAATTTCACCTCTTAAGTGTAGGCTAGACCTAGTGACTCACTTTTGATAAATACAGTATAGCAAATGTGATGGGATGTTCCTTCCTGAAGATGAAAGGCCATGGCTTTCACCCTAAACATTCTTTCTTGCTTTCGTGCTCTGAGGGAAGCTGGCTGTCATGCTATATGCCCCATGGAGTGGCTCATATGACAATGAACTGAGATAGGTCTCTGGCCAACAGCTAGCAATAAACTGTCTTTCAGTCCAATGACTAGCAAGGAACTGAAGACTGTTAACAACCCTGTGAGCAAGCTTGGTAGCAGATGCTTCCCAAGTTGAGACTTCAGATGAGACTGAAACCCTTGTCAATAGTTTGACTGCAACCTCCTGAAAGACTGATGGTTAATACGGAGTGTCAACTTGATTGGATTGAAAGATACAAAGTATTGATCCTGGATGTGTCTGTGAGGGTGTTGTCAAAAGATATTAATATTTGAGTCAGTGGGCCGGGAAAGGCAGATCCATCCTTAATCTGGTGGGCACAATCTAGTCAGTTGTCATTGAATGTATGGCAGGCAGAAAAACGTGAAAAAGAGAGACTGGCCTAGCCTCCCAGCCTACATCTTTCTCCCATGCTGGATGCTTCCTGCCCTCCAACATCAGACTCCACGTTCTTCAGTTTTGAGACTTGGACTGACTCTCCTAGCTCCTCAAGCTTGAGGACAGCCTATTGTGGGACCTTGTGATCATGTAAGTTAATAATTAATAAACTCACATATATAGTTATATAGTTATAAACTATATACAGTTGTTATAAACTATATACATATATAATTATATAGTTATATAGTTCTGTCCCTCTAGGGAACCCTGGCTAATACAAAGATCTTAAGCCAAAATCACCCAGCCAAATGGCACCTAGATTCCTGACCCACAGAAATGAGAAATAATAAATGTTTGCTATTTTATACTACCAAGTTTGGAGATAATTTGTTACATAGCAATAGGTAATGAATACATCTGAGCTACTTTGGGCATGATTTTTTCAAATTTTAAGGAGCAGGATGTTTATATACAAGCCTTTTTCCTCACTGTTTATCTCTCCCAAACTCAATCTCTCTCTTCTTATGTCTTTGTCTTCTACAATTTGGGAAAGCCAGCATGTAGCTTCGTGGAACCCTAGTAAGCCTTCCATTTATGTTTTCTGATTAAGAAAAAGAAATAATATAAGGCAGGCACATTTTTTTCTCCTCCTAGCCATCTGCAGTAGATGGCCAATCTTTATTTTGTATTATTTATTTATTTATTTTATTTTTATTTATTTGGGTTTTTTTTTTTTTTTTATCTTGCTCTGTTGCCCAAGCTGAAGTGCAGTGGCACAATCTGAGTTCACTGCAACCTCCTCCTCCCAGGTTCAAGTGATTCTCCTGCCTCAGCCTCCCGAGTAGCTGGGATCGCAGGCACATGCCACCATGCCTGGCTAATTTTTTGTAGAGACGAGGTTTTGCCATATTGGCCAGGCTGGTCTCGAACTGATGACCTCAAGTGATTGGACTGCCTCGGCCTCCCAAAGGGCTGGGATTACAGGTATGAGCCACTGTGCTAGGCCTATTTTTTTTTAATTTAATTTTATTTTTTTTTGAACACAAAACAATAAACATTTTCTAAAAGTACATATGAACAAAAAGATGCATATCAAACATATTAGGAAGGTTGCACATGGGAAGACGGGGAATAGAAATGGGGGGTGGGAATTAAAGAAAATAAATGAGAGAGGGACTTTGTATGGATCAATGATAATAACTCAATCCTCTATTTGACAAAGAAGAAGGAGAAGGAAGAGGAAGAAAAAGAAAGTGGGATAAAGGATCAGAAAGGGAGGAAAATAGAAAAAATTAGAGTATGACTCCAGGGTAGACCTGTTTTGTTGTTGCTGGGTTGGTTAGTTGGTTTGACAGTTGTATTTTTCATATGTTTCACCATGTTGGCCAGGCTGGTCTCGAGCTCCCAGCCTCAAGTGATCAACCCGCCTCAGCCTCCCAGAGTACTGGGACTACAGGCGTGAGCCACCACATCCAGCCCCCACATTGCTTCTGGCCTCTGTGGTAGACCTCCCAGACGGGGCGGCCGGGCAGAGGCGCTCCCCACATCCCAGACGGGGCGGCCAGGCAGAGCTGCTTCTCACTTCCCAGACGGGGCGGCCAGGCAGAGACGCTCCTCACTTCCTAGATGGGGTGGAGGCCGGGCAGAGGGGCTCCTCACATCCCAGACGATGGGTGGCCGGGCAGAGGCGCCCCTCACATCCCAGAAGGGGCGGCTAGGCCTATTTTTTATTTTTTTATTTAATTTTTATTTTAAGTTCAGGGCTGCATGTGCAGGTTTGTTACACAGGTAAACTTGTGTCATAGGAGTTCATTGTACAGATTATTTTGTCACCCTGGTATTAAGCCTAGTACCTGTTAGTTACTTTTCCTGATCCTCTCCGTCCTCCTACCCTCCACCCTCATGTAGGCCCAGTGTATTATTTCCCCTCCATGTGCCCATGTGTTCTCATCACTAGCTCCCACATCTACACGAGAACACGAGGCATTTGGTTTTCTGTTCCTGTGTTAGTTTGCTGATGGCCAATCTTTGACTAGGGAGGAGGCTAGCTCTTAGCATAAACAGAAAAAGGCTAGAGAGTCCTGTGGAAAGGTACTTAAAATGAAAGCAACTCATTTTCTTGTCTTCTTTTTACTTCCCTCCCTAACACCTATTTTGCTTTTGTTTCACTCTTCATTGCACCCTGCATATTGGTGTTCATGCTCAGATGGAATTGTGAATACAGGACTTTTGCCCCAGGTTCCTTAGAGTTCATTATATGAGAGTTAGTGAACAATGTCATCTGTCTGAGCCTCAGAGCCTCCTCCATCACTAGTGTTAGTCCAGTAAGCCTTGATAGAGCTCTATTCTAAGAACATCTCTGACACCTGTAGTACAGTGTATACATTTGCTCTACAGCCATAAGTCTGTGCTGTCTTTTAAGTGCTCCTTTTAAGTTGCTATGTAGCAAAAGCCCCAAATATGTTGATGAAATCCATTATAATAGAGGTTGTATCATTTCATTAATTCACGGAGTGGTTCTAGCAAAATTACTCCACAGAACCAATTTTTAAAGGTAAAAAGCTATAAATAGTGTGAAAATGAATTCAGAAGCTGAAGACTGAAACACTGAAAGATTTAGAATTAATACTCAGACATCCTAAGCCCATTCAATGTAAAAATAACCAGGACATAGGATAAAGATAGACTTTAAGTACCACGATAAGTAGACATTTTGAATGTGGAAAATAAAATCCACCAAGAGAAGAAAAATACATTTATAATTCCACTGAGAAAAATAATCAACAGTCATCTAATGAGACCAGGAAAGTAAACACCTAGTCTAACAATGATGGCCTGAATCACTGAAAATTAGCCACCTACCTCTAATACTTCAGGGACAGCACAATTACCAAAGTTGGCATCATAAAAATAACATTTCAAACAGAGGCTCACACAATGTTTTTTTGTTAAGAATGCTCAAGTCCCTTAGCTACCTTCTATATTGTAAATTTAAATTTCCCTTTGGAATACCTCTTTTCTCTTCTGTGTAGATGAGGAGGCTCAGAGGTTTAGCAAAGCTCTGGGGAGACTATGCATGGACAGTCTCCAAGGATGCTAGAGCCTTAAAATTATTTTCAGGGAAATAGTGTTTTTGAACTGAACAATTTAAGACATATCTTCATGAAACTGGAGAAGAGAATTTATGTAAAAAATAGTAATATAATTTTAAGATAGTTTGATGGTTATCATCAGTATGTAAATTCAAGATGAGAAAGGTTACCAGGAATTTTGTGGGACCATGTGACACATCAATACTAATTTTCAGGTGTCTAGTGAAGAAGAAGATAGGAAGTTTACTACAGAGGTGGAATATGGGGAAATCCATGGATTTCTGTGGTTCAGCGAAAGCTCCAGATGGTGAAAACTTTTTTTTTTTTTTCCCTACACACACGAAAACATTCCTATTCCATCCTGTTTCGTCTTATTTCAGGTTACTTGGATGGACTTCTTTCTGTTTTCTTTTCTATTCAAGTTATAGTCTTCCTTTAATCTCTGTCCCAAGAGCAAACGTTTTCCATTGATTCTCATCCCTCTCCATCCTGCTTAGGCTATACCACAGTGGTCACTATCCTTGGGCTCAAATAGCCCTTGTTAGTTAGTGTACTCAAATGCAGAGCTAACTTCTTGTTGGTATAGGTTGTATACATGTCTGCCTTTGTATCTTTCTCCTCAACTAAATTGCAAGCTCCCAAGAGGGCAGGAAGTGCACTTTATGGTTTCCTGTGGCCACCTTCAACATCAGCCTATTCAAATGCTTCCAACATAGCAGACACCCTGACCATGATGGCTCATCAGTTGGTGAAGTTCCCCGGCAAAATGAGTTTGTTCAGAGAGACTCTCAATAATATAAAGGTTGGAGAAGAATGTGTTTCAGATGAATGTGATTTATAGTTGTGGTTTAAGTTTTAGAACCCAATAAAGCTAACCCTATCTGAACTGCCAGTTTAAAAGTACTTAGGATCTAGAGTTGCCCTTAGGATCACAAAGTAGTAATGGGAGAAAATTGTGCTGATTAATAGTTTATAACCACTGGCTTCAATCCTGTAAAGAGATAAATATTTAGATTTAATAATCACTGAGAGCTTACTATGTGCCAGGCACTACCACATTTCACCCTCAGTTATATCCTACCGAGGTGTTGTTAGCTCCAAATCACATATGAGGGACCTGGGCTTGGAGCAGAGATTCCAGTAGCACAGAGTCCAGAGACAGTAGGTGGTAGAACAATGATTGGATTAGCAGGATTCTTGACTTCATCTCTACCAGGTCACAGCTCCTGGGCACTAATTTTTCTAAGAGCAATATTTTTCTGTGTTTTTAAGTTTCAATAATGAAAAGACGTATGCACTGAATTCTGAGATTCTTTGCTATATCACACTGGTTATGAATTGTAATACTGATTAATAAACAATATCTGAAAATAAATATTGATATATTTAAAACAAACGAAAACAAACTTAGAGACTTAGGAATGAAATAAAGCATTCTTCATCTTACTCTGTTCTCATTCAATCAAATAAATATGTATGAATCTTTTTTATTGTTATTTTTTTTTGAGACGGAGTCTCCCTCTGTCGCCAGGCTGGAGTGCAGCGGTGCTATCTCAGCTCACTGCAACCTTCACTTCCCGGGTTCAAGCGATTCTCCTGCCTCAGCTTCCCGAGTAGCTGGGATTACAGGCATGTGCCACCACGCCCGGCTAACTTTTGTATTTTTAGTACAGATGGGGTTTCACCATGTTGGCCAGGATGGGCTCAATCTCTTGACCTCGTGATCCGCCCACCTTGGCCTTCCAAAGTGCTCATGAGCCACTGCACCTGGCCTCTATGAATCTTATTTATGCTAAATAGAAACATTTAGAAGAGTCTTTCAAAGATACTTGTTGTGGGCATTTTCCTTTTTTCTTTTATGATCAACCACAACAACAGCAAAAAATCTTTCCTGTTTTGGTGACACTCTACTGTGTGAGTCTCGATTGGGAGGAAAGGTCACCATTTTACTACAGAATGTATTAAACTTCTACCGTTCCCCAGAGACCAGCTGGGAGAAAAGATGATCGACTTAGGCCCCATCGGTCTAACACCCTCACCCAGGACTCTGAATGTGGAGTGTATGATTTGCACTGAGATGATGTAACTCAGCAGAAGTGGTGACACTGTGGGGTTTGCATTCAGTGGTGTCACAGCTGTGCAGTGGCAGTGGTGATGATGTTCTTTCCAGATTCTCATCTCTAGCCTTCCTTGCCTGCTTTCTGTTTTTCAATCCTGATTCTTTACCCTCCCCATTCTTGTTTAGCAGTTACTCTTCTGAATCACCAAAGCTTAAATTAACTCAAGTGAGTGGTTGTGCTTGCAACCAAAAACATAGTTACGTGACAGCACAATGAGAAAAATATACCAGACAAGCCATACTACTAATGGGAATGACTAAGTTAATCCTTATATCTCTAATTTTTACCAGGGACATGTGGATGTTTTTCAAAACACAGCAGTTCACAACACAAACAGATACCTTTAGGTTCTCAGAGTTAATGACCGGTGTCAAAATGGATGAGATACTTGATGTCTGGGCTAATGTTTAGCCTAGAGTTGTAGGGTGTTTCCCAGGATGGGGCATGCCAACACAAGATGCACAAAATTCAGAGGCAGAGAGGTGCTGGGCAAAGAGCACAAGCTTTGAAGTCACCTTTTTCTGTGCTGACAACACTTCAATCCTTACAGATGCCCTGCTTCTCTAAGTTTTAGTATCCTCATGTGCACAAAGGGGATAAGTTCCTATATTCTTCTATTTATAAGCAAGACTTCATGACTCTAAAGTACATACTAGATATTGAATGAATGTTGGAGCCCAAGCCTTTTCTTTCTTTCTCTTTCTTTCTTTCTTTCTTTCTTTCTTTCTTTCTTTCTTTCTTTCTTTCTTTCTTTCTTTCTTTCTTTTTTCTTTCTTTCTTTCTTTCTCTTTCTTTCTTTCTTTCTTTCTTTCTTTCTTTCTCATCCAGGCTAGAGTGCAGCAGCACGGTCTCGGCTCACTGCAACCGCTGTCTCCCAGGTCCGAGCAATTCTCCTGCCTCAGCCTCCCGAGTAGCTGAGACTACAGGTGTGTGCCACTATGCCTGGCTAATTTTTGTATTTGTGGTAGAGATGGGGTTTCACCACATTGGCCAGGCTGATCTCAAACTCCTGACCTCAACTGATCCGCCCATTTTGGCCTCTCAGAGTGCTGGGATTACAGGCATGAGCCACCACACCTGGCCAAAAGCCTTTCTTTTTCTGTTACAACTTCTATTAATTACCATATTCAGTGGGAATCACTGTCCACAGAGAGAGTAAAATGAAGAAATGGATGACTCAAGGAGCTGTCTGTCAAAAGGCCAGGGGAGAATTATATATATGTATGTGTGTCTCTGTGTGGCTACTGGGATTCACAGAAATTATATTTACAAACTGGTTATCTAGGAGTGGTCCTAGAGATCCATGAAACAAAATAATTTATAGTTTTGATGAAGTGCATAAAAGTTTAAACCATTTTCTTCAAGGGTGGCACAAAAGAGTAAACCCAGCAGACTTATCAGTATCAACATTTTGGCTCATCTTTGTTATTTTCTACTAACTCCTCCTATTATAACTATCAGGAGGTGACCAAATTATGGTTTTTTTGTTTTGTTTCATTTTGTATTTTATGGGAAAGGACTTCCAAAAGAGAAGGATGGATAATGCAAGGCGAGAGAGTTGAAGAAGTGCAGGAAAAACAGGTTATCTGTTCTTTTAGAAAAGAACAGGTAATTTGAGCTCAGCAATGGCTTGAACTTCTCATGGGTAAAGTTCTACATATATTCCATGGAGGAGTAAGACGTAGCATTACATGAAAACACTTTTGCACTTGCTTCAGCCAATTCAAAGCCGTTTCTCAAGTGACAGAAAATTAAGAGGCTGAGGGGTCATTTAAAATTGTTACTCACATTTTACTGCAGTTTATGTCGGGAATAATTTGCTGTAGTAGTATTTGGGAATTTGTTGGTTGGCAAAAGTTTATGAACAGCAGTTTTTTTTCTTTTTCTCTCCATGGATGGATTTTAATAACATGCTAAGGGGTCTGGATTTTAAAAGGAGAAAGAAAGGCTAACTCTAAGATATAACTTTAAAATATAATCATTTCCCAAATAATTTCAAGAACTGTCCTTTCAATATGAGAAGCATCAAATTTTGGAACCACAGAACATCTCAAATACTCTCTCTAGTTATATTAAATGATGATTTTAAAATAGCGTTTTGAACTGTGCTTATAACACTATGGACTTTTATACACATGACTTTTAGAAAGTTGGCAATTATCAGGTCAGCAAATCCCAATACAAACCGAGGGTTGCAGGAAGGCAAGAGGAGCATACATCTTATCACCACATGAGGAAATGCTTTGATTTGGAGTATATGGCTTATTGGTATCGAGAGAGACAAGAAACTGTATCTCCTAACTGTGTTTGCTACCGTGGGAAGCTCAGGTCTATGAAGCAATGTTTGACACAAAAATAATGCAAGAAGAATTATGAAGTCTAATTAGAAAATATCTGCAACTCTTTCCTTAATGAATTTCAATTTGAACCAATAAGAACTGCTTGAAATTATAGCTTCAGTCCTTTATATAGGATGTTATGTGATATTGTGTTTTATGGAATGTGCAACCCTTATACTGTCAATCTTGATGGACGAAAAATGTTTCCTCCATAGTCTCCACAATTAACATTATACTGCTTGGTTTCCTCTCTCTGAAGGACACATTATTTTTTAAAGGTTATTTATTGTTCAGTCAGGTCCTCTCTGTGACTCCTTCCTCTGATGAGGTTACTGTGAATATTATCCTGCAGACATGCAGGAAAACTCAGTAGCAGAGAAAATAACAGTGTCGTTAACCTCCTTAACACTGCAGATAAATTAACACTAATAAGAGAGGTACCAGGGTAGCAATTGACTTGACAGAGTGAAATTCACCAGCGTAAGGAGACGGTAGCCGGTGTCACTCAGTTGTGCTCCACAGTCTTGTGCGGATGTGATGGCTGAGAAGCCTCTTATCCCTCCCTTCTTGAAGTTCAAGACTCACCGCATTGAATTAAAGTCCAGCTGCGCCAGTGTTCCTCTCACCCATTGCTGCTGACCTCGCTGATGGAAACCAGTGTCACCGTTATTAATTTAAGTCTCCACGGATCAAATAACTCTTCTCATCTCATTTCGTGACAGGACATCATGACAGCTTCATGGTAGATATGCATGCCAGGGCAAGAGTGAGCTCTGCCTCACTGGAAAACATTTTGTCAAGATATTTAAATGATATACTGAGAGGGGAAATGGGCCAGAGTACCTGTCTAAGAGTAACAAGATAGGAATAAAAAAAAGAAAGCAACAATCTAAGAGATAGAAAGAAAAGGATGCTGGTTACTTAGGGGTCTGTTAGGTCATTTTTGACCAGCCATGGAAATGCATTTTATGTTTTCATTTGTTAATTGAACACTAAATGAAAATGGCAATAATTAATATTTTTACTGCCCATTAATTAGGAAACTGTATCATAGAAAGATGATATATGAGGCATGACTAAGTTGGAGTGCCACTGTGAATTGCTTGTGGTCTCACACATGGAAATATAAATGTGTTAATCATTTTCCCTCATCATTAGAGGGGTTCTTAATAAATTTCCAGTTCTTGCAATTGTTTCTTTGTGTGCCCGGATGGACTGCAGTTTCCCAGAAGGAGACTTTCTTTGGCTGTTATTTAACATTGCGGCAGGCTGAGACATTGTGCAGTCTGTGGCTCACAGAAGGTTGGCTTCTGAGGAGGCTTGCCCATGGCATGCGGAGCTTTTCAGGTTTGTGCCTTCATTCAGTTGCCAAAACATCTGGTTCAGTTTTGAGGAAATATTTGTAGTTATTTTTCCATCCGGATTTAATTACTGCCACTGAAACATTAATGGGTGCCCTACTGGCCTAATAGATTTTATCCGTGTACCCTTATATCTATGGAGTGTAACTGACAAATCGGAGCCCTGTTTTGCTGTGACTTGCATAAAACAGCCATAGCCTGAAGAACTGAGGATTGATGGAATTCAAACGATGAACAGATATCAGATTTATGGGACTGGGATTCTAATTTGCAAAGAAGATTACTTTTTTATTTAAGTAACTTCTCATCCATTGAGAAAATAAGCTACTATATTCTAAAATTAATACCCTAAATAAGATAGTCTTGTTCATGTCAACCTTACAAGTGTATGTTTCAGTATTAAAATTACTGTAATCTCTTGTCTGTTAGTAAGAAAGTACAACAGGTTATGTGGAAAAGAAAACAAAGAATCAGAGGTTACTATTTACTACATTCTGTATGGCAGGCACTGTACTGAATGCTTTGAATATCTAATCTCCTTGGAATCATTTCAACAATATGAGGTAGGTATTATAAAGGCCCGTGTTATTGATGAGGACACTGAGGCTCAGTGAGATTGTGTACCTTTACTAAGATCATACCCTGAATAAGTGAAACTAGGAATTGGATACAAATATGTTTGACTTTGAGCCCCTTCTTGTAATGCCAATAATATGTCTTTAAAAAAAATCAAGCATGTGTTAAGCACTAACTAAGTTCCAGGCAAGGAACATGCTGCTAACGGCACAAAAGGGGAACTAGATGAGGTTCCTGATGCTGCTGCAGTAGATGGGAAGGCCGGCAGCATCTCTGTATTGCATCATGTAGAGGCTTGAGCATCTTGGTGCAACTCTGCCATGCGTTCCACCAGCTTAAAGCTTTATCCCCCCAAAAGGCCATCATTTTAATTGTGACTATTAATATTGTCAGAATGAATGAAGCCGATCCATAAAAAATGCAAGAGAGTAGTAGTTTATCACCACCCAACATTTGGTAGCAAGGCAATATGTTATAGTGGTTTACATCACCTATTTTGGAATCAACAAGATTTGCATCTAAACCTTCTTCTTCTTCTTTTTTTTTTTTTTTCTTTTTTTGTTTTTTTTTGTTTTTCAGACAGGGTCTCACTCTGTTGCTCTGGCTGGAGTGCCGTGGCATGATCTTGGCTCACCACAACCTCTGCCTCCTGGGCTCAAGTGATCCTCTGGCCTCAGCCTTCCAAGCAGTTGGGACCACAGGCATGCACCACCATGCCTCGCTAATTTTTTGTATTTGTGGTAGAGATGGGGTTTCACCATGTTGCCCAGGCTGGTCTTGAACTTCTGAGCTCAAGCAATCTGCCCACCTTAGCTTCCCAAAGTGCTGGGATTACGGGCATGAACCACTGTGCCCAGCCTGAATCTTGACGCAAACTTACTATTAGAAAGTTGTTTAAGCTTTTGGAGCCACACTTTTCCTTCTGTAAAATGAGGATAACGTTATTTTTTTCACTGGGTTTCTTTGGTCATTATTTGAGATAACATAGGGTAGACACAGTGCTTGGCACATAGTTAAATCTTAAAAATATTATTACTCTTATTTTCAGAAAAATAAAAGAATATTGTAGGAACTACCTTCCTCTCCACATGTTCACTCCAGCCTGGTGAGATTCATATATTTCAACCTGTAAATCTGCTATTCTCAGAAAACATAAGAAAGCTCCAGGGATGAGGCAGAGTAGCTCAGTTGCACAGAGTTTATCTCATGCTGTGGGTGGATCTCTTGATTCCTGATTATTTGCTTATTTTCTGGATCCTACTGCTTGATTCCTTTACACCCACCTATTTCCTTGAAAGTATGCTACCATTTTGGATCCCCGACAGAGAATTTTGGTTTGTTTTAACCCTGACTGACCGTATCTTCCTCCCATGATAGCTGTGGCCCACTGCTGTTTGTGACCTAAAACAACAACATGCAGGTGGCTTTTGGTTGGGGCAGGGGCATATTCGAAAGTTAACATATTGGCATTCAAATGTATTACCACCAACAAACCAAGCCCATCATGATGAGAATGTTAATCTTTGGAGAAGACATGTTAATATATTGCTAGAAAAAATGTCTGAAATGCATTGTGTCAATCTAAAATATTAAAGACACAAAACCCAGGGGCTGCAACTCAAGGGAATTCCCACAGAATTGAGAAAAATATTGTGCCTAATGGAAAGAACACAAATACTAGTTTGTAATACATCAGAGTTTGCAACTTGGCTCTCATAATAATTAGGTATGTTACTGATATGATTTGGTTGTGTCCCCACCCAAATCTTGAATTGTAGCTCCCATAATTCCCATGTGTTGTGGGAGGGGCTTGGTGGGAGATAATCAAATCATGGGGGCCGTTTCCCCCATACTGTTCTCATGGTAGTGAATAAGTCTCACAAGACCTGATGGTTTTATAAGGAGAAACCCCTTCTGCTTGGCTCTCATTTTCTCTCTTGTCTGCCACCATGTAAGATGTGCCTTTCACCTTCTGCCATGATTGTGAGTCCTCCCTAGCCCACGTGGAACTGTGAGTCCATTAAATCTCTTTTTCTATATAAATTACCCAATTTCAGATATGTATTTATCGGCAACATGAAAATGGGCTAATACAATTATGTTGAGGAAATCACATTGTCTCTCTTTTTATTTTTTTCCTATAAGGCAATTATATTACAACCCATGTCACATGTTGTTACAAAGATTAAATAAAAGAATGCAAAATGGCTGGCACATTTCCTAGTATGTAGTAGCTATTATTATTCTTGTTGCTTTCATTAGGGTTTTCTTACAAAATAGTTGTGTACATGGTCCAGGTTCAGAGATTGTCAAGAATGAAGTCTGAGACTCAGTTGAGGCTACTTTTGTTTTACTATAGTAAGTTTGATGAGTTCAGCAGCCTGTACGGGGTGACAGCTTCTGGGAGGAATTAGTGGGGAAGATTCTGAGCCATCCACTTCCCCAGCATGCTGGGAAGCTTTATCTTTTTAAATTAATGTACTTTATCTTTTAGAGCTATTTTAGATTTATGGAAAATTGAGCAGAAAGGACAGTGAGTGCCTACATACCCTTTCTCCCCCTGCACAGTTTCCTCTGCTTTTAACATCTTGCATTGGCATGGTACTTTGTTATAATTGATGAACCAATATTGATACATTATTCATAAGTCCATAGTTTATATTAGAATTCTGTTTTATGGTGCATAGTTCTATGGATTTTGACAAATGTGTAATGCCATTTGTTATGGTGGATGATGCATCTACCATTACAGTATTGTATAGAATCATTTCGCTGTTTTAAAAATTCCCTAAAAATTGAAGAAAACACCTTTTCATTTCCCCTTCTTTTCCTTCAATCCCCCAGCAACCATTGGTCTTTTTACTGTCTTCATGGGTTTATTTATTTATTTATTTTTAATTCATTAACTTTTTAAACTGTTAGGTTTAGAGGTATGTGGGCAGATTTGTTATATAGGTAAATTGCATATCATGGGTGTCTGGTGTAGATTGTTTCACCACCCAGGTAATAAGCATAGTACCCAATAGGTAGCTTTTTTATCCTTACCTTCCTCCCACTCTCCAATCTGAAGTAGGCCCCAGTGTCTGTTGTTCCCATCTTTGTGTCCATATGTACTTGATGTTTTCCCTTTTCCAGAATGTCATTCAGTTAGGATCAGTAGCCCTTTCAGATTGACTTCTTTCATTTAGCAATATGGATTTAAGTTTCCTCCATATCTTTCCATGGCTTGAGAGCTCATTTCTCTTTAATCAATAAACAACAATCCATTGCATAAATCTACCACTGTTTTATCCATTTGCCTATTGAAGGACATCTTGGTTGCTTCCGAGTGTTGGCGATTGTGAATAACACCGCTATAAACACTTTCGTGCAAGTTTTTGTGGGGACATACGTTTTTAACTCATTTGAGTAAATATCTAAGAGTGCTATTGCTGGATCATTCTGGTAAGGCTATACTTAGCTTTTTAAGGAACTGCCAATTATCTTCCAAGGTGGCTGTAACATTTTGCATTTTTACCAGCAACATTGAGATTTTGTTGCCTCATATTCTAGTCAGTATTTGTTGTCAGCATTTTGGAATTTAGTTATTCAAATAGGTATACGGTGGTATCTCACTGTTCTGATGTGCAATTTCTTAATGACTTATGATGATAAGGATTTTGTTATATGCTTATTTGTCATCAGTATATCTTCCTTAGTGAGGTGTCTATTCAGTTAGGTTGACCATTTTTAAATTGGATTGTTTGGTTTTTTATTGTTGAGCTTTAAGAGTTCTTGTATAGTTCTGACACCAGTTCTTTATCAGATACATGTTTTTAAAACATTTTATTCCAATCTGCGGCTTGTCTTTTCACTCCCTTAACAGTATCTTTCTCAGAACAGAAGATTTAAATTTCAGTGAAGTCCAACTTACCATTTTTTCTTTCATGACACATGCTTTTGATGTTGTATATAAAAAGTCATCAAGAAATCAAGGGTCATCCAGATGCTCTCATATGTTATTTTCTAGAAGTTTTATAGTTTTTGTGTTTTACATTTGGGTCTATGATCCGTTTTGAGATAACTTTTGTTCTTTTATTTGTTAATATTTAGAATTTTGAAATAATTTGAGTTAACTTTTTTTTTATTTGTTAACATTTAGAATTTTAATTTCATTTAACAGTTTAAGAATCATGGAGATAGAAGCTTTAGAATAGCTGCCCCAAAGACTGGTGATAAATTTCATACTATTGAGTTGCTATTTTTTCTCATAGATATGAAACTATATTTGAATGTTAAGTGTACTGTACAGTTTTTTCATTATGTTCATTAACGTTATTGGAAAAATCGAGTAAAAATGCTTAGATCTATTATATAACTCTAGTCTAATCTATAGTCAGGGAATAATGGGTGCCTTAAGTCTTTTCTAATTTCCAACATTATCATGCAATAATGTCCATCATCACCCGTGTTATCAGAAAATAACGTCAGGATTCCACTAGTTTCTGTCATCTATTCTAAACAGTCAAATATATTGAGTGGCTGCTAGAATCTAGTATCTCTGTGGCTGCTCAGTGATTTTAAAGGATAAGAACCTTGTTATGATTCCCTTCATATCCTCTGTGTCTACCCTGCTATAGAGCTCTGTAATTTTAGTGCAGCCCCAAGGCTGATGGGGATTCTGGAGGTAGACAGTTGATTTTGCAGCACAGAGTATGGTAGCGTATATTCAGGGTTCAGAAAGTATGGAAAAGTGAGAATTACTCCTTTGTTTGTGAAGCCAAAGTGAACGTTACCCACAGTGCTTCTCAAACTTGAATGTGTATTTGAGTCCATTGGAGATTTTGTTAAAATGTAGATTCTGATTCGGTAACTTTGGGGAGGAACCTAAGATTCTGTATTTCTCTATTTCTAACCAGGGCTGACTTGTCCATTAGGTGCAGGAGATGGAATGCACAATGCCTAGAGCTCTTGGTTCTTTTGGCGGCCCAAGGCAATGTTTAAACATCTTTTAAAATCAAAAGAAAAAATCCTAAACTTTTAGGCTGAAGAAAAATTTATAATATATAATATTAATGTATATTTTTATATTAGCCTAATTATAAGATATAATTCTTAATTTTCTTTCTGAAAGAAGGGGCCCATGAAGACAAAAGTGTTTGTGGCTCACGAAAGTCCTAACAAAGCCCTGTTTCTAATCAGCTCTCAGGTGATAGCAATGCTGCTAGTGCAGGGGCCACATTTTGAGTAGCAAGGATTTATTGGGTTCTCTCTTACACTGGTTGTTGAGTGGGGCATCTGAAACCATGTATAATATCTGGGATTCTGTACTTATTAAATAAAGTCTCATGCATAAACCTTTCAACAGAGAATGCAGAGTTGCCAGTTTTCATGGCACTGACTTCTTGAAGGTTGATATATTTTCTCTTTTGGATGAGCTCCCCAAAATATTTGGCCCAGAGTATTTTATCAGCTAACTATTTTGACTGTTATTGTTGGCTTTGGTAGGTGTATTAGTCCATTTTTAAACTGCTATAACTAATACCTGAGACTGGGTAATTTATAAAGAAAAGAGGTTTAATTGATTCACTTTTCTGAATGGCTAGGGAGGCCTCAGGAAACTTACAACCATGACAGAAGGCAAAGGGGAAAGCAAGACACATCTTACATGGCAGCAGGAGAGAGAGAGTGTAAAGGGGGAAGTGCCACTTTTAAACCATCAGATCTCATGAGAAGTCACTCACTGTCACGAGAACAGGCTGGGGGAAACTGCCCCCGTGATCCAATCACCTCCCACCAGGTCCCTCCCTTAACACATGAGACTTACAATTCAAGATGAGATTTGGGTGGGGACACAGAGCAAAACCATATTAGTAGGTTTTCCTCATCACAGGCATTCTCTGTATTATTGGAATATGTATTTAAAGCAGTCCTTGAAATGCCCTGCTATTTATTCAGGATTTCTTCTTTCTCCACTAAGAGAGCAAAACCATTTTTGTCCCCCGTTCCTAGTAGACATTGCCATGTTCTAAATTAAACAAATAATTGTTAAGAATACATTCCATGCCTTCACATGGTCTCTGCCTTCAAGTTTCTTTCTTTTGCTATAACACTAAAAACTTCAAAATTAAGGAAAAAAAAACTAAACAAAAATACCAACTAAGAGACCAACCAACCAAACCAACCAAAAAAAAACCCAATGAGAGGAAAGCTCTCACCTGGATCAACTTTCCACTCTCTATGACAATAATTTTCAGAGTGCAGCCTCCAGACAAACAGCATAAGCATCATCTGGGAAATTGTTAGAAAAAGAAACTCTAGGCCTCCCATCCCAGAGCCACTAAATCAGAAACTCTAGGGGCATGCCACCAATTTGAGTTTTTTATTTTTATGTTTATTTATTTATTATACTTTAAGTTCTGGGATACATGTGCAGAACGGGCAGGTTTGTCACATAGGCATACATGTGCCATGGTGGTTTCCTGCACCCGTCAACCCACCATCTAGGTTTTAAGCCCTGCATGCATTAGTGATTTGTCCTAACGCTCTCCCTCCCTTTGCCCTCCATCCCCTGACAGGCCCTGATGTGTGATGTTCCCTCACCTGTGTCCATGTGTTCTCATTGATCAACTCCCACTTATAAATGAGAACATGTGGTGTTTGGTTTTCTGTTCCTGTGTTAGTTTGCTGAGAATTATGGCTTCCAGCTTCATCCATGTCCTGCAAAGGACATGAACTCATTCTTTTTTATGGCTGCATGGTATTCCATGGTGTATATGTGCCACATTTTCTTTATCCAGGCTATCATTGATGGACATTTGGGTTGATTCCAAGTCTTTGCTATTAAAACATTGGTTCTTAACTAAGCTGCAAAATAGAATCACCTGGAAGGCTTTAAAAAATACTTAAAAAAATCTGGGCTCCCATCCAGATATTCTGATTCAATTAGTCTCTAGTGAGGCCTGAGCATGAGTATTTTTTATTTATTTATTTTTTTGAGACAGGGACTTGCTCTCCTTCCCAGGCTGGAGTATAGTAGCACCATCACAGCTCATTGCAGCCTCAACCTCCTGGGCTCAAGTGATCCTTCCACCTCAGCCTCCTAAGACGGGGTCTCATTATGTTGCTCAAGCTGATCTTGAACTTCTGGGCTCAAGTGATCCTCCTGCCTCTGCCTCCCAAAGTGTTGGGACTACAGGCATGAGCCACTGTGCCCAAATGATCCATGGCTGAGTACCACTGTGCTATCTGTTTTGTAAGATTTATTCCTCGGTGGCAGGTGTGTGAGTGTGTAAATATGTGTATGTGTGTATGGCAGTGACTTCGAGTATGTGATTCCTGAATCTTTGCCTAAGTAAGCCTCAATTCTTTTTTTCTTTTTTTTTTTTTGTTTTGTTTTGAGATGGAGTCTTGCTCTGTCCCTCGGGCTGGAGTGCAGTGGCGCAATCTCGGCTCAATGCAAACTCCTCCTCCTGGGTTCATGTCCTTCTCCCGCCTCAGCGTCCCAAGTAGCTGGGACCACAGGTGCGTGCCACCACGCCAGGCTAATTTTTTTTGTACTTTTAGTACAGATGGGGTTTCACTGTGTTAGCCAGGATGGTCTCAATCTCCTGACCTCATGATCCACCCACCTTGGCCTCTCAAAGTGTTGGGATTACAGGCGTGAGCCACCATGCCCGGCCGTAAGCCTGAATTCTTAGAAAACTGACACGGAGATTACTCTAGAAAATGTACATGCTCTCAATAAACACATACATGTTACACATTTACTACATGATTTCTTCTCCACACAGTGGTTAGCAAACTATGGCCCATGGGCCAAACCCTGTCCAAAGACTGTTTTTGTGTGGCCTGGAAATGAAGAATACTTTTTACATCTTTAAAGCATTTAAATAAAAAAAAAAGGAAGAAGAATAGCAAAAACCATATGTAGCCCACAAAACCTAAATATTTACAATTTGATCCTTTATGGAAAATTTACTGATCCTGCTAGGAGATATAGAAGGGACATCTGTAGGTGGGCTTATAAACTAGTTATAAAAGCAGGGGTAACACACAGAAGAGATGCAATGCAAGACTATCTGAGCCTTAAATGACTCAAAATAGACCAAAAGTGCTATGGAAAATTTAAAAATCATGAGGGAGGCTGGGCGCAGTGGCTCATGCCTGTAATCCCAGCACTTTGAGAGGCTGAGGCAGGTGGATCACGAGGTCAGGAGATCGAGACCATCCTGGCTAACATGATGAAACCCTGTCTCTACTAAAAATACAAAAAATTAGCCAGGCGTGGTGGCAGGTGCCTGTAGTCCCAGCTACGTGGGAAGCTGAGGCAGAAGAATCGTTTGAACCCAGGAGGTGGAGGCTGCAGTGAGCCAAGATCGTGCCACGGCACTCCAGCCTGGGTGACAGAGTCAGACTCCATCTCAAAAACAAAACAAAACAAAACAAAATCATGAAGGAATTAGAATTCCTCCAAACTTGAAAGCATTTAGGTAGATGTAAGAAGAAAGGCCACTTCACATAAAGCCTTCAGGTAACAGGACCTTCAGATTTCAGGAAACTCAACTTTGAATACTTTCTACAAACTTAGAACACAGGTTTCCTTACATTACTGGGCCGCTGGCATGCCTTGAGTTCTGCCAACTGGATTTCCTTCATATAGAACAATTCTCTATCCTTTATGCAATCACAGGGCTTTGCAGCCAGAATTCTACCTTGTTTTTGAAAATGTGTCTGGAACATTTTTGTTTGTCTGTTTTAGGTAGGTGATATAAGGTAGCCTATCCCGAAGTCTGTTTGATGGCAGGTGACTTCCTCAGAAAGGTCTTTCCTAAGATTCACATTTGTCCCCACTGCTTACTCTGGCTTCACTCCTTCTCACTCCACTTTGTGGGTAGTCACAACACTTAGTGCCACCTTAAAATGACTTGCTTGTGGTGTTATTGCCTGTCTCTTCCTGCTGGAATGTATAACCCATGAGTGTAGAAGCCTTGTCCATTTCGTGCAATCTCACAGGCCAGCACAGAGCTCAGTGCTTGGTGTAGAGTAGGCATCTGATAACATGTTTCAAGAATGGTGCTTCACAACTGCTTTTTTTTAAAAAAACAAAGTGCAACTAAAAACAATACACGAAGGGTTTCTAAGTTGTATGCATTTAGAGATTGAGTGATATCAAGTAAAACAAACAGTTTCTTTAACTGCAGGAATTATCAGAACTCCTAATACGCCAGGGTTCTAGCTTGATAGACAAACATATTAATTATGTATGCAGGATCCCCAAACGTTTATAACTGCTTGTATCAAGGCAGATACCACAGGGCAGAACTTTAGATGAAAGTTTATAAGAAAATGGAACTGGTGAATTTCTCATCAACACAAATAGCTGTATATTTATGGGGCTTTACTTGATATTATTTTCACTGATATATTTGAAGTTTATAGAATTGATTGTGTATAATATAATCATGGAGATTTGTTACCACTGTAGTTACCTGCATATTTTTACATTGTTTAAAATGACATGGTCTTCTAAGAATAATTCTTATCCCTGATTAAAAAGGCCTCCCAAATTACAGCCTAGTTTATAGAGCCAATCACTGCTCTGAGAAGAGTGCCTGACTCATCTTCAACTGTATGCATATACTAAACTATGGTGGTTTGTGACGCCTTGATGTCTTTCTCTCTATTCCTATTGGATAGGAGAAGTTTCTGGTGTCATTTTGTTTAGGAAAGTTATTCATTGAAATTAAATACTCTGGTGAATATCAGTCCAGACTGAAAATCTATCCAATCATCCAATAAAAATGAGACTGCCCTCCAGGTTCCAGCTGTCAGGGTCTCTGTGCAAGAAGAGACAAGGAGAAATGATTCCGGTTCCCCTGACACCTGTAATCTAGCAGAAGAGCTGGCAGAACCCCAAATTTACAAAGGGACCTTGAAGCAAGAGACTCAAAACATAAAAATGAGAAAAATAACAGAGATGCTTATTACTCCAACATAAAGAAAAGCAGAAAAGACTTAATCATCTTTGTCCTACTAAAATAAATGTTTCTATATAATGAAGGGGAGACTAGACAAAGTCCTGGCAAACCCTGAAAAGTTTTGCTAGAATGTGTAATGAAAAGGCATTCTCACTATACTCCCAGAAAGGGGAAATGATGGGTGCCTATGCTTTATAGAAGCAGGTACAGGAAAATTGAACTTTCCGTGCATGACAGTTTGGAAGCAACAGTTCTGTGGGGATTTTGGTCTTCTTTCAGTTGTGGTAATTAGCAATTGTGAAACAATTGAGGAGTCACATGGTTGATAAAATGGCCACAATAACTCTGTTGATTGCATGTGTTTAGTTCCTGTTGTTTTAGCTCTCAAAACAGAACAATCTAACCATTTCATGGTTGGCAGCTATGACTGTGCCTTACATGTATTCGATTGGGAAATGTTAAACACAGTTGAAGTGTTGAGCTCAATGGATGTAGTTTATTAATGACATTAATAGGAGAGTATAGCCCAAATCAAGGCATCTCAATATTTCAATTTTCAAATATCTTCCAGTCCCTACTGGGAATAGCAAGTGAATAGTCCTTGCCCATTCTTAATGGTTTGCCTATATATATTTTTTTCTGTTTCTATAACTTTTAATAACAGAAATTTTAAAATAGAACTTCTAGAAGCATCATAGCTTTGCTACTGTTTACATTCCCAATAGGACTTTTTTTTTCCAACTGCAGGTTGTATAGTGTTATATATTTCTCATAATTGAATTTAGAAAAAAATATTGGAGAACATGAATCTCCTGGCAATAAGACACCTGATGGTACAAAATCCTACCTAGCAAACTATATAATTTAACTTGATTATTTGTTACCACAGTTCATTCCCAGTGTGCCTCTGAAATGCTGAATCCTTAACCCAAAGTTAGTCTTAGCCAGTAACCTAGTTACAACAAATAATAGAAAGAATTCACCACCTGAAAATAATTTTCACAGCATGCAAACGGGGAACTGTTTTTCTTTACCTAAAGGGAAACAGAGAAGTGTGAGTCACCTCACCTTACTGTTCTTTCCCTTGCTTTGGGAGTTAATGTTTTACAGAAGTTCTAGGGATGGATTGATTTGCTTAGGTGTTGGTTTTGCTTTGATTTGCAATAGACAGATGCAGTCGACATTGGAGAAGACAAGGCAGCCTCATCTGTCTCCTGGGGAGCCTCGGAACTCATTTCACAACTCATTCATTAGAATACCAAGCCCATCTAAAAAGAGGCCAGCAACAGTACTCCAGGGCCCTCGGATGCAGAGGAGAGCAACCCCGTATCCCTGGAGGCAGATAAAACTCAACCTCTCAACCTCAGAGAAAGCTTTTGTGCTAGGAGGGAGCAAATCTATGACAGTTGGTGAACCAAAGAAGCCGTGGGCATTTGAAGGAACAAGGTTAACTGAACATTGTCTTTTTGTTGGTGGGAATGGATTTGTTCTTTTTGTTCCTCACCTTTTGAAGTGTTTCTAAAAGGGAAGAAAGTCTCCAGCTCGATCACATTTTTAAAATAATATACAGCATATTCTAAAAAGCACACTGGAAATCTCATGCTCACTAGGTAAGAGTTCCAGGACTGTACTTGAGAGAGGAACTGCACTAGTTCAGCAGTAGATGGTCTTAGCTTGAGTCATGGTCAGTAGTTGAAGACCCATGCTGATCCTTTGAAAGCTTAGGAAGTCGTCCGTAGTCAAGGTCACAGCTTGATATTAGCCAACTTCAAGCCTCTGCATGGAGACAGCAAGTAGCTGTACCCTTCTCTTATGGTCAAAAAGGTGGCCAGAGATCTTTAGTTATCTGAACCCTAAGATACCCTAAGATTATTCTCCAGAGTCAACATGGCCAAAGAAATACACTAATGGAAACAATGCTTCCTCAGGGGTGCTGGTTTCAGCAAACAACTTCTAATATATACTGTCATTCCAAGAATAACCTGACAAAGAATGGTTATGCTCCTTACAGGTAAAGTTTATTGAGAAAAAATCAGAGCATCTCAAAAGCAACAGTAGCATCAGAAAGAACCAAAGTGACTAGAATTCATCTGAGAAGCAGAAAAGTCAATATTATTTAATCTTCATCTTGAGTATCTGAATTTCTGATTTCCTGCATGTTCTGTGGGTCCTTTAACCCCAATCTTGCCCACTTTGAATCTTGACTTTATCTGTGTTCCATCCTCTTCTACTAGCTCCCCAAGTATTGAAAATCTATTCATATCCCAGCTACCCCTGGACTCAGATTCCACTGCCACCCATGATGAGTCCGTTATTATAAATGCCATAACATTTTAGAATTACAAATAAAACAGTTCAAATCTACTTTTGCCTCTTTTTCTGCATGTGGGAGCAATAAGACCGTCAAAAATTCAGAAATGAAACTGTGTGAACTATGTGCACCATATAAATACCCAGGTTAAAATTTCTATTTCTGGTGAAATCCAAGGGATTCAAGCCTGGGGCCAGAGTTTTTATTACGATCAGAACAAGACTTGCATGTAGTTAAAATAAGCAGGTGCCTGCATAAGGCCATATAAACAGTGCCAGTATTTTAAGCCCACAAACAGTTTTGCCACCCATTCAGTGTTACCCTGGTTCTGAGATGACCAATGCCCCATAGAATTCTGATTTCTAAGGCATTTGAGTTCTGATTTTTGGGCAAATGCAGCATCAAGGAGTTCATGACTCTAGACTTTTGGTCAAAGTCCAGATAACCAGTGATTCCGGCAAAGGAAGAGAGCTGAACACACACACAGAGCCACCCGTGCCCATCATGTTCATATCAAAGTGAGTCCCCCAAAAGACCTGTATGTCACATCCCAACTTATCCACACCGGAGAATCTACAAAGGTAGGTCAGGGTCTGTGTAGAGAAGTTGAGAACTAAGGACTTTTAGAAAATATTTGCTATAGCATCAAAGTCAGCATCATCTAGATGGGAAATTGCTCTGCCAGATGCTGAGCTGCTCTCTTTTTTGTAAAATCTTTCAGATCTACCTGTTCATGCAGACAGCATGATGTGGGGCAGTGAATATGTGACTTGGAGTCTGCACAATTTGAATATTTACTACCCTTTTGGAGCACTTATCCCATGGCACTTCATATACATTCCCTCTAATCTTTACAATCACCATCCATACCATGAATAATTATTTTTTATTATACAGGCATGAAAAAGGAAGCTCAGAGAGGTTAAGTAACCTATCCAAAATCATATCACTAGAATATAGTATTTAAATTGATCAGTAATCAGTGGAAACTTACATTATATAAGGGGAATGATAAAATGTGGATTTGCTGTGAGGATCACATGAAATAAAGCATGCCAAAGCATTGTAAAGGCAACAAAGTTGGTGCAGATGCTCATCGTTGTTTTGAAGCCTGGCTCACCTGCACTGCAGCTGAAATTCTATCCTTTGTGGCAGAGGATAGGCTCACCCTGTCGTTGGGCGATAAGGAATCTCCCATGGGCTCTGACTGACTGGGGAACGAATATGATTCATGAGAAGTCTAGACCTGCAAAATCAAATGTGTAGCCACCAGCTTTGCCTGGCTGTGGAGCATTTGACATGGGCTACTCCAAGTTGGGTCATGCTGATGTGTAAAATCACTAATTTCAAAGACTTGGTCTCTCTCCCAAAATGTAAAACACAATATCTCAACAATAATGTTTATATTCATTACATATTGAAATGATGATTTGGGGCTATTACATGTTAAATAAAATAAAATATGTTTAAAAATGAGTTTATCTTTTTATTCTTACTATTTCTTTAAATGTGACTTCTAGAAAGTTTGAATTTATATACATGGCTTGCGTTTGTGGCTTGTGTTATATTCCTGTTGTTCAGCACTGGCCCAGAAGCTTGATGACCTGACTTTCTTATTTTTAGGACTATCTTCTTATAATCTATATGCAGGGGCCCTGATTACTTTTGGATTAAGCCATTAAAATTTCCTAGAAATAAACTAATGTGTTCCTGACAGTCACACATATTGAGTAAAAATCTATTATCTTTTTCAGTGTCAACTTTTCTTTATGATTTAAGTTGTCTTGGAAGATTCAGGAAAGTCATAATAGGAAGGGGAAAGGAATCTGGAAAACACATATGAAACTGACCATCATGCCAGGTGGAAGGGGGTGCTTAGGGCACTGGATGATTGGGTGCAAACTGTACCCAACAGGGCTGTAGGGCTCAGAGAGGAGATAGTACGGACTTGAGTTACTCTTGGTTAATCCATATTATCACTGGCCTTGATGTTTTGATTTTATCCTTTAGGCACTTTTAATTTTCTATATGCATACATATTTATATACATGTACATACATATCTATGCAATATGTATACTGCATATTTTCAGTAGCAAGAAAAAGGCAGCTGTTGTTTATTCAGGAAGGTGAGGGGGAACATATTTTGGTGGAGGTTTATTTTTTTGTTGTTGTTCCAGGAACTCTGATTAGTACTTTATAAACATCAACTTCCTTAATTCTCACAAGAAGACAAAAGTACAATTATTATTATATAGATGAAGAAATTGAGGATTAGAGAACTCAAATACTTGCCCAGACTGGAACAGTTGATTGGTAGGTGGAGGAGTTGGGATTTGCCCCTAGGTCTGCTAAAATCCAAAGCCATGTTTTCCTCCACGAATCAGGAAATAGACACAGAGTTTGAGAGCATGGGATTCAGGGTAAAAATATCTGGGTAGAGAGATTGTACAGTCTCCCTGTCTCATTCCTTTTCCTTATTTGTAAAGTAGAGATGACAATTATAACCATGGAGAGTTGATGGTGACTATAAAATGAGAGAATACTACACATTAGATGCTTACATGGTGTTTGATACATAGCAAACACTCAATAAATGACAGTGATTATTAATTCACTAAATAACGCATGTTTCAAATAACTTCTCCTTTGGACAATGAATTAGTCCTAGCTGAAGGATCTGCCAGCTTCTACCCCAGGATTTGGAGTCACATTTTTGCCTGATGAGCTTCTAATATGCTTGTCTGGCTCTTGCACACAGCAGCTGTCTTGGCCCCTATCTTCCTATCTTGTATGCTCCCTTGGTCTTGGAAAAGTCCAGCCTTAATCTTTTGTAAATCTAGCTTGAAAATGCATGGTCTTAGAATATTTTACAAACCTTCTCTACTCTCCAACTAACTGCTCTAATGAAGAGAAAAATGGTAATTGAAATGAGACTAATTAGATTGTCAATTACCTGCCTCCTCACATAGGTAATTGAAATCTCCCTAATTATGGTGTCTGTGTGTCTAGATGCTTTGTACTGAGGAATTATTAACGGAAAGCAGCTTTAGATGAAGTCACAGGAAGTCTTGAAAAATGATTTAGAGAAAATGTGTTCTAAAACATTCATTCTTTCAAAGCTAAGATGTTATATATCCAGTCTAGCAATGAAGTCATCAATGAGGAAAGAAAATCAGTACACTATTTTGCCTTGGCCATACAATTCAGGTTTAATTGCCACAAGATGACACAAACCCCTTACCTTGACCTTGATTTTTATTTACTATTTATCCCTGTTTTTACAAAACTCCCTTTGAGTCCATTAGTTCTTTTTTCTTGTAAGGAAAGAGTATACATCAGGAGTCCCGTAGAGGATCTTGAGATAAATATTGGAAGTGGGATTTGCAGATGAGGCGCAAAAATGTACACAAAATTAAATATATACATCAAACAAATGACTTCCTCTGAGTGCCCACTAGGAAGAGCTTTTATTGAAGTGGCTTCAAGGGTGAGTAGAGAAGGCAATTTTGATTCCAGGAAAAATATTATAATAATGAAATCCTTAGAGTTCTCGTGGCTAGGAAGGTGATTTTTGACTTTAAGCAAAGTATGTTCTTAGAAACATGACCTCTTTCATGCCATTTCAATTTTTCAGTCGAAAAATTTACTTAGACAGAATTAAGGTTGCACTCATGGTCATTTATTTGTATCAGGATAATTTTAAAAATTTTTTCTAGCACTACCTCTGATATCTCAACAGTCTCATAATAATTGTAGAAGTTAGGCAGTGAAGATAGTATGACCTCTGTCTGAGATGTGGAGAAACAGCCATGTGGAAAGATGAAGCAACTGGACCAGGGTGACCCAGCTTGTTCAGTAAGGCCAAATGTGAATCTTGGTCCTTCTTCTCTTAGTTCTTCGTAGTAACGCATAACAGGGGCTGGTTAGGTGAGATATCAATGTTCTTGTTATCCCAAACAAGTGAAGTTGCAATATAAAACGTGACTGACTCCTTTTCTGTCTAGGCACATAAATATAGCAGATTCTTATTTTAGGATCTTGAACAACCTCCTTTTTGCTATGTAAACACTAGGAATATTGGAATTCCTAGGAGGTTCAATATTATTCTACTCTATGGCCATCATAAAAGGGCTCCTATGGTTACCCCAGAGGGGAAACTGATCATGAAAGAAGGATGAGCCTGGAATGTGAGTTTAGACCTAATACCAAAATCTAGAGTGTGTGAGGGGACTGCTGACGTTTTCCCCAGTGCATGAGGAAGGCTGGGTCATGCCATGTGGGTGCCCACCATGCTTACTCCCATTACTACCACAACATGGTATTCAGGTTTCTGAGACCATGTACTCAAAGAACTCTCACTGTGAGAGTCCAAAGGGTGGAGCAGAACTATGGTCGGTGCATGTTCTGGAAAGTGACAGATGGTGTCATTGCAGCAGTTGACAGGGAGGCATTGGGCTAGCTGTCAACAGCAACACCGAATGACAGCAACAGCTGAAAATCGCAACCCCCTTCCCCAAGTGCAATGGGTAGTATAGTGAAATCATTTTAGTAGGTTATAATCACATATTTTTTTGGAATGAAATAGTATACAATAGAAAATATCCAGGTGCACAAAATGATTTCTTAGTATGAGCTGATTTAAAAAGAAAACACTGAGAGTCACTCACTTGTAGACTTTTGGGACAACCCAGCCTTCTGTCCAGGAAGCATTTAGAGAGAAGACTGAACGCTTTGGACTAAATAAGTAACTATCTGATTCTTGGTTATTCAAATAGTGAATGGAGGCTCATAGAGAGATACTAGACTTGTGCAGTGGGAGAGGGTGGGGTGAACAAATAAATTTTGAAGAAAAAAGCAAAAGTTATATTATCTTTGTTCCCTAAGCTGGAGATGTGGGTCATGCTGATTACAAGGATAATTAAATAGCTTTGTTTAAAGAATTCCTAAAACTGCTTGGTGGCTTACATAATCATATTCTAAAGCATGATAAGAAATCTCAAGTTTTTAAATCTCCTTTGTGATGGCTCAATCAATGAGGTGGGAAATCTTAGTTAATAATTTTTCTTCCTCCATCTGTTCAGTCTCCCTGAATGACAAAGGCCCAATTAAGCACATTTCTATATAAGAAAAAAAGAATCAAGAATTTATTTTAAGTGTACACTTATAATCACTTGGTGTGTGGGCTGGGGAGGGAGAAGAGAAGGAACAATGACAAGCAAAAAGTGTCTTCAGGCTTTTGAGAAGCTGCTAACTGGTTCTACAGCTCACCTAATAAGAGCAATTCAAATTTCACTGAGAAAGGGATCCAAGAACAGAACATGTGTTTTCAGAGGATAACATTTGTTGTCTTTTTTGTTGCTTTTGATATAAGCCAGGGACGGTTTCTGATGGCACAGAAAATTGGTAACCTAGAAAAATGGTGTCACAATGGAAGTTGAGGAAGGAGCTTCCCACTCTGCTATCAACTCTGAGCGCCTCCCATTGGCATTGTCAGCCCACAACTCCATTTTCCTCCTATTGGAAGCCCAGTTTCTCTCAAGCATCTGTGTGGCACTTTCCCCAGTTTCTCATTCTATTCATTCATTCAATGACCGATAATTTATTTATTTGACTCCCACTTAGTTCTGAGGGCACAGCCAACAGGAAATTACAAATGTTTCCCTTCAGAAACTTACAGTCTTTTTAAAGGTCACCAGCCTCAATTAACTTCTAGAAGCCTAAGCAGACACTGCTTCCCCAGTAGCTGTTCCCAATGTCCTTCTCACTCTTCATCTTTCGCTATGGAGTATTCATCTTTTCTGCTTCCCATGTAGACAAAAGCAACCATGTGACATTGTTCTGACCAATGAGATATAGGAGAAATCTATTATAGAATTTTCGTATCCTGATAAAAGGCATACAAGTGTCTGTCATTTCCCCTTCCTACTTTCTTACTGTCACAGAAAGTTGAGACATTGGGCTCTCAGGCAACCATCTTGAAATCATAAAGTGATAAACAGGAAGGAAAAGCCAAGAGAATCACAAAGATGCAGACTGATCTAACACTGAACTAACACTATTAACTCTTACTTCCGGACTTCCTGTTATTTGCTTAAATCCTGTAAGCCAGGTGAGGCTTGAGGGGCTGTGTTTCATGGATTACCTGGGGGCCCGTGCACGTAGGCAGGTTTCCCATCTCCACCTATTCTAGCTCCATCATCTTTCACTTAATCCTCTAGCAGGTTATTAAGCTGTTACCACTTCTGTGAGCTACCAGGAGACCTTGGATCTTTCAAACCCTCTTGGCCTAATGTTTTCGCCTTTATTACTACTTAAAAAGAGTTTCACAAGGAAAAATGAAAGGAAAACAAATCAGAAGGTATAATTCTACAAAATATATGGCTTTAGATGAGATAGTATGTGATAACTTCCTGGCATATAACAGGTGCTCAATAAATGTTGATTTACTTTCCCCTTGTTCCATTAAATACAAAGCTGCTTGTGTTAAGCAGCTGAAGACTAGTCACAGGATCATGTGGTGGCACAGGTTTTGGGGCAAAAGCGCTCATTATTTTGATTAATTTGGCTTAAAGAAAATGGTTCAAAGCCTTGCCTTTTCAATTTATGAGACTTTCCCCTCCCACACACTCCTTCATGTGGTATTGTAGAAAGAACCCAAGACCATGGATTAGAAGCATGTCTTAGTCCTGGATCTGCTGATAACTCACTGTATAAATTTGAGAAGGTCACATCAGTTTCACTGGCACCATAGGATTCCTCCTGCAGGCTGAGAAACACAGATGAACAAAGACGTATGGCTTCTGCCACTGAAAACCTTCAGTGTCCTGGAAATGAAAATAGTAGAAGAAAAGGCCATTTTCTCCAATGTAAATCCAGAGTTTTGGTGATTCACAAGGTCTCTTCTAGCTTCAGTATGTTATTATTTTATGTTCACTTGTCTTGTCTCTTGGAAATACACAAGAATGTTTTCCCGAGAGCTATCAAGTTAGAATACAATACAAAGTGGAATGAAAGAATATACATTGGTAGAGCTGAATGAAGTAATTTCTGCATCTCTTCTCTTGGATCTGAAATTTTATTATAGCCAAATAATACACAATTTTATTCTCTTCACTGAATAAAACTTTATTAAATATGTAAAGTATTACAATGATTTTTTGTGGACATTGCTATATTCTTGAAAATGGAGAGAAGCCTTGAATATGAATGGCTTTTAAACTTAAACCAAACCAAACAAAAAAGGCTCTCTCTAAAGTTAGAACCAAGGGGCCAAGGGAAAGACAGCATCAGAACTTTCTTCATTCTACCTCTAGCTAAGGTAGGGTCTTATCAGTGGGTCAGAAAGAAAGACTGAATTATGATCTTCGGGAGAATAATGCCTTGTTCCATGTTGGCCCTTGATATCTAGAACCATGAGTAGTGTATATCAGGTGTTTTGTAAATCTCATTTAAGTGAATGGGCAACTGGGATGAGCAGCTTTTTACATCAATTGCTTAGACCACAAGCAGGTATTATAGATCCAGATAGCAACAGCAAATCAAAACATAAATTTTACCTCACAATATAAGGTGATTGGGATGAGCTTTTCAACCTACGTGGACCCAAAACTTCCCCAAACTCTCATGCTGATAAAGAAACACTGAATGAAATTCTTTCTTCAATTTATCATCAATTGAAGTTTTCTCCCTACATACCTTCAGCCTGTCGGTCAGCAAATTTGGACTCAGGACAGCCAGGCAACATCAGTTTTGGTCAATGTTCCAAAGCATAAATCTAAAGATAGATTGCCTGTCAAAGCGAGTTGATGATGGAAAGCCCATAATATATTACTTATCAAATTCAAGTTGGATTTTAAGTGTTTAAGTGTTCCAATACCACCTTGTTGATTGGTTGACCTCTGGTTTAGGCAGGTATTTTTATGCATGAACTCTGTGTGAACTGGAAAAGACAAAAGAATGATGAGCTTCTGGGTGAGGGTTAAAAAGTGACCTTGCCTGGGTCACTGTGGGGCTCCCCAGGGACACTGGAGAAGGCCCTGTCATCCGTTGTCTAATAAAGTCCAATAAAAGAGAGAATTAGTCCTAGTGTGGTGTCAGCATCGCTATAAATTCTTACACAATAATAAAATAATAGGATGTTATTAATTCCACCATTCTGGTTGCTTCTGAAATGATATTAGAGTAATATCACTGATTCATATTTTTGACTGCTAATACATTATTTTCTAGAACTATGAACTGCTTTAAAACCAGTGTGCCATAATACAGTTGGAAGAGATTGTGAAATATTTCAACTGATTCCAGCAATTAACTTAATTTAAGGCCACCTTGCACATTTTAGAATTAAGAATTATGCTTTGAAATAACTTAGAGAAAAAAATTAAAGGAGACAATGAGTATTTTTGGACTCCACTCAGTCTTATAGGTAAAAGTTGGGTCATATGTGTTCAAGAAAAAAATTTTAGAAGACATTTAAATTATTAATTTTTCCATGTATGTTGCACACCTTTGAATCAGAGAAGCAAAAAAAAAAAAAGTATAAGCAGTTATTGAATTTCTTTTATGAACAGTATATTGTGCAAAGAACTTTCACATATATTGGTTCATCAAACTATGATCTGGATGAAATTGAGACAGGTTTGCTACTCTTCTCCTAGTTCAGATCTATGATATTAAAGGAAAACCACATCTAAACCAAGTTCTAAGATTAAAAAGGTGTGGTGGAGTTTTGGAGATAGAGAAAATTGCCCCTATTTAATGATCTGGAGTAGAGAATATTGCTGGTGCATTGTGTACATGTGTTAAAGGATGATAGCTGAAGCTGTAAAAACAGTATCATGATAAACAAAGTACATTGGTGTCTGGATAATTAAAAGGGAATAAAGAAAGAGAAAGTTGCTTTCACACAGTAAAGCTGCAGAACAGGAAATCTCAGGATTCTGCACAACATAGAGGTATATTTTTTTAGGTGCTGCGTAGAGAGTAGTTTGGTTTGGAACAGACTTGAAAAACAAACAAACAAACAAATAAGCAGAAGGAAACTGGTGCAAGAAAAGGCTCTGCTAGTGTAGCTGGAAAGAGTTGTCCAGACTAAGAGGTTGTAATAACACTCTCTTCCTTAAAGCTTACTCTGTCCACCACTCCTCGTAGTTAGGGGACCACAGGAAGTCAGCCTGCAATGTTTTTGAACATTGTTTGAAAAGTCAGCAGATGAACATTGGATGGGAGTGTGTTGGATTTTTTCAGGTTGCAAGAAACAAAGATAATTTCACTATAGGTATCCTCTAAGTGTACTTAAAAGCTCAAGAAGCTTAAGCTTTAGGGCCCCCTCCCTTGCATGAAGTGGCTATAGCAATGTAATCGCAGGATTTTGCAAAATGTGCAAAAAGTAAGATATTTTAACTACAATCAAGAAAATCATCTCTTTTACTCCAATTTCTAAATTACACTTCCCCATTTTTTAGGTGGAATTGGAGTAGATACAGGCATTTTTGAGATTCAACTCAGTAGAAACTGGGCAGGGTATATATTTGGTTTAGGATAAGTGGAACATATGGTTGGGGTTATCCCTCACTTTTAGATAGTGTTAAGTTAATGCTGGTCAGAATGGATTCCAGAAATATTCCCATGGGAGCTGCCTTTGGGTACTTACCTGGTGCTGCAATGTAAGACATCAGAGATGAACTGGTTAATGACTTTTCTGTTTCAAGGGGCATTTAAGGGAAGTCCTTGGACAAATAATCCTGAAATGTGCTGAACTCACAAGGACTTTGTCCAAATTTGACAACAATTCTAAAAATGTACATGATATTACCAATATCAAGTTGTGAAACAAAATTAAACTCTCTAGTCATCAATTTAAAAAAAATTGACCAACTATGCTAGAAGACTGAGAAAATAGTTACAAAACCATCACCATACAAAAAGGCAGACAAAGAGAATGCGGCAAAAATGTGAGACACGTATTACAGAAGTCTATCAGACAGTGATGTTTCTAGATTTTCTAGTTTGTGGTGTTTGTTGGGATTTATTTATTCAATTTAGGTAAATATTCACTTCAAACCTACCTTAATGTTCATAATTTTGTAACCTTTTACTTTAAGGGGGCTCTCGTGATTATATAAGCTTCATGGTCCATAAAGCTTGTATAATCCACTAGGAAAGAAAAAGAACCATCTCAGGTACCAAAAGGCTAGGCTTTAAAAGACAACAGTTGCCACGCATAGTGGCTTATACCTGTAATCCTAGCACTTTCCACTTTTGGGAGGCCAAGGCAGGAGAATCACTTGAGTCTGGGAGTTCGAGACACCCTGGGCAACACAGTGAGACCCTATCTCTATATAAAAACTTATATAATGTTTTAAAAAAGGCATCAAGTAGCAGGGCCAGCTGCATAATTGCTGGACCCCATGCAAAATGCCAGTGCGGGCCCTGTGTTTAAGTCTTATAAAGAATTTCAAGGTGGCAGCAACAGAGCATTAAACCACTGGCAGGGCCCTTCCTTGCTCAAAGCCAGCCTGACAGGAGGGCTGTGAATGGCTATACTGTCGCTCTGGCTCTCTTCTTCCTATCTCAGCAACAAGCATCTGAGGCCTTCATTTCTGAGACTAAACCATTATGGTGACAGCTTTTATTATTTTTGTTTCTACCAACTCATGGACTCAGCTCTGCTCTCTCCTCCTGACTTTTACTTCCTGGCTGTATTTGCATTTACACTTCTGTTTTCTGCTGTTTCTCAGGCTCAAATTCTCTGGCACAGAGAGGATTAGTGAGGTTCATTAACAATTACATAGTACAAGGCACCCTGTAGGATGGAATTCTCAAGTGCAGCTGTTTCATGGATCACTGACGATATGGTTTGGCTGTGTCCGCACCCAAATCTCATCTTGAATTGTAGTTCCCATAATCTCCACGTGTCACGGGAGGGCCCAGGTGGAGAGAAGTGAACCATGGGGCAGTTTCCTCCATTCTGTTCTCCTGATAGTGAGTGAGTTCTCACGAGATCAGGTTGTTTATAAGGGGCTTTTCCCCCTTTTGCTCTGCATGCTCCTTGCTGTCGCTACGTGAAGAAGGACAATTTTACTTCCCCTTCTGCCATGATTGTAAGTTTCCTGAGGATCCTCAGCCATGTAGAACTGTGAGTCAATTAAACCTCTTTCCTTTATAAATTACCCAGTCTTGGGTACATCTTTATTAGCTCTGTGAGAACGGACTAATACAACCAGACACCCTATAAATGGCTGCCTTGGGTCAGGTGATGATCTTTGTCTAATCGTCTTGTGGCAAGGATTGTGGTATCATATAGCGAAAAGCATGATGACTTCTTTGTCCTTAACATCTTCCTTTAGAGCTGAGGGCTTGGCTTTTCAGATGGGCAGGCTGGCTAGGGGACACTGGACCTGTCCTGTCCAATCCAGTGCACACAAGTTCTAATGCTATGTATTCTCTGGAAAAATATTTAAGTGTATCATATATTGCGGCAGCACAAAAGTCAATCTGTACAAGTTAAAAAATATTGCATTCCCAAATTGAGGTGATTTGAACATGGAAAAAGCAGAACAGGAGGACTGCTCCCTCTGAGAATCTCACCCTGCGTCCTTATCAGATTTCAGCCTTCTGCAAAGGCATTTTCAAGTGGGCTGTAATTGCCTGCCAGTATACACTTCGTGCCCTCATAAATCTTCACTAGCACAGAAAAGTAAACTGTGTTGTGTTTGAGAATTCTTTGGAAATGTATTGCTGTTGGATAGTGAGAGGGATACCAGTAAGGGGAAGGGGCTGTGTTCTCAAGGTGAAAGTAATCAGTCTGAGCATAAGGGTCCCGGGGGGATTGCAAGGACGGTGGAACCTAGTCCAGGAGCCTTTGGGCAGCTGCCCTTCCTGTGTGCAGCAGCAGTGGTGCAGGGTGGAATTATGGCAACCACACCCGCAGGGTTCCACAGAGGCGATTTAACTTGCGTCTATTCTAGAAGTCTGCCATGGTCTGTCTTAAAGGAGGGAACAGCATTCTATACATCTTTTACCCCCAAACTGGCTGTACATTGGAATTACCTGGAAAGGTTTTACAAATAGGAACTTTAAAAATAAAATTTCAATCAGTGTAATGGTTATGAGCATAGGTCTGGAGTTAGATTATTGGTTCAGAGACCACTTTTATGACTTACCATATGGCCGTTCTCTGTGCCTTCATCTTTTCATATACAAAATGTAGATAAAAAAATCTTACCTTTCCTCTAAGAGGAGTATATCAGCACAGTACATAAAACTTTGGGAATACCCAATAAATCCTGATTATTTTACATATTCATATTGTACATCATATGCAATTAAGGATGGAGGAGCTCACACATAGGCTTATGCACATTTTTACTCAGAAGCACAAGTAAATTACATTAAGATTTAATGCACCATCTGAAAGGAGATACTTTACTATAAACTTGCTTTTGAAATCTGCTCTTGAAAGATGAGCAGAGCACACTTGAACATGTGTTAAAAATTAAGTAAGAATCCAAAATGAAAACTCTTTAAAAGGAGGCCTAGTTATATATGGAAGGACTTCAGATTTGACAAACAATCAAAAAGTAAACCTAATTTATTTTAGGGAGAAAATGTTCAGAAGCTGAAAGGTCAACTCCTGTATTCCCAAGCATCGGGACAAAAGTAAGCCCCACAGACACAATGACTTAGTGCTGCTTTTGCCTGTGAAATACTAACTCAGTGAGCTACCAGGGAACAGAGGAGAAGAAAAGTGCAGCACAGTCTCTTCTCTGGCTCTCTGGATTGTCAATTCCTGCAGAGACCATGGACTGTTTCTGCTTCACTCCCTTGAGCTAGATCTTTCCACATCACCACGTGCGGTTTAGCATTTAATAAGGGTTTGCGAAGATGACTGATGGTGAGGCCAGTGCACTTGGTAATTTAGAGCAGGCTGTGTCGGTAGTAAGAGATTTTATTTTCCTTCCTGTGGGAACCCCTTCTCTGCTTGACTTTTCTTGTTGATTGTAAGCTCCCTTGGGCAGAAGACTTGTTTGTATGTTTATTAAGAGGCATTGAGCAAATTGCAACAAACTACAGAGTGATAACAGTGAGTAAAAATTTCATGAGATGCTATCAAATGATTCATTAAAAGAAAGATCCAGGATATTACCACCAACTGCTACATTAACTAGTCATGTCATAACACCATCAAAATGCTAATTAGGTTGTCTGGCATGATTTGTTATTAAAAAATAAACCCAAGTTTCCTGTAGTTCTTGAATTTGGATAGTTTTCCCTTTCCTAATACTTACTTTAGGGTTTATTGGGTACCATTCTTTTTCTTTGGATATAAACAAAGCTTTTGTGTATTCCTCTTGCCACCACCCCCATGAATCTCTAAGCAGTTTAAACTTTTGGACAGGGGTCCAACTCCACAGAATAGTGAATTCAAACCCTACTAAAAAGGGAAGAAGCATGGTGTTAGGAAGGTGCTAGGGGAAGAGACTGTTCATGCTGTCCTGTCTTGGGATCCAGCCAGGGCCAACTGGCTGGTTGCTTGCAGCTGGAGAGGGCAAGTGGGGAGCATCAAGACCTAGAGCTCAAACCATCTGTTGGCATAGGCTAGGAGCTGGTAGGGAAATAATAAGGGCAGGCTTACACAGGGGAGGTTCTGTCCAGCAGGCCAAGCCTGGTAACTGAAGGCCAGAGGCTTCAGATGCAATTGATGATAGAAATTTAATATGAAGAATGGGGGTGTCTCGATAAGTAAGGATCACTCAACAGTGAGGAATCTGGAGTGAATGTTATCCAAATTTAAAGGAGAAGTGAATCAGCCTCAGGGAAGATTACCAACAGGTAGTAACACTTTTGGGCTAAGATTTGGGGGCAGGGCTCCAGTCCTTGGGAGAAGGTCTAACAAAAACAAAGCAGGATGCCAGCCTCGGAGGGGGCAGATGCACTAATCATTTTACCTAAGTGGCCACTCATAACAGCGGTCAAGGCCAAAGTTCAACTGTTGAGATGCCAGGGACCACCATGAACTGATGATGGAAGAGAAAATGAGAGACCACTTCTCAGATCCTGAACACTGTGTATGCCCTACAAGCTATCCTGCAGTCTGAATTGACTGCAAGAAGACATTCTGAACTCTTCAATATTGATAACAGCTGGGCCAAGATCACTGCTTTAGGTTAGGAACTGGTAGCAAGGCTGAGCCTGCAGCTGGACTAAGAGATCCCCCCGGGGAGAGAAAGGGAAAGAGGCTGGTGGCCAGCATGGCCCTGGCACATGGCAGCCATGTCTTCTGCCTCAACTCCTGTTCCCAAATTTCCAGAACCGTGAAGTTGGCCATCGTTCCTAAAGGCAGAGAGAGCAGGTCATAATGGTAGCAGCACATGTTCTGGAATTAGGCTGGCTTTGACTCCTAACTAGGGTTGCCACATTTAGCAAATAAAAGTACAGGACACCCAGTTAAATGTAAATTTCAGATAAACAATAATTTTTTTTTCAGTAACTATGTCCCCAAAATTACATGGGACACACTTATACTAAAAAAATTATCTTTTTAAATTTGAATATTTAAAATATTAAATGTGAATATTTGAAACATGCTAACATATTATTCATTGCTTGTATAAAACTAAAATTTAATTGAGAATCCTATTTTTTTTTCTAGTAAGGATATGCTTCTAACTTGTTTACTTTCTAACTATTGGAAATTGGGAAAGTTATTTGATACCTCTTATTTCCTCATCTGTAAAATGGAACTGATCTAGCTTACAGTGTTGTTGTGATGATGGATTGAGTTAATACATGCAGACTCCTCAGAATTATGTCTGGCACAGAGTAAGTGCTCAAAAATGATTACTTTTGCTTGCTTTTTATTATTATTACCACCAGCATTATTACTACATCTGAGAGTCTGCAATACTAGTGATCAGTAGAAATTTTATTTTCATTTATTTTTTTTGAGACAGGGTCTTGCTCTGTCACCCAGGCTGGAGTGCAGTGGCATGATCTCAGCTCACTGCAACCTCTGCCTCTTGGGTTCAAGCGATCCTCTCCTGCCTCAGCCTCCCCAGTAGCTGGGACTACAGGCGTGCACCAACCACACCTGGCTAATCTTTGTATTTTTAGTAGAGATGGAGTTTCACCATGTTGGCCAGGCTGGTCTCAAACCCCTGACTTCAGGCAATTCACTCGCTTTGGCCTCCCAAAGTGCTGGGATTACAAGCGTGAGCCACCACACTCTGCCTGATTTTTTATATTTTTATAAAATAATACAGGGCAAGGTTTCAGCAAAAGGTGAAATATTTTACTCATTTATTATTTCCTATTCTCTTCCGAAAACAATTTATATGGTCCCACAATAAAAGAACAGCCAAGATAAACCCAAAGCCAATTGTCAGAAGAAAAAAAGAAAACCATTGAGAATTTAAGAAAGAGGCAAAGAGAAAAATATCAAGAAATTCCGGTTGAAGACACAGCTATGGCAGTTGAGTACAAAATTGAGTTCTGAGTTTGCTGATAACTCCAGAGAATAAAAGATGGTGAGAAATGGAAACAGGTGCTGTTTCCAGCCTCCCTTCTCTGTACCGCATTTCTCTCCTGATGCTTCATTGTATTTTCTCCTCTAAGAACTTGCTCCAGAGAAAGACGTTTAAATCTAATAGCAACTTAAATTAATGAATAGCTTCTTCCAGGAGAATGTCCCCTTAAACTCACTGGAAAACAGAAAGGCTGACTTTTTGTTAGAAGGAATTTCTGATGTTAGTGCTTTGTGGGGTAGAGGAAGTTTGGTTTGGTGTCCATGTTTGGGTGGAGAGTTCTTCAGCCAAAGCAGTGACTTTGGCTGCTCGTTAGAATCACGTGGGGAGGGTTTAAAAATCTGGGATTCCAGGCTGCAGCTCAGACTAATTTCTCCAGAATCTTTAGGGGTACAATCAAGGCATAATTCTTTTTTTTTTTTTTTAAAGCACCACAGCTTATTCACTTTGAATATCCAAGAGTGAGCTAGAGAAAGATACCCTTGTGCAAACTATTTGTATGGTGAGACTTATGAGACAAGCATATAATCCAGAAAATAACAGTAATAACTATAATTTTCAAATTCTCACTATATGCCTCCCACATAAATATACTTTTAACCTTTACAACATTGAGGAGTAGGTATTTTTATTCTTATTTTACAAATGGGAAAACCAGAAAATTGTAAATAACACAGTAAGTAAATGAGCCCCAAATCAATTGGATATCTGACTCCCAAACCAGAACTCTTTTCAATAATAGGGCATACTGAAGAAAAGATGGAATATGCTCTTTGGGAGACCAGGTTGAGTGTCCTTCCCTCAGGCCTTATCTCCATCTATGCCTGGCCATTCTATTATATAGCACTCTCTGGTTTTCATGTCCTGCGTGGTCATTGGAGGCAGACCCATGTCTTGGAAATTTGTAGGGAGAGAGCTCTATGGCTGGCCTTCACTCTAACATTTTCAATTCTCCAGCAGGCTCCAGCCCCTCCCATTGCAGACCAGTCAGCCAGAGTAAGACAGCAGACACACATATTTGGACTTTGTTGGACAAACCCGTCTAAAGACAGACTTGCAAATGGTGTGCCAGGGTTCTCTGCCTGTAATTAAGTAGGATTTTGCTCGACAGGTTTAGCTAGTCAAGCAGGACTTGCTTGCACCTGTGCCAGTGACAAAGTTTGAATGAAAAGTGGGAGCAAAATCAGCAGCTCACAGCCCATTTCAGCCCTTCTCATCAGGTACTAAACTGTTTCACCAGGAAAGCTGTCTTTGCTAAAACAGAACACAAAACCAACTATTTTATTATTACATATGCAGGAAAGGAATTGCCAGGTGGATTCAGTTCTCCTGTTACAATCTTGAACATATGTATGTGTGTATGCATTCATGTCTTCATTGTTCATTTATTCATTTATGTACTCATTAATTTGATCACACAACCAATATTTATTGAGTGATTGCTACAACATTGCTGGTAATGTACTAGGTTCTGGGTATTCATTAGTGAGCAAGCCAAAAATCAAAAATGGTCTTGTGGTGGTCATGTAACTTGTAGTACTGAGACGGTGGGGAAAGCCAGGTCGTAAACAAATAAATTACATGTCTTACACCTATAATTACCCATTGTCATAGAAGCTATTAAGGGGAGATTAAACTTTTTGATGGATAGATAGGTGAGAGCTGTGGGTAGCTCTGGGAAATCTTCTCTGAGAAAGTTACATTTGAACTAAGATGTAATTTTCCAACTCAAACTTTTTGTTGTTGTTTTCATTTTTTCTTTTCTTTTTTTTTTTTTTTTTTTTTTGTTGAGACAGGGTCTTGCTCTGTCACCAAGCTAGACTGCAGTGGCACAATCATGGTCCATTGTAGCCTCAAGCTCCTGGGCTTAAGTGATTCTCCCGAGTAGCTAGGGCTACAGGTGTGCACCACCATGCCTAGCTAATTCACTTTTTTATAGATACTCACTGTTTTGTCCAGGTTGGTCTCCAGCCACAAGTGATCCTCTGACCTTGGCCTCCCAAAATGCTAGGATTACAGATTTGGGCCATTGCATCAGGCTGCACAATGTTTTTGTATCATATTTCATTGAATATTTCCCTAACTTACTTTTTCCTTTTATTAAGAATGTCAATTGTACATACATTTTTCTCAGTCTTCATGATTACTTTGCATATGTAGACTACTGAGCTAGGCATTACAGCTAGCTATATTCAGAAAACTACAGCCCTAGAATCCTACAGAGGGTCACTGTGGAATTAATCTCCCTATTTATTTGCATACCTCATCCTTTCATCATCGTCAGTTCTTTATTTTGGGTTTCACTTTACTGTTTGCAGAGCACTTTCACCTGTTAATATTTATGAGCGGATCCTGGGCTGCTGGTCTGGGCCCAGGATTCCATTGATTCATCCCACCTTTGAACTTGAACTCTGTTTTTCCAAAGGCCCAAATATTAAAAATGCTGGTTAGACACAGTTAAAAATCGTATTTTTAAGGATTAGGTTATATAACCAATTTTTTCACGTGAAGATCACATGTTGATCTTTACCAGCTGATCTTCATCAACAGCCCTGCAGGATATGAAGAGTGTGGCCTCTCTGTGAAGCGGAGAGAAACAATGATTCCGGAGAGCGAATGTTTTGTCCAAGGTCATACGCTAGTAAGTACCAGAGACAAGAGAAGAACCCAGGCTGTTTTCACTCTTAGGCCGGGAATGTTTCATGCATAACCCCTGCCATTCTCCCAACCCCACTTACCCAACACACACACATTTCTCTCTCCGATTTAGAGCACCTGGGGAGAGACTGATTTAGATACTCAATTTCTCTTGTGCATTACCATGGATCCAGGAGAATCTGTCTGGTCTCTGGCCCAGCCCCAGCTCTCCAACCTGCAGTTAACAAATAGACAAACAAATAAATAACCAAATCCAACAAATATGTATTCAACAGAGCCCACTGTGTATCAGATACTGTTCGGGCACTGGTGGTATAACACATCGCTGGGCAAACAATCAAGAAAACCTGCCTTCACTGCATTTACATCCTCCCGGGAGACACACATCAGTAAGTAAATCAAAAAATAAATATATCATATATCAGATAGTGCGCTATACAGAAAAATAAAGCAGAGAAGAGAGTTAGAGAATGCTGTGGCGAGAGGGGTTGAAATTCTAGGTAAGATGGTCAGGAACGACCTCTGGTGCCCTTTGTCTGAAGCCCTGAGGTCGTCTGGGGAAAGAGCATTCTAGGCAGAGGGGACATGGGCTAAGCTGCTGGCCCAAGCCCAGGAAATCCATTGATTATCCCATCTCCGAACTTAAACTCTATTTTTCCAAAGGCCCAAATATTAAAAATGCTGGTTAGACACAGTTGAAATCATATTTTTAAGGATTAGGTTCTATATTCAATTTCATTTTTGGTCAAATACCCTGTTGTGTGTTGTCCAGAAAGCCAAACCACCATGAATAATGTTTCCATAGGAAAACTTTCTTTCAGAGTTTAACTCGTTGACTTACCAATGAACTTCAGGAGGTGGTTAGTAAGTTGAGAGCTGGATATAGTCATTAAGGGGCAATTCTCCTACCAAGTCTTCTTTCTGCTAGGACAGAACACTATTGCACAGAGCCTCCTCCAACCCTCAAGGACACACTCCGACATTCTTTTTCTGTCCTTATCCTCCTCTCTCGTCTCTTTGGTTCTGACCTGTATTTTCCATTTCCCCTGCAGGGCTTCTCTTTTTGCCTTTAGATCTTTGAATAATCCTTCATGAAACCACAGTGAAAGCCCTTGATTCCCTTATTCTCCTTTTTTAGAAGAGTTGCCATCTATCTCCCCTTAATTGTAGTGTCTCGCAGATTTCCCAAGGCTTTTTTTTTCCATGCACACAGATTTACCTGTATTATTTCGCTGTCTGCTTCTGGCATTGCAGTGTATTTAATGCCAGTAATAAGCATTGCACCTGGAATATTCTTAGCACCTCACAAATAGATTAATGAATGTACATGCTATGTTTTTTTTATGAAATTAATGACTACCTTTTCTCCATTAAATGGAGGATTCTTCAAGATTCTTTTCTCGGGATGGGGGGAGGGGGAGGGACAGCATTAGGAGATATACTTAATGCTAAATGACAAGTTAATGGGTGCAGCAAACCAACATGGCACATGGATACATATGTAACAAACTTGCACATTGTGCACATGTACCCTAAAACCTAAAGTATATAAAAAAAAAAGATTCTTTTCTCTGTGTCTGTTTGAAATTGATTCTATGGATTCATAAAAATAATCAGATGGGCTTTGTTTTTCCATCAACTCTGCCTCTCATTTCTTGAAGGTGGAGAGATAACAGTTTCTATCTATAGGGAGGCATAATGCGGAGTCAGAAACCTACAGCATCAGAATAACTAATACAAAGGAGGTAGGGTTGGGGGTACTCCTATACTGGGGAAACTATCTGGGGTTGTTCTGTCAATTTGCCTTTGAAGTTTGCCTGGATATGCATGTAAGAACCATGCAATTTTTAAATTCAGTGTGTATATATACATATATCCTCCAAACCATGTACAATATCTTCTTTATTCTTATGTTACTTACACAGTGGGGTAACTAGATGCACAACTGTGGGCTGGCCAGAAAGCCAAACTTAGAGATTAACAATAGCTAACACGTTTTGAGCACGTGCTGCATTATCAGCACTGTCTTACAAATGAATTAGCTTTCTTCATAACATCTTCAGGGGAGCCTCTGAGATACAGAGGTTAGCTAACTTGCCCCAAGTCACCCAGTGGGTAAAGCTACAATTTGACCCTAGGCAATCTGATTGCAGGACACAAACCTTCAATCACTACCCACTACCACTGCCCATGGAAGATGAAGGGAAGAACAGCTTTTCCATTTCCTCTTTTTTCTTCATGGGCTGTAGGTCCCTTTATGACTCTTCCTAGAGAATCCAACCTAAAATTTCTTCGATAAATCACAGATACAGGTGAAGTCATTGGTTCTTCAATTGTAGTTTTGGATGCAGTAGAAACTAACAAGCTTTCAAGGGCTGCTGATGCTGCTGATTAAAAGGGCACACTTTTTTTTTTGAGGTGGAGTTTTGCTCTTGTTGCCCAGGCTGGAGTGCAGTGACGCGATATCACCTCACTGCAACCTCCACCTCCCGGGTTCCAGTGATTCTCCTGCCTCAGCCTCCTGAGTAGCTGGGATTACAGGCATGCGCCACCATAGCAGGCTAATTTTTGTATTTTTAGTAGAGACGGGGTTTCACCATGTTGGCCAGGCTGGTAGGTTGGTCTTGAACCCCTGACCTCAGGTGATCCACCCGCCTTAGCCTCCCAAAGTGCTGGGATTACAGGCGTGAGCCACCATGCCCCACCAAAAGGGCACACTTTGAGGTAAGTAACATTAATAATCATATCTTCACATTTTCAGTGTTTCACTGTTTTCAAAGCCTTGTATTTATATCGCCTCAGTTCTTCACAAGGGTGCTCAGCTTTATTTTGAGCAAATCTTATGTCCACTTTATGGATGAGAGAATAGAGGTTCTGTGACTCTAAGTGGCACATTCCTCATTGTATAATAAGTGCTAGGAGTTAGGCATTTTATTTTTCATCCTACTCTGTTAATGCTGAAGAGAGTCCAACAACTGTCCATTTCCTGCACCCAGCTCACAAATCGGTTTGTTCACTTTCCTTTTCAACTCATGCTTACAGGAATAAATGGGCTCAGGAAAACCGTTTCTTGCTTAAAAAGGAGAAACGGTGTCCTGAAAGGCACAAATATCTGAGCACAAAGGAGGGTGGGACTGTTAGTCTCTACAACCAAGATCCCGACGCCTATATCCAAATTAAAGGTCTGTGAACTTGAACAGGGCTGGCTAATGTTTTTCTTTCCTTCCAGGTTTGCTGAGCTTATAAATACCAATTATAAGGTTGAGTAAATTACAGGGATATTGAACTTTTAATTGTTGTAGCACCTTAAATTGTCTATATAGTAATAATAAGGAGATTGTGAAAATCTGCTGAAGGAAATCTCACATATATTTATAGATAATTAATACAGTGAGTGGAAACTGGAAATCAGCACTGAATTTTTTAAAGCAGTAATTTAAAAATGCATTATGGCAACACATTAAGTTAGCAGTTATTCAACAAGGAAATGTGAAGATTATTAAGCTAATTAAAGGTAATAAAAACAAGTTAAGGTAGTTCTGCATGTAACTTTGAAATTAAAAAGAAAGAATTCTTTAGTCTTACTACTTCTAAGAAGGGCAAGTCATGGATGGCAATTAATATATTGATAAGTTACCAGATTTTAATGTAATAAGAGGAGGTTTCTGTATAAATATACATTCCCTGGAGAAGTACAAAAAAGTACAAGGAATTGTTCCGCATAACCCCAGACCCTTTAGCAGGCCCCTGTGAGCACATGTGCATTTTCTCTTTCTCAGGGAGGGATGAGTGATTGTCATTTCAGGAACTTGATCTTGGAACACTTTCTCCAGTACAGTCTATCTGATCCCACTGAGCTTTCAGATCCTGTGCCTCTCTCCTGATCTTTGGGCTCCCTTCCACTTCAAGTTATGCGACAGCGATTTGGGAGATGGTTTCTTATGCTTTTCCACATTTAGATCTTGTTCTCTGCATGAAACCACTATTGACATAAAATGAAGCTGCACAGTGCAAGCAGGAAGCTGAAATTGTTGGTAAGGTCAGAAATAGATGCCACTTTGTGGTAGATGCTTCAGTTCAATGTGTCCAGGGTATAGGCTTATAAATTTCTTTAGGGAAAAATAATGAAAAAGGAAAGGAGAAAAATGTCAAAGGTAATAGAGAGTAAAAATCCCATTCATCATGTACAATAGAATAACACGTTTATGTCCAGTCTTTTTTTTATTTTGTTTACCAATTATTGGGGACAAAGGAGTGGAATGAAATGGCCAGACTTTAAATGAACCATACCTGTGTCTGCCAGTGCAATTAAGCAGATTATTAAATGCCAGTGGAGGAAATCTTGGGGGTGTTTATTGTAGCAAAGGACTGCAATTTCAAATTAAAGCAGGCTCATGATTCTTAATTCCGGTAGAGGGCCCCCGTAAAATTTACCACTGAGCAAATTGGGTTGTGCACAGTTAAATGGGGGCAGAGGGCGAAGCTTATCATGGAGAGAATTGTCCAGCTTATTAGAGAAATGGGGATCAATTGGATACAAATGAGTAAGAAATCAGAAAAAGTGTTATCAAGAAGAGTTCCAATTTGTCTGTAATCCTACACAATTACAAAAATAATAGGAGATAGGTGAATAGGTAAATGTTGGGTTTTAAGCTCCAAAATAATTTGATTATTTTATTTCAGTAGATTTTTATAACACTTTATAACCTCAGTCTTTCCTAAAAATTGGGGCAGGGTGGTCTTCTTCAAGATGCATGTTTTCCAACACTTAAGGGAACAGTTTTAACATTGCAAGTTATCTGGTCGATGATTATGCAAATTGTACCTAAGATTTCTATAACCTTTGTGCTGAGACTCTAAATAGCAGAGTTTCTTTAACAAGCTAGCATACTTTTATCAGCAAGGTCACACTAGGAATTTTAGGGGGACAACTAAAAAATGACTTCCGTGAGCAAAAGGGATCGTTTTTGGTCATCAGGATGAATTGTTTGAAAGCTTCAAAGCAGCCATGGTTCTCATTACTAGAGCCTGACTTTATAAGAAGTGCCTTTTTTCAATTATTTTCACTTTTCATTAGAAGTCTTTAAAGTTGTTGCTAACCTCATTAAGTTCACTAAGATGTTATGCATTTAATTTTCATGTTATAATTTGTAGTAAATTGTTTGACATTAAAGCTAGTTTTCTGAGTCCATAATTTCTACAGGTTTTTGCTGCCCTTCTCCTATAGTAACCAGTTACCTTTTAGAAGACTGAACAATTTAATGCAATTAATGTAATTTTTAACTTAACTAGTCTCAATTATCGGCATTTTGTTCTGATAGGGTGTTGAGGCCATGGTGCCTTCTAAGTGCTGGAACGCTCATTACCAGGTACCTTCTGGAAATATATTCTGCTTGCTCATAAAATGTCCCTCTTGATCCAGACTCCACTTTTATTACTTAGTAATCAGTTGGCTAATTGAACACTTTCTCTCACAAGATTTTTCTAATTCTCAGCCAAAACTTTCCTCTGCTAATTTATAACAAGGAATGTTTTTCTTACTTGGTGTTTGCACATTCCCGATACTTGTAGCTTTTATCATTTGCCCTCAGCTATTGCTCTGTCAGGTTTCTTGATTTGACTCCTTTAATCTTTTCTCATCAGTCAATCACTTCCAATTCCCCCATTCCTTTAATCATCTCCTTTGAACTCAGTCCAAGTTTTTGGATACTCAGGTACCCAAGACATCACGCAGCCATCTAGGTGTGGTCTCACCACAATTGTGTGGAGCTAAGAGGGAAAAAGAGCAAAACAATCTTGAATGAATCTGAAACTTGTTTCTATTTCCATCTCAAAAATAAGTCTGTCTACCCTTTATTAGTGTAGCAGTGTAGCTTTTTCTTTTCTTTCTTCCCAGCTTTTCCACATTCAATGAGAAGCATTAAGAGAGAGGGTTTTTGGCCGGGCGTGGTGGCTCACACCTGTAATCCCAGCACTTTGGGAGGCCGAGGCAGGTGGATCACAAGGTCAAGATATCAAGACCATCCTGGCCAACACGGTGAAACCCCATCTCTACTAAAAATATAAAAATTTAGCTGGGTGTGCTGGCGTGTACCTGTAGTCCCAGCTACTCAGGAGGCTGAGGCAGGAGAATCGCTTGAACCAGGGAGCCAGAGGTTGCAGTGAGCCGAGATCATGCCACTGCACTCCAGCCTGTTGACAGAGCAAGGCTCCATCTCTAAATAAATAAATAAATAAATAAATAAATAAGAGGGTTTTTTTTATTACTAGGTGTCACATCACATGCAGATCACTCCTACCTGACAAAGTAAGAGGCATCCTGGGACCTAGAAACAAGGTCAAATTCCCACACAAACACGTATACCAGTAGCCTTTGCTGATTCTGAATTTTCAGATGCATGTTATTTGTTTTTGTTTGTTTTCTGCCTCCCCAAAAGCCTACAGGGTCTGGAAGGACACATGTGGCCTACTGACCTCCAGCAGTCTGGCAAACATCAAAATACTGTTCAACCTTCTGCTAGATCATGGCATTTCCTAAGATGTATCGGTAAACATTCCAAATAAAATCTTGGCCTCAGATTGAAGGAAACCCTGGGGCTTTCAGCAGAGCTCAGCAGCACAGATGTGGGAAGGTGGCTCTGCTGTGATTGGGAGGAGGGGAAAGCTGGACACCTTCCTGTCACCTTTAACCCCACACCACCAGTGAGCCTGAAAAGGTTAGACATAGGGTAGCAAATGCAAAGATCATTCCTGCAAAAGACAAGTCTTCATACAATTGTCATTTAGGTTGAATCATGAGAACCTTGACACTCATTAGAATTGAAAATTGGAGACTAGGCATGGTGGCTCATGCCTGTAATCCCAGCACTTTGGGAGGCCGAGGTGGGCAGATCACTTGAGGCCAGGAGTTCGAGACCATCCTGGCCAACATGGTGAAACCCTGTCTCTACTAAAATACAAAAATTAGCTGGGCATGGTGGGACGCACCTCTAATCCCAGCTACTCAGGAGGCTGATGCAGGAGAATTGCTTGAATCCGGGAGTCAGGTTTCAGTGAGCCAAGATCATGCCACTGCACTCCAGCCTGGGTGACAGAGCGAGACTCCCTCTCAAAAAAAAAAAAGAAGAAAAAAAGAAAATTGGGCTTGCATGACATACAGGAGTGAACGCCTTAGCTGTACTCCACGGGATTCTATTAAATCCACTGCAGTTTCCCAGTGAAGAAATACTGTAGCTAGAGACCCTTCATCTGTGCAGGAACTGAGTTTTTCATTTCACAGCTCAGCCTCTTTCCTAGTAATAAGTTGACCCGAACTGGAGTCCTAAGACTGTCAATTTGCACTTTCCTTTTGTATCACCTCTTCTCTCCTGTTACAAATGTGTAGAACCATGACGGGAGATTAATATTGAAAGAGAACTTTTTCCCAGTTACATTTTATCTGCCTACTTCTGCCTTCTATTTCTTTCTCCAAGACTTATTTTAGTTCAGCAAAAGCCTCCAGGTTAATTTAACAAAGAATTCTTCCCTGAGCTTACCAGAGTTTCCTGCCCATGGGTGACCTGTTCTTCCACCAATTGAGATTTGTCACTGAGCGATTCTGAATGTTGATCTTGCTTCTTTGAGTTAAGAGGGAACAGTGTGCCTTTAGGTCAATATCCCTCCTAACCACAACAGAATGTAAGCCTCATTCTCAGACAGAAAGCAATGCATTTGTTCAAAGATGAGGAAAACATAAAAGGGGATGAGGCTAAGGATGGAGACAGTTTCTGGGCGTTCACAGGTAAGCTGATACTTTGAGATTCTTGGAGATTAGTGTTCTATCAAACAGCAGAACATCTTTGGCAAGAAGAAATCTAAAGGATTAATGCTGGGGCGGGGGGAAGCTGACTGCAAGAGTATGGGGGACAGATGTGTACAGAGGGTGTAAAAGTCATTCTTCCTAGAGCTGGGAAAATTTAGACATTCTGGGGATCGAGCCAGCTAAATTTCATTTTAAGCCTTTCAGATCACAAGATTACAACAGGCATGGACAAGTTTAATTATAGTAGATGGAAGGTTAAAATCACACACATTTACACCCTAGTGTGCACATACATACAAACACAGCAGCACAGTATTTTCTTTTGTTTTTCTGGTGAATTCATGTTACTGCTAATTACTTAGGGGTAAAGATTTGTTGGATGAATTGCAGAATCCACTGGCATATGCTATAAACAGGTTGAAAATGATCAAAAGAAAAATTCTCTTTGACATGTCACTGACACCTTGAAGACAGCATATGAGAGAATAAAAATAGCATTGGAGGCCTGGCACGGTGGCTCTCACCAGTAATCCTAGCGCTTTGGGAGGCTAAGACGGGCAGATTGCCTGAGGTCAGGAGTTCAAGACCAGCCTGGCCAACATGGTGAAACCTCGTCTCTACTAAAAATACAAAAATTAGCCAGGCGTGGTGGTGCATGCCTATAATCCTAGCTACCTGGGAGGCTGAGGCAGGAGAATTGCTGGAACCCGGGAAGAGGAGGCTGCAGTGAACGGAGATCACAACACTGCACTCCAGCCTAGGTGACAGAGCAAGACTCCGTCTCAAAAACCAACCAACCAACAAACAGCACTGGAGGGTACGTACAGATCCTGGCAAATTCTAAACATTACTAGTGTGTGTGTGTATGCATGCATGTGTATGTGAATGCGTGCGTGTGTATGTGTGTCTTGAGAAATTTAGTCATGAGGTAGAAAAAATAAAGCTTCAACATAATGCATTTAGGTTAATGTAGTAGACTGATTTTAGAACTAATATAGAGGCAGCCATCAAATGTAAGTTGCAAAGCTGAAATAAAGTGATTTTTTTTCAGTTTTCTATTTCATGTAACAGACTATGTCACAAATTACTGATTTATTATTTATTTTATTATTTCTCACAGTTCTCTGTGTTGACTGAACTCAGATGGGTGGCTCTTCCGCTCCACATGGCATCTGCTGGGGTCTCTTACTTGGCTGCATTCAGCTGGGAGCAAGCCTGGGTATGGTATGCACAAGATAACCTCACTGGAATGCCTGGGGCTCTGCTGGGGACAGCTAGAAGGCCAGGATCTCTCTTTTTCTAGCAAGATAATGGTGCCTCTTTACATAGTAGCTCAGAGTCCCCAGAAAACAAAAGCAGAAGCTACTAAGCCTTGTAAGGGCTACAGCTGAAACTGACACAGTGTTACTTCCTTCACATTTGATTGGTGGAAGCAATTCCCAAGACCAGCCCAGTCTCAAGGAGGGAGAAATGGACTCTACCCCTGAGGCGCACAAAAAAGAATTATTCGCGGCCATTATATAAGTTTTTAACACTTCTACGGCAGTTTTATAGGCACATCAATTGAAAAGGGTGAGGTCAGAAATCTGAACTCTGCTCCAGTTTCCAAATACATAGTCTCCATGTGTAAGAAAGTTGTAGTTTCCAGTCAACTCACCTGCAATCACAAGACCCTCCCTTTCAGGTTTGAGTGGAAAAGTGAATTAGATGCATTTGTAGGTTACCACTCCCTCGAATGCTTCCTTGTACTTCCGAAAGTCAATAGACTCAGGTCATGGAATTGCTGCTCTGTTGAAACCTAGCCTTGTGTCTTTGCTCATATTGGCACATCATTAGAGAGGTGTAAATAATTTAATTTTTTTCCAACTTCTACTCAGTTTGTGGCATTGACATTAACCAGCCCATGTAGGAGGATAAAATACTATAAAGACCACTGTTCCATTTTCTAGTTATGTATTAATCACAGTTACACTGAACTTGGAAAATCTTAAATACCATCATTTGGCTTGCTTATGTTTTTAGTCTTTACTTTTTTTTTTTTTTTTTGGAGACAGTGTCTCACTCTGTCACCCAGGCTGGAGTGCAGTGGCATGATCTCGGCTCACTGCAACCTCCACCTCCTGGGTTCAAGTGATTCTCGTGCCTCAGCCACTCTAGTAGCTGGGGTTACAGGCTTGTGCCACCACATCTAGCTAATTTTTTGTAGTTTTAGTAGAGACGGGGTTTTGCTATGCTGGCCAGGCTGGTCTCGAACTCCTGGCCTCAATTGATTCATCCCCCTCTGCCTCCCAAAATGTTGGGATTACAGGCATGAGCCACGGCACCCGGCGCATACTTACATCTTTAGTTGAATAAACTCCACAAGGCTGTCCACAGTGGCTCATATCTGTAATCCCAGCACCCTGGGAGGCTGAGGCAGGCAGATCACCTGAGGTCAGGAGTTCGAGACCAGCCTGGCCAACATGGCAAAACCCTGTCACTACTAAAAATGCAAAAATTAGCTGAGTGTGGTGGCACATGCCTGTAATCCCAGCTACTCGGAAGGCTCAGGCAGGAGATTCACTTGAACCCGCGAGGTGGCGGTTGCAGTGAGTCAAGATCCTGCCACTGCACTCCAGCCCAAGCAACAGAGTGACTCCATCAAAAAAACAAAAATAAAATAAATAAAATTCAATAAGACTATTTACTTTTAAGATGAAGTAATCAGATCTCTGGTTTGGCTGTGTCCTGCTTAAGTTTAATTTTATGATGTTTTAGGAAGCTTGTCATCTATTATATCCATATTTATTTATTACCTACTACGTGCACTATAGTGTGTTTGTTCATTGGAACAAATGTTCTATCCAGAAATTGTATAGATTAGACAGGTCTTTCTGATATCGATCCATTTAGGAATCATGATTCTATACAATCAGCACAGAGATTGGAAAGTAAACATACTGAAGAAACTTGAATTTGATGCTAAAAATGAATCAACAAAAAATATATTCTAGGCACATGCAAATGTTTTCTTTGTGTCTTCTCAGCAGTTAGAAATAAATTCTATTCCATGAGAGGCAAGAGATTTTTCTGGAGATAGAGTAAATACACAAAATAAAAGATCATCAAGGTACATGTTGAAAATAATGGAACTATTTATAAAGCACAATTCTAAGATTATGAATACCAGTAGAGTGATCATTTGATAAATAATTCTAATGTTAGGTATTTGATGGCAAATTATTATTACAAGGTAGAACAACTATAAATTAGTATTATTTTTATTTATTCCAAAATAATGCGTGTTTTGGAAAATGTAAGTAAGAATGAGCACAGAAGACAAATATTTTTCTTCCACATACTATCTTTTAAGAAAAAATACAATCATAAAACTTTTTTTCTAAAATCGCTATTTTAAAAAAATTCTAAAATCTTTATCATTCTAAACAGTTTTCTCTAACAAGCAAACATGCCTCAACACTTTTTACAGGTGAATCCTTTAATCTCTCCCAGGGATCAACAGATTGCAGCCCAGGGCTCAATCCCTTCCATGCTCATTTGTTTAGTTATTGTCTATGGATGTTTTCATACAGCAACAGCAGACTCAATGCAACAGAAACCAAGACCATAAGCCTGCTGAGCTGAAAATATTTATTATCTGGTTCTTTCCAGATTAAAAAAAAACAGCCAACGTCTGATCTAGAATCCATGACAATATCAAACTTTTTATAGTTTAATAAGGTAAAGAGGACCTTGACTCTAAAAGAAAATGATTTCTATAATCTATTACAATATACTATTTTATTTTATTCTGTTGCACAAGGCTTTCAAAAAGAAGAGTTAGCTTTGGAATTTCTCTTCCACTCCTCATCCTCCAACTGCAAAATAATCTTTTCTTGAATCTCTTCCCATACATAATGAGGATGGAGGCTGAGATACAGTGGAAGTTGTCATGCTTAAGGTGGGATGGAGGCCTTGGATCTCTGACAGTTACATTGCTTTGCAAGTGCTCCTCTCTCCAAAGTGTGTGAAGCTTTCTGAAGAACCCCCTGGACTACAAAATTGCTTCTGGTCCAGATGGATAAAATTAATGAAATGTCAAAGCTAAAAGGAATTATAGATGAAGATACCAAAGCTCAGGGGACTTAAATGCTTTAGGCCAGGGTCTAACTAGTTATTGGCACAACTAAAAGCGAAGATCAAAGCCATGTGACCTGATTTCCAACCCACACCGCCTCTTCCATTCCTTCAGAGAGTGAGACATGGGCTGGTCTCGCTCGGTGGCATGGTAAACCCAAGACCAGCAATGTCTTTTTATTGTACATGTCAACAGGTTCCTAAATAGATTTCAGAGCAGTGACCTAGGAAGAGAGACAGATAAAAACTCAAATGAGAAGAGATAGCCATGTTCCAAAATATAAGAAATTCAGGATGGATCGAAGAAAGTAGATTTTAAAAGAAAGTTTTAAAATAAACTGATGATACTGTCAAGTATTTTTCTCTAACACACGGTGTTTTAAGGCTTCCTATAGCCAGCACTAGATTAGATCATATGTATTTCTATTTATGTCATGTTTTCCTAATTTCAGATTAAAGGAGGTGGTATAACCTCCTTTTATTAACCTTGAGAGAGAGAAACAGAGAGAGAATGAGAAAACAAAACCTGTTAGAAAAAACTATAAGACTATAGAATTATTTTAGAAAGGGAAGTGGAGATATAATTTACTTACTGGAAATTATAAAGAAATTTAGGTAGAGAAAGCTGTATTACTAAAGTAGGAATTTGGCAGGGCACTGAGGCTAACAGCTTGAGCCTTATGACAAAGGTTATGGGATCTCAAATGAGAACAAGTGACCATGAACATCTAGTTAGTATCCTTTCAATTTATGGAAGGGGTTAGAAAATCTACTTTGGCCTACGACTTCTTCAAGCCTCACAAAATAGATTTCTGTTTATTACACTTCTAATAATAGTATTACTACTCATTGATAAAAGTTAGAAGCAAATTAGGCCATTAGCCATTACTACCTGTTATATCTTTTATGAGGACGATGTTTTTCAAGTACCATGAAAGATCTAATAGTAATTACTGAACAGTTAATGTCTTTGTCCCTTTATTTTAATGGCACTATCAATTTTAAAGATGAAAGTTTGAATGAAAACTTTAGGAAACTTTAGTTGTAGGCACCCAGCCAAAGTAGAATTACTGTGCTTAGGAGCTTCAAAGAAAATAATTCACTGAAACTTACGTATATATGCTTTTTTTCCCCCCGCTTCTTGTGAGATGGAGTCTAGCTCTGTCGCCAAGGCTGGAGTGCAGTGGCACAATCTCAGCTCACTGCAACCTCTGCCTCCCAGGTTCCAGAAATTCTGCTGCCTCAGCTTCCTGAGTAGCTGGGACTACAGGTGCGTGCCACCACACCCGGCTAATTTTTTGTATTTTTAGTAGAGACAGGGTTTCACCATGTTAGCCAGGATGGTCTCGATCTCCTGACCTTGTGATTCACCTGCCTCAGCCTCCCAAAGTGCTGGGATTACAGGCATGAGCCACCACGCCCAGCCTTATATGCTTTATTTCTCAAGATACTCATATATTTGTGTTCTATCGTGATTTGTGCCTTAAGAAAAACCATTGATATGAGGTAAAATTTGAGTCAAAACATTTACAGATAGATAATGCTTGGCTTCTGTGTCTAGAGAATGTATGTGGGCAAAATATGGTACCCAAGCATATTGAAACAGAGGTAGTGAGAGGTGACAGCATGCTGGCAGTCCTCACAGCCCTCGCTTGCTCTTGGCGCCCCCTCTGTCTGGGCTCCCACTTTGGCGGCACTTGAGGAGCCCTTCAGCCCACCGCTGCACTGTGGGAGCCCCTTTCTGGTCTGGCCAAGGCCGGAGCTGGCTCCCTCAGCTTGCAGGGAGGTGTGGAGGGAGAGGCGCGAGCAGGAACCGGGGCTGCGTGCAGCGTTTGCGGGCCAGCTGGAGTTCTGGGTGGGCATGGGCTTGGCGGGCCCCGCATTCGGAGCAGCCGGCCGGCCCTGCCGGCCCCGGGCAACGAGAGGCTTAGCACCCGGGCCAGCGGCTGCGGAGGGTGTACTGGGTCCCTCAGCAGTGCTGGCCCACCGGCGCTCGATTTCTCGCCAGGCCTTAGCTGCCTCCCCGCTGGGCAGAGCTCGGGACCTGCAGCCCGCCATGCCTGAGCATCCGCCTCTCCGTGGGCTCTTGTGCGGCCCGAGCCTCCCCGACGAGCGCCGTCCCCTGCTCCACGGCGCCCAGTCCCATCGACCACCGGAGGGCTGAGGAGTGCCGGCGCACGGCGCGGGACTGGCAGCTCCACCAGCAGCCCCGGTGCGGGATCCACCGGGTGAAGCCAGCTGGGCTCCTGAGTCTGGTGGGGACTTGCAGAAACTTTATGTCTAGCTAAGGGATTGTAAATACACCAGTCGGCACCCTGTGTCTAGCTCAGGGTTTGTGAATGCACCAATCGACACTCTGTATCTAGCTGCTCTGGTGGGGACTTGGATGATCTTTGTGTCTAGCTCAGGGATTGTAAACGCACCAGTTAGCGCCCTGTCAAAACAGACCACTCGGCTCTACCAATCAGCAGGATGTGGGTGGGGCCAGATAAGAGAATAAAAGCAGGCTGCCTGAGGCAGCAGTGGCAACCCGCTCGGGTTCCCTTCCACGACGCTGTGGGAGCTTTGTTCTTTCTCTGTTTGCAATAAATCTTGCTGCTGCTCACTCTTTGGGTCCACACTGCCTTTATGAGCTATAACATTCACCTGGAAGGTCTGCAGCTTCACTCCTGAAGCCAGCGAGACCACGAACCCACCGGGAGGAACAAACAACTCGAGACGCGCTGCCTTAAGAGCTGTAACACTCACCGCGAAGGTCTGCAGCTTCACTCCTGAAGCCAGCGAGACCACGAGCCCACCAGAAGGAAGAAACTCCGAACACATCCGAACATCAGAAGGAACAAACTCCGGACACGCCGCCTTTAACAACTGTAACACTCACCGCGAGGGTCCGCGGCTTCATTCTTGACGTCAGTGAGACCAAGAACCCACCAATTCTGGACACAGTAGTAATAGCTGTGGAGAGGAAGACATTAAACCAGGAGTCAGGATTCTGGGTAGGAGTTCTGACTTTGCCACTATTTGCTTTGTGACCTTGGGTGTAAGTGCTTAATCTGCTCAGTCCTGGTTTTACTTGTCTCTACAATATATGGGCTTAAATAATAATCTGCACTGATCTATCTCTCTTAATGGTTATGTGATAGAGCATTATGTGCTAGCATCTTCTTTATTTGTCCAAAAACAATCTTAATTTTTTAATTGGAAAACTTTACCATTTCTATTATTTTTTGCCACCCCCATAAAGTCCCAGAATCCTATAGATTTTAGGTTGGAAAGATCTGAGATTTTCTTGCCCAGTGGTTCTCAAATGTGTGCATGTCTCAGTACACACTGAATCGCTTATTCAAATGGCTAGCCTTGCACTCCACTCAGGAGTTCCCCATTCAGTGGTCTGAAGCGGGGCCCCAAATTTGCATTTCCAACAAGTTTCCTTCTGGGTAATTCTGAAGCACTGATCTGGGCATCACACTGAGAATACACTGGTCTCTCTCAAACTGTTTACCAGATTAGGCAAGAAGCCTTGCAAAGATAATTGAATTACCCATGCTTACTCATCAGTTAGTGGCCGAAACAAAACCAGCAAAACCCTATTCTCCCAGATGCTGAGGTCAGAGCCTTCTCTATGATACCACAATTCCCCACTTTGAATTTGGGTTATATGATACAGACTAAAAAATTCAAGTAAATTTATTCCAATCCACATTGCCACTCAGATTAGCAGCTTCTGTTGAGAGGGGTTTGTTTTTTTTTTTTCCCTTCAGTCAGTAACAGAGTCTAAATACCCAGTAATTTTTATTTTCTTTTTTCTTTTTTTTATGTGTGGCCCACACCTGGACCATGTTTGCTTGATGAAGAATTAAAGCTAAACTGGGACAAAGAAGGATTTATTGTTAGTGAAAGACTTCTGCCACAACAAAGACGGACTAAAAGAAAACAAACCAGCTTATTTCTACTAAACGTATGTATTTTTATATTTTCATGTGTGAGTTTTAGTTTTTGTTGTTGTTAATAACAAAAACCCACACAGAGCAGGTTTAAGGCTCATAAAAGATTTTAGTATCTCTAGAATCTCATTTGCTTGAAGAAAAATTCCCCTTGATCCTGATAGTGTAGAGATAAGAACTTCTTCTCAAGTCCCCAGAAACAAGCACAAATAATGTGCTTTTGCTAACAACTGAGAAAACTACAAGACAAACAGACAAATAGGGTTTCCCCGGATGCACTGATCTCTCTCTATCCCCTCAGTTTGTGGTGCTTTCCTCACCCTCTGGAATAGTCCTTGGCCCCTCCATTGCCCCGCCATGTTGTCTACTCATTCTTCAGGTCTGAGCTTAGAGGCTCTTTGCTGACCCTCCAAGTCCGGGTAAGGGACAAGTGGTGGATACCATTGAGATGACTTGGCATTCTTGCCCTTGCGCCTGCCTCACCTTGAGTTTGAGCTGGATCTAGAGACTTGCTTCAGATTAATGGAATTGGATGATGCTTCCAACAGGAGATTACATAAAGGCCCTGGCTTTTGTCTTGTTTTGCTCTCTTGTTTGTTCACAATTTCTATGTCATGAGCTTCCCTATGAAGAGGCCAATATGACAAAAAACAAAGACCTCTGGACAACAGCCAGCAAGGAAGCAAGGCCTTCAGTCCTCCAGGTTATGAGGAAGGGAAGCCTCCAACAACTCTGTGAGTAAGCTTGGAAGCTGGGCCTTCTGTTCATCCTTTGGGTGAGATTTCAGTCCCAGTAGCTTGGGAGAGGCTTTGAGGCAGAAGCATCTAGATTCCTGACCCACAGAACTGTGAGATAATAAATATTTCTTGTTATAAGATAATAAGTTTTGAGATAATTTATCACACAATAGATAATTATTATAGCACCCATCACATTTATTGACTCTCCCCGTAGACCAGTAAATCACAAACTTTAAATGGTGAACTCTTGAAAATAAACATTTCCAGCTTCAGATAGTCTGATCGAATAGTTCTGGAAAAGGTCCAGGAATCTGTTTTTTAAAAAAATATTTCAAATAGTTTGTATGCATATAGACTTAAGATCCCATTTTTGAAAATTCTCTCTGGAAGCTACAAGCAACTTTTTTTTTTTTTTTTTTTTTTTTTTTTTTTTTTTTTTTTTGATGGCAAGAGAGATTTTAATGGCCAGAAAGGAATCCTTTAGGATAAGCTAGGATTGTTAGGCTAAATCATACGTTGCTCAAAAAGGGAGATCTCTAAGAAGCCCTTAGCTAGCGAAGATTGCGATCTATTTGTGTTTGTTTGGGGCTTATTGCATAGGGGCAAAGGGCAAGATAACTTCTTATGGCTCCTAGACTTTCTTTTTATATTTTTATATTTTTTGAACTTTTAGGTTCAGGGGTGCATGTGAAGGTTTGTACATAGGTAAACTCATGTCATGGGGGTTTGTCGTACAGATCATTTAATCACCCAGGTATTATGCCCAGCATCCAATAGTTTTCTGCGCCACTCCCTCCTCCCTCCCCCCACCCTCAAGTAGACTCCAGTGTTTGTTGTTCCCTTCTTTGTGTTCATGAGTTCTCCTCATTTAGCTCCCATTTATAAGTTAGAAAGTGTGGTATTTGGTTTTCTGTTCCTGCATTAGTTTGCTAAGGATAATAGCCTGTAGCTTCATCCATGTTTCTGCAAAAGACATGATCTCATTCTTTTTTATGGCTGCATAGTGTTCCATGGTGTATATGTACTGCATTTTCTTTATTCAGTCTGTCATCGATGGGCATTTAGGTTGATTCCATGTCTTCAAGCAATCATTTTTGTTTTATTCATGCGTATATATTCATGTCTGAAATGTGGTAGATTCTCAATATAATGGAACAAATTAATGAATTAATGCATACTGATATACAATATAAAAATTTTAAATGGATTTACCAAAACTTAGTTGTAAGCATAATATGATTAAGACAATTTCTTCATAATTAATCTGTTTTGTGGTTATCATATCTTTCTTACCTGTAGCTGTTTTATGCATTTATACATGCAAATTTTCCCTCTTCCTAAAGGCAAGAACTGCGTCTTTCTTATCCATCCACTGACTGTATGACGCCTTGCAAAGTAACTTGCTGCGTATTTAATTCTCAACTATATTTATTTCTCTCTTTTATTTGCATAAGATATGCTATAATAGTATGTATTTTTAAAAAATCAGATAGCTATATTTTAACTTATCATAAGCCCACTGACATGAGAGTCAACCTAGCATGGTGAAAATATGAATCTTCAAGTTATACATACCTGGCCTTAAATTCCAGTTTCCATATGTAATAACTGTGGGCACTTTGGCAAATTGTTTTATTCTTTGAGTATCTGTTTCTTCCTTTTAAATGGTGGCTTGTGTTCTTGTGAGATTTGAAGGAACTAACATATAATAAGCTTTATTGAGTGGTGGATGCTGGAGTTCACATCATCGTAACATTTTTTTTTCTTATTGCTCATATTATGGGCTGGATTTTGTGTCTTCTCCCCCCCATGCACATATTGAACACCTAAGCCCTAGCACTTCAGAATGTGACTGTATTTGCAGATCGGGCTTTTAAAGAGGTAATTAAGTTAAAATTAGGACATTAGGGTGAGTTCCAATCTGATTGGTGTCTTTATAAGAAGAGGAAATTTGGACACACAAAGAGACACTGGGGATGAATTTACAGAGAGAAAAAACAACGTGAAGACACTAAGAGGAGAATATGACCATCTACAAGCTGAAAAGATACCAATCCTGCCAACAGCTTGATCTTGGATGTCCAGCATCCAGAATGTGAGAAAATAAAAGTCTGTTGTTTAAGCCACCCAGTTTGTGGTATTTTGTTACCACAACCTTAGCAAACTAAAACACTTCATATCATAATATGTTTTCATGCTCCTATATAGTCATAGTCATAATTTTGAATGACTGCATGATATTCCACTGAGTTGCCATTGTTTATGTAACAATTCCGTTGGCTATTTAATGTTTTGTTACTTTGCAAATGGAGACAGTTTTTTTCAGATCTGGCTTGGTTTCTAGACTTGGTTCTCCCCTCCCTTTTCATATGGTAACTATAGCATTCGTACCAAAGAGTTTACTGTACCATTATTCTGAATAGTGCAACCCTGACCTGAAGCAAGAGACATCATTTAAACAACTCTTGTGTTGCAGCCTTAGATTCCAGACTAAATCTGTCTTGGGAGTGGTCTGCTTCTGCTCTCAGTCCCGGTTTGGAAAACTCAATCTACCCCGGTGCTCTTTGTCCCTTGTTCTTATTACTGGGCTCCTAACTTGGTCTCTGGCCCTGGGACTTTACCAGCTGATTGTCGTTTAGGTAGAAGGTTAAAGAGACTGCATTATCAACTGCCCAATTTTAGTTTAACTTTTACTTGTCTTTCTCCCCTAAACCAGGAGTCGGGGAGAGATCATTCAATTATGTTTTGGGAATAAAATTGTATAAGTGTGCCAAGAAAAAGATGGAGAAACAAAGTGACTGTGTGTTTGTGTGTTGTTGGGGGAGAGAGAAGGGAGTTGGTGACAAAGTGTGGAGGATTCAGCACTGCCCCTTCTAACTGTTTTAGGGGTTGCATTTCCAGGCCATGAAAAAACCAGAAAATACTTCCTCAAAAAGTAGAAAAATCACAGTCTCAGCTCAAATTTCAACTGCAGCCAGAGGGCTTTTGATGACAAATAAGGAAAAAAATATTCTGAAAAGAAGGGTGGTGAAACATCATAGCAGGTCCCTAAAGGAAGTTGTTGAATTACTGGAATAGTTGGTCTTTAAAATACTGAATGTCTCCTCTATTTAGGCCCATTTAAGTATAGTCGACTCAAGCCTGAAGTGGACAAAAGAAAGAGAGGGTTTATTAAGAGCATATTCATCCCTATAATTTTATGGTCTTCATGAATCAGCAGCCTTTGTTGAATAGGTTTACCAATCATTAATACTTGATATTATTTTAGGCTTACCAGTGGCTGATCTTTAAACATGCTTTGAGTTCCAAAGCTGTGCATACCAAGATTTCTGGTAACAGCTGGAAATCCATAGTTATAGTATGCAGAGTATATTCTCATCTGGCGAAAGCTGTAAATAAAGCTTAAAAAGCAAACACCCCATTTATATAAGCAGCTTCTGGAATACTAGGAGATCAATTACTAAGAAATTGGAGAGCTAGATTTTCTCAATTATTTCTTAAGATAATAAATTATTTCTTCCTCCAAGGGAAAAGAAAATACAATTTTAATATTTAAAGATTTGGAAGTAAAGAGTAAAATTTATCTAAAAATGTTACTTTTTTTGCTCCTTATATAACTTGAAAAACTGGTTGACATTGTTGAATTATCATTGGGAAAAAAAATTATTGCATGAAAGCAGTTTCCTACTGGAATTTATCCCCTGCAGGATTTTTTTGTTTGAAAATGCGTAAGAAAAAATGTTTTTTTTTTATAATTTTTAATTCTTGTGGGTACATAGGTGTATAAATTTATGGGTACATGAGATGTTTTGATACAGGCATGCAATATGTAATAATCACGTCATGGAAAATGGGGTCCCTGCAGGTTTATTTTAAGGAAGCATCTGGATTAGCTACTAAGACCTATGAGAGATTTCTAGTTTAATGTCTTTTAAAAAGTTGTTTGAAGTACTATAAACCACAATGAAATGGTATGAAACCAAGAAATTCTGTATGCATAAACGAAAAACAATTCACTGTGCAAGTTGCATTTGAAGTCGGCACAATTTATAAAATATGAAACAATTAACTTCTGCTTTTTAAAAGCTACACTCTAGAAACCCCTCACTACTTCCCATTTTATTCCAAGTATTTATTTGAGAGTGGCTTTTGATGGAAAATATTTTAAACTGAATGAACTCTTAAGCAATTAATGATTACAATTCTAGTAGAAGTGACATGACATAAACCCACAAATATACCACAAGAAGCATTCCAGTGACTGCTTAGTATTTGTGGTGGCAGAGGAATGAGAATATGGTTCCTGCTCATTCCAGAAAAAGCAATTACAATGGTCAATCACGCTAAATTCCATGCAGTAAACCACTAGTTTAAGAATAAAGGCAAACACATTTTCTCTTTTCCTTCGCAATATTTTTACTTTTGTTTGGCTTTGAGCATGTTTAAACTAATTATTTAACTAGTTAACATAACTTAGAAAAATAAACGAACCAGAAAAAATGTAATTTGCCTATATTCGTCACACATTAGGCTTACTGGCATCAGTCACTGTCTGAATGTCCTAGGGCACAGGCAGATGTAAAATCTGATTTGAGAAAATCCCAAACTAGATGATTGTATATTTTAGCATATATAAGGTCTGATTATTGAGTATCACTTTTTCGTGTGTGGAGCAACTGATATTACTATGCAAGCAACCCTAAGTATATATTTATGCCTTTGTTCCATCTTTTGGTGTCCTTGGACCCTCTGAGCCCTATTGCTTACTATATTTCACTTACTTGACTCTATCCTGGTATGTAAAGCTCTATACATCTTAGCTGAAAGTTAAAGCAACAAATCAATAAAAGATGCAGTATTCTTCTTTTAAAAATTGAGATCAAAATAAATAAAGAAGCTGCAGTAATCTCAAGTGATAAATTTTTGCGTATATATCTATATACCTGTGTAATCTCCATTCACATCAAAATATATAACATCTCCTCCAGTCCTGAGGTTTCCTTATGCCTTTTCCAGATTAATTCACCTCCCTCTCTTTGCGGTAGCAACTATTCCTACTTCTATTTTCATCAGTTAGTTTCACATATTCTTGAAATTCTTATAAATTGAATTACATTTGTGCTGTTTTGTGTCTGGATTCGTATTTAAAATTATTCATAGTTTTAATGCTAATTTAATTAAGGAGAATGGCAAGCAGAGTAATTTCTCCATGTTTGGTATTAGTTATGGTGCTATTAAAGAATTCTGTAATGTGGTATGTACTTAATTTTTTAAGAAGTTTTATTCTAAATAAACCACACCAAGACTAGAAAAGAGCCATAGACATTTTAAAAGTTCGAAAACAATGCATTTATTTGATTGTTCGAAAGTCAGAGTTGCTTTTATCACATTAAGAGGAGCTATAATTAGCTAGAAACTGCATAACTATGAGTTCTGTGTGTGAGTTGCTTTTAGAGGAAAGATTCCAAGCAATTGTTCTAAGTCTGTGGAGGGAAAAAGGAGAAATAGGCTAATTAAAGTGGGAAAGATTTAAGTTTGGGCCTAAGAAAATAGCCTGATGTCCCTAGAAAGCATTATCATGGACGCAGCTTTTAGTTTTAGCTCTGTTACCATCTGTAGCTTGAATGACAAGCGAATTCACTTCTCTAGGACTCAGTTTTCTTATCTGTAAGAAAGGAAGGTTGGCCTAGATTTGGAGTTGCAAATTCAGCTCCCTATGAGAACCAGGCAGGTGATGTGTATATGTGAAATGATCTCCAAATGAGTGGGACCAAGGGGGCAGGTGCAGTCATTACTGGGGTCAGGTGATTATGAGTCACCAAATGAAGATTGTTGCCAAATGGCCCAATATGGCCAAAGCCTCCCAATTTTCAAGAACATTTAGAAGGCTGGAATGGCTCATGTTTAGTCCCCTATTTTAAAATTATTTTCTCTATGAAAGCAAAATTAACCCTCCAAACAAAGAATATCTTATAGACATACTAAGCCTCCAGGTCAAGATCTTTGATTTGATATTAGCTGTCTAATATGGTAGCCATTAATACCATGTGGCTACTGAGTACTTGGAATGTGGCTAATCTAAATTGAAATACGATATAAGGGTGAAATATACATTGCATTTCAAAACTTAGTCCAGAAAAAAAATTAATATCTTAATATTGATTACATGAAGAAATATTTTTGCTGTATTTGGATTAAGAAAATATAAATATTAACATTAATTTTACCCACTTCTTGTTACTTTTTAAGGTGCAGCTAATAAGAAACTTTAAATTACTTCTCTGGCTCACATTTGCAGCCGGCGTTATATTTCTATTGAGCAGTTCTGTCTTAGATAATTAAAGTGCGTCCCATGGTCATGAGATGACACTAGGTAAATACAATTGTAAATTGTATACCTATTGGCAAGGTATACAGTCTCATATATACTTCTTCTCCCACCCTGTTCAACAAGAAAAAGGAAAAAAAGGATAAAAGGAACTTTGGACAGAAGACTTTTGAATACACTGAATTAGAGAAAGTCAGGCAGCCTTTTGTAGAGTAGCACACACAGTGATACTCTAGGAGGAAGATCCTGGCATGCCTTATCTCCTGCGTGCACTTTCTCTTTATTGACCATTAAACAAAGAATCTGCTTTCTTTATAGAGATTCTCACAGGACTGTGTTCTAAAAAACACACTAACTGGTAAGACCTATACACTCAGTTTAAGAAACCAGGCATATTTCTCTGAAAAAACTGTGATAGCTCTGGAGGGGAAACAAATGGATGATAACATTTGGGAATCTCGTAATGAAATAGTCAAGACCCCTGATGTTTGGAAACCCTTCCTGTTCTCAAAGTTTGTACTCAGTGCCCTAACAGCTTTTAAGAAAAACTTGTAACACAAAAGGCAGAGATCAAACCAACAAAAGGACCAGAGAAGAATCAGAGCTGGGGATGGCTGTTTTTCATTATAATCCATGTAGTACTACTTGACATTTAAAAATATGCAATTGTGTATGTATTTGCAAAAAATAGAAAATATATAATTAAAAAGGACTAAACCTTACACTTAAGAGGCTCAGAATCCGAAAAAAGAGTCCAGTACATAAAAGATTCTTTAAAGTGCACTCTGTCAAGAGTGAAAGTACCAATAGAAAACAGGCAGCACTCTACTGAGGGCAAATGATGGGTTGAATGATCATTAAGTATTTTGAGAAAAGGTTGGGAATATGTGTAAGGGTGACTAGCTCTATGAATTTACTTCAATCAAGTGAGAACATAAAAATATTGAGACTTACAGGATGTAACGTAAGGACTGGGGTGAATCACAGGTTTGGGGAGTTAGTGGATATTGAACTTACTTAGATACAATATACAGAAAGCATAACTGAGAATTTTTCTCTTAAACATTTAAAATATTTCCATATAAATTTTTAAGATATGTTTTCTGTTATTTTTATTCACCACATCAAAATAAACACAGATCTATACAACATTACAATGTGATATTCTCCAAAATAACTCACTTAAAAAATTGCATAGCTTCTACTGTTACCCAACCCAAAAAAGGAAGAATATCGTCAATATCTATCCTATACACAACTGTGAAAGATAAAAGATTACTTTCAAATATTTTTTCTGATTAGGAAAGTTATATTTATATTATAGATTATTTAGAAAATGTGAAAAATGCAAAAAACAAGTAAAAATACTTCTATTTCTGTCACTCAGATATGACAAACTAGTACATTTTATGGAACATAAGAATAAGGTCAGTTTCTGCTTTTTTCCACACTATATTTGTCATGCCTAGCACAGTGACTGGAACAAAAAAGCATTTCCTTTAATGCCAAGTGATTGAACAAAATGACCATGGCTCTTATTTTTGTAATACAAATTTAATTTATGAGGATTCTAATATCTTTGTTTCTGTGAGAGAATGGTGTTGTGGAAAGAGCTGGACAGGCATGATTCATGTTCTTTTTCTAATACTAGCCATGTGGCCTTTTGCAAGTTTTGAACTTTCAGTAGCCATTTCCTTTTCTGGATAATGGGGGATTAATAAGTTTCCCTATGGAGTTATAATGATTAATAATTCATAATAATTTGTAATAATATGTCACAATTAAATGCCATACTGTAGAAACTGTGCCTGGCATATAGTAAGATTTATCAGTGTTAGCTCACATGCATTCCTTGTCGTCTTTAATGTTTTCCAAAGCAAATACTATTCCGAATTGGCAACTAAACTCTTTCCATATATTCTTTAAGTGACAAAAAGAAGGAAGAGATAAGACAAAGGAAAAGAGAAATATTCTTCTTAATATCAAGTCTGGTAGAGAATGACCAGGCATCAGGTACTGAAAATTTATTGTAGTGATCTCCAAACCAGCACCTATGGTTCAGAGGTAACTGCAAAATTCAATTTCATTGAAAGTAGACCTTATAGACCCTAAGACTTTACACAACTGGACAGTTTATAATGACTCTTAACTGACTGAAAGTTACAGAGCAGGTTTTTCTATTTTTCAGTGTGATTTTGTGGTCTTCACAATCGACGTTTATAACTGAATAACATTTAGAGCTAGATGTAACATTGGAGCTCATTTAATTCAAGATTTCCATGTAGAGATGAGGAAATGAAGACCCTAAGAGGTCAAGTCATTTGAACAAGGTCAAAGAGATCAAGTGACAAAGCTAGGATAAGCCTAATGTATTGTTATTCCAGACAGCATCTTATTATAGTGTCCCATAGCCAACATTATCTATTGACATTTAAATATAAATGCTCACTTTTAATAAGTATGCCCTAAACTCATACATAAATATTTATATATGTTCTTAGTATTTCATGTGCATAATCATGCTTTCTGCAAGCATTTGCATGCCCAACCAAGATGTTTTTGTTGAAGATTTGATAATTAGATGATTGGCCCTGGATATGAAAATGAGTGGCCTTGAACCATCTGGTCTTGATTGTAAATTAATCTTAAAAGAGTGGGGATAGATAGGATTCCAGATGAACAGAGATTAGAAGAAGGTCACCCGCTTCTGAAGTTAAAGAAATAACAGATACATCTTTAATCCTGTGTGCAGAAATTTTGTGCACTTCCACATACTTCGCTTTTGGAGAATTTTATCTCCCACAATAATCAGAAAATATTAGACATCGCAGAGTGTAACAACTTCAGTGATCCTCACTTTTCTTACTGAAAAATAAAGTGATTTTCTCATGATCATTCCACTAGTTAGTGGAAGGAAAGGAAATTATCAAGTGGTGGATACTTTTATAAAAGATTTTCTAAGCATATTTACACACGTATATAACCTGTTTTCATTATTCAAAATATGGTTTTATTTTCCACATTTAATTTTTGAACAAATAGGTCTTCAGAAACATTCTGTTGTTGGGTTTGAAAAACATCTGATTCTAAGATGAAACCCTTTTTACCATCCCACATACCTGACAAGAGACAGTCTAGATTCAAATGCATGTCTTTTGATTCCCAATTCTGACACTATTTTAAATGTGGACACTGCCTTGATACATTTTACTTCTCAAATAAACCTACAGATGTGATATATCCCTAAAGAAGCAATCTGGTCAATGGAATATGGATACATGGTGTATTTTTACATTTTTGCTACTGGTGGAAGTAAGGACTGAGTTTGATTTCATGCCTTCAAAACTCTAGTCAAACAACAGACAGCTCCTTCTACATTAGCAGGTTATATTTAAAAGTAAAGGTTTGAGATCCACTTTTTAAATTTATCTATTAAAAATATGACTTTTGAAACAACCCTTTTAACTGTGAGGCAAAACCATCACCTGTATCCTGGGTTATATTTATGATATGACCTTTTTTTTGGAGGACATAATTTATCCTGCTATATATCCAGATCCATGGAATCATCATGTGGCATAGGCTACTTGCTATACTAGAACTTATTTTAACATGCAATACACCTTTATTTTTTTTGTAAAATTTTTACAAAAGTTTTCTTTCTTCTTCTCACAATTCTCTCTTTGGAGTGTCTAATTTCTTTAAAGCTAATGAAGTCTACCGTTTTAAAAATAATTTCCACTATTTTTTCCAAATATTAAAAAAACTTTACATATATATATATATTTATTTTATTTTATTTTATTTTATTTTTTTTTGAGAGGGAGTCTTGCTCTGTCATCCAGATGAATGCAGTGGCACAATCTCGGCTCACTGCAACCTCCACCTCCCCAGGTTCAAGCCATTCTCCTGCCTCAGCCCCCTGAGTAGCTGGGATTACAGGTGCCCACCACCATACCTGGCTAATTTTTGTATTTTTGGTACAGATTGGGTTTTACCATGTTGGCCAGGCTAGTTACAACCTCCCAATCTCAGGCAATCCTCCTGCCTCGGCCTCCCAAAGTGCTGGGATTATAGGCTTGAGCCACTACGCCCGGATGTTACCTCTATTTATGAGTTGTTTTTGTTTGTTTGTTTGTTGGTTGGTTTTTTTTGTGGTGGCTCTTACCTCAAATACTGAACGTCAGTGTACTCTGATCTTCCTTAAAGAGCAGCCCATAGTTTTCCTCCACCTAAGCAAAAGATGAAGACCTTTAAAGCAAGAGATTCTTGCATGTCTGAAGAGATTAATTATTCCCTGGTTGGAAGACAAAAGATCTGATTAATTAAAGTCATAAAATTCCAGAAATAGTCTTAGGATCCTAGAAATGGAAAGAAGCTTGAAAGTGAATTTAGTGATGAGATTCAGTTGACCATTTGTAGAATCACACAGAACAGACCTGTTCTTTCTTCCTTGTGATAGTCATGCAGGTATTTGAACACTGTAACTATATCTTCTCTCCAGGCTTATCAGCCGTCATTTATTTAACTGACCCTTATATGTGTGGTGGCTAATTACTGCCCTCAGAGTCCTTTTTGGTTAATTGCTGTGGACTGAATGAAGCACAATTTTTTCAGGAGTGGTTAGAGTGTAACAGCATTGATAAGGACCATCACCTCCTTTATCTAGAAACCAGACCACCATTAATTCAACTCAAGAGCAGACATGGCATATCATTCACTAATAATGATCTTGTTAGTTTCCTCTCCTTCCAGTCCGTTCTTGTGTATTCATATTATTTGTTCCCCCAAACCTTTGTTCCATAAAGCCTTTGGATTTTCTGTTACTAAGAAAAGAGATATGTACTATATTGTCATCTGGGAATTCTTGAGAATGGAAAAGGCAATTTTCTAGACCACAAGAGGAAGGAAGGATTTTAATTCAATTCTTTTGAACTTGAAACCCAGATGATAGGATAAGAATGAGAATTACAGATGCTTTGGTCACTCCTTCGGCCCACTTCCAATTTGAATCAAGATGTCTTAGGTTCCATCTAAATTTGAATTCTGGAAAAGATAATACATTCAGACTTAAGTTGATTTTAGATTTTATTTCATACATCCATGAGAAATGATGGTTGTATATTATCCTGAGAATTTAAGTGGTTCTTCTGGTCAGCCCTGATGATTTAGCACACTCACCCTGCAAAACTCAAATAAATAAAATCTCTATGCCTGAATGGCTTGATTTGACACAACGAATAAGCAAATGTCTTTATAATTAATCACACCCTTCCCAGACTTATCTATTTCAACAGTATATAGACACAAACATAGATATTTATTTGTGTGAAAACTTTCTAGGGTAAACGCATGCATGGATGTATAAAAAAGGTATATAATGGAAAAACTGTGCTTTAGCTATTCCTCCCTAATTATGGGTTCAATATTTTTCTTGGCCACTTATAATTGAATATCTTCTACATTCATGAAAATTCTATGAAGCATATTTGAACAATCATTTACTTTCAAGTACATTGAAATGTATCTCACTGTTCTCATTTTTGTGTCATCCACAGTATGATGTTTTTATTGCCACCAGGGATTACTTAATAGTCAAAGAAAAAAGGAATAATAGAAACAGAATATGTAATTATTCCACTGCCAAAGAGTGTTTGAATCAAGAAAGTATAACTGATTCTCATCATGAAAAAATATGTTTAATATGAAGGTTAAAACCTAAATTGAAAGAGAGAGAAAGGAAGAGAGAGAGAGAGAGAGAGAAACTGGGCTGAAACTCAAATTTATTAACACTTGTAAAAGCCCCATTAAAACTCTTCAATTTATGGCAGTTAAACAAGCTTACATGCTGGAATTGCTTGAGATTTCATATCAAAGGTGGATCATTTGATGTTTTATGAATTATCAGAAGTCTAAGAGACAGACATCTACAGCAATAGTATCACATTTTATGGAAGACATGATTCTCATATTTGTCTGAGATTTGCTTTACTTACTACTTACTACTTTTGACAAGAGTGATTCCAGGGAATATTCACTTATTTACAGCATTACAGGAAGGAATAATAGAACAGAAACCTGTAAAGAAACTCACCTCCCCTTCTTGGTAATAACGTGAAGAAGCTGGCATTTATGAGATTAAATAATATGAACAAAAATATGGACCTGAACATTAAGTGAAAAAAAGAAAAGACTTTGGTATAAAAGGTAATTTTGGAATAGAGATAGCATTTTCTTTCTTTTTTGTGTGTTCAGCAGTAAATTAGAAGAACATATGATGATCCATGTTTTGTCATCCTTGTCTTAGGAACATTTTAATTAGTAGGCATGACATTTAGCTAAATTTCCTGGAAAAGATAAAGGCAACCTCAAAGTCTATCTAGGAAACTAATAATATACCATTGCTTTAAATAATCTGCCTCTTTGGAAGAATACCTCACAGTAGTCAAATACTTGGATGAAAATCTATGTTGTTTACAGATTTTTCAAACTCCTGTAGGTAGTAACTTGAGAAGTTAGCTCAGCCATATTGTTGCGAAGCCATATTGGAGCCTGAGGTAAAAGAGAAATGTCAGTAATTCTGATCCTGTCTTTATGTAAAATGTTTATATGTCATTTATTATGGAATTTTTGCATTGATTTTTTAAAGATATTGTACTAAAACATTATTTATCTTGATTACTGAGATTTTTGGTGCCTTTTTAAATATGTGCCCAAGGCAAGTGCCTAACTCACTGTACATTACAGTCTGTCTATATGTCTATCCATCCATCCACATTTTAGAAGTTGTTATTTATATCTTTCCATTTCAGAGTTGAGGCCCATTCCTCCTCCCACCCCTACATCCTTAGTGAAGTTAAAGAACAAGTAATTATAATATTTCTTTATAAGCATTTTCTCAGCTTTAACATTAAATCTTCCTGTAGGCTTTGTTCTATGTTGATAATCTGAAAACCTTTAGCTTTTTTATATTTAACTCTCTATTTTTATGGCTCCAAGATAAATTTTTCTCAGTTTTCCCAAGTAGTTCAATACTAGAGGGAAGATTTGATGTTATGGTTTTTACTTTTTGTGTCTTTATGTTGTACTTATTTTGTTTGTTTCTTTTTTTGTTTGTTTTTGAGACAGGGTCTTGCTCTGTCACCCAACTTAGAGTGCAGTGGCTCAGTCTCAGCTCACAACAGCCTCAACTTCCTGGGCTCAAGTGATCCTCTCACCTCAGCCTCCTGAGTAGCTGGGACCACAGGCGTGTGCCACCACACCTAGCTAATTTTTTTATTTTGTAGAGACAGTGTCTTGCTATGTTGCCCAGGCTGTGTACTTTTTTTTAAAAAATTGTTTCAGGCCTTTTTTTTTTCTTGCTTGACTCTCTTCCTGTCATCAGGGGAATTGACTATTGGGCATGGCCTTTTTCAGGAGCAAGTTATTGGCAGAAGGCTTTGTGTGGTACATTAAAGTGGTATAAGTTTGTGTGTGTGTGTGTGTGTGTGTGTGTGGGTGTGTGCATGCGCATATGTGGAAATTGAGTATAGCAAATAAATGTTTTACAAATATTGTACAAAATGCATATTAGACCTTTGGAGTGCAGCTAATTCTTCTTTGAGATGAGACTTTTTGGTTTTAGATAATCAAGAACAACACAAATCTTAAAAAAAAAATACAAAGCAACCTGATACTGGTCTCCTCACAATCTTTTACCTTCTTTTCCCAAAGATTTCAGAAATCCAAGTCTATGACATGCATCAGTAGAAAAGAAAAGGGCTTGGACTATAACTGAATCTGTGGCAGAAATCCTAAATGACTTTTACTGCCGGAGTTACATATACTTAACTTTTCCCTGTCTCCATCAGGCAAAATCTGTTCTTCAGTATGACACTGTTATCCCCATTAAACCTTATTTTAGTTGCAGCTGATTGGTTTGGCAATTTACTCCATTGCTTTGGATTTTATTGCCCTAGTCCCAGGAATCTGGCCTTCCCCCTTTGCTCTTCAGAGCTTAATAAGAACCTTCTCTCTGTTGAATCCTTTAGGTCACTGATAGAAATGTTAAACCACCACAGATTCAGACCTGACCCTGGAGGAACCGTGGCACCATTTGTTGTGTGTCCCTAGGTTGACACTGATCCATTGATAACCTCTCTTTAGGTCTGACTTTCCAGCTGGTTTTCCACTCACCTCATGACTGAGTAGTTCAGACCTTGTTTTTCCCCTTAATTGATGTGTGTGTTGTGTGGGGCAGAATCAAAGACCCTGCTAAAACTTAAGATTGATTATATCTCTGGCTTCCTTTGGTTGACCAGAACTCCCACAAGGATATCGCCCTGGTCAGACTAGACGTATCCTTGTCAGAGCCACACTTCTTTTTCTTTTTATTAAAAAGTGTTCATTATTTCATGTTGTGATGATTTCTCCATTTTTTTCTAAGTGTCAAAATCCTGCTGAAATTACAATAGAGAGCTCAGCTAAAAACGAAGTGGAAAATTCAGGATAGTTCTCAAGTTTTCTTTTAAGGAAGAAAAGAATTTACAGCAATTATTTTACTGTGTTAAACCAAAAGCCAGAGAGTTTAGGTCAGAAGATTTCTGGGAACAAAAGAAATCAGGGCTTTCAAAAGAGCTTTCTGAAATCTGTCTGTGCCACTTCTCAGTTTCCTTCTACTCTTTCCTCAACTCGGCATAGATTGTGACAGTCATTCAGGTAAGAAATCACCCCATTTTGAGAGCTATAACTTCATATTGTTCATTAATGTTTCTACTTTAGGGTAAAAAGAACAGGTACATCAATGTCTACCTGGAGGTATAATAAAAATAGATGTATCACACAGAGATGGGTCATTTGTCTAGTTTATGGGGAATTCCCTTCCGTGCCCAGGAAATTTAAGTATTTACTTGAAAGGAGCAACCATGGCAGTGAGGCTTCTGCTGTTCTTCATTCACCACAAAACAGTAATTCAATTAATTTATTACCTTGAAAGACTTTGACGCAACAGTGGTGTACATGACCTACTCATGTTGGGAACAGATGAAAATGCTGTGTTGGCAAAAGGCTTCCATCTCCTTAATGAGATGTGATACTGTTTAGGGTATTCTAAGGCACAAGAATATCTTGAAAAGTCAAACTGAGACGAAGGGGACATAAAAAAAAATTGGATCGATGAGATGCATAAAATTGTGGAATAATGAAATTCACTTTCTCTTTAGAGAAAAAAGAATACTTTTTTTTGTATTTTAAGGTAAAGACTATATACTAACTTTCTAGATTTTTGAATTCATGTTTCTTTGAATAAAATACATCACAGACATATGAGGGAAAACATTGAATGCAAAACAGACACAAACTTCTGTGCATATTTTGGAATATGGGGAGGGAGCTTCAAGCTGATGAATCCTCCACACGTATCCTCTGCTGATAGTTTGGGTTGCCCTTTCTACCAAAGCCTGGAAAGGGCAGCAGCCAAAGAGGACAGAACCTTTGCCCTGCCACTAGGGAGCTTCCAGTCTGATTCTGGGATGCCACAGACACTTAAGACCAGACCCCTTATGACTAATCACACTGTTGTTTAGGAATCAAGGTAAAGCATAGCATTGTGCACTGGGTCATTTCAGTACCTTAAAATTGACTTCCTCTACATTCAGCCACACTCATTATTTATTCTAACAGACCCTTACTTTTATCTATTGTCAGGGAGCAAGTCTACTTTCCTTATTGTGTTCCTAGTTACCTCAAGCCATAGTGTTTTGATATGAAATCAATTAAATGTTATAAATCAAAAAGAAGATAAAACACATCAAAGAAAAATCAATATGAAATTTAAAAGAAACTATAAAACAGTTAAAGTAAAATCCAAGGTACAGGGCTGGCATGTATGGTTGGGCAGTTTGTGCACTGCACAAGTGCTCTAACCTAAGCAGGGTCAGCCAGTGTTCTGCTCAGCAAGCTTTCTGGCTATGGTCCTGAGCCTGCCTTGTTTATAGCCTATTGGTCACCTTGTCAGAGTGCCTGCAGTTTGAATGTTGTCCTGAAGGTATGAATTTTAAAGAATCATTAAGCAGAAAGACAAAGAATTATCTGTAATTTGATTTAAAGTCTCTAATTTAGGAATCCCAAGGAAGATGGTGAAAGACACACAAAAAATGTCAAAGGGCCACAAAAAAGAAGACTAAGATCAAATCATTTCCTTTAACTATGCAGCTAAAAGTCCCAGCAATTACGTGTGCACATGGCAGGGGTTGGCAAGGGGGGCAGTGGGTGGGAATAAATGAGAAGTATACACCTGAAGTAGATATGTTTTTCATTTATGATTTGTTTGATAGATACTGATGACTATGCTTCCAGTTACTAATTACTAAACTGATTGCAGTGCATGCCTATAGTGTGGGTTTTTATTCTCAGTGATGCTTTTTATTATTTTTATGACCTGAGATAAAGAACACCTCCAAGACTTGATATGGAAGATACTTGTACTCAAAGAATTCCACGTGGTAAGTGCAGTCATGATTCAGGTGTCAGGAGGAGTAAACTGGGTAGGCAGAGTCACACAGAAGAATGCCATACACGGCTTGTTTCAAAGTAGCTGTGTCTCCTATTAGGTCAGATGATACTCCTGCCAGTTACTATTTACCCAGCCTTGGGTGGGAGCCTGCCGTGGACACTAGGACAGGTACTGGTACAAGTAATTGTGATGCGAAGGTAGTGGATTTTGAAGGCAGCATTAGAAAGAAGAGGGAACGACCATAGGAAAGAGGAAGGTATTCCAGGTGGAGGCTGCATGCTGGAGGCTGACAGGGTAAATTTGGCTAGAGTGTGTGTTTGATTTGGCCTGCAGAAAGTTTATGTAACTAGGGAAATAATATGATTGATCAAAACATAACTAGTGTAATGCGTAATATCTTAGCCAGCAGCTTTATTCTTTTGTGTGTCCTGCCTGACCACGAAAAGCAGTTGAGCTTTTTAGTCCCATGAGCATCTCATTTTGGAAGGAGAAATGGAAAAAGAATAATTGCATTGAAAGAGAAGGGACATGAACATTCTTGAAGAATATATTGCCATATTGAGTCATGATGTAACGAGTAATTGGGAACCAAGTTTTTTTTGTTTGTTTGTTTTTTCAAAATGCTTGTGAACTTTAGTAGACACAACATCATGAAACTGACCATAGACTGTTCCCAGGATCCATCATTTGTGTATTATAAGGTGAATACTAAATAAATACTAAATCTATAAATGAATATTAAATAAATACTAAATCTATAAATGAGTACTAAATAAGTAATAAATCTGCACACATACCTCACGTGAACAAATCAAGTGGAATTGTGTCTTTGGTCAGGACTCAGAATGGTCTAAAGTACTTATTTTAATAAAGAAAAAGTACTTTCAATTTCCAAATGCGATAAATAAAAATATCCTCTAATTCTGTAATCGTATTTAAAAAAAAAAGTTTGAGGTTGGTGAATTTTACCAGGCACAAGATTATAAAACTAACCCCAAACTATTTCTAAGATATATAATTTGTGTTTGGTAAGATGTGTATTGAGTAAATTTATAACCTGTAGATACATCTCATGTGAACTTGAACCCATAATGGTTGGAAACAGTTTCCACAAGATTGCTTTTTATTGGGGTGGAGGCTTCAGAACTACATGAAAGAAATTTAATGGCTAGAAATTCCTGGGGTTATAACCAAAATAACCGAATATGCAATTCAGCTATGTGGCATCTTGGTGATGGCAATCGCACTACTGTTTTCAAGAGCTTAATGTCTGAAAATATAATAGAAAATACTGTTCTGAAAGGTTATTTAGAGCACTCAACAGAATGTCCTGAAACTTTCCCAACCTAGCAGGGGGAGGAAGAGTCAGTATGTGTCCTCAGGAGTAGTCCAAATTGCCTACAACTATGGTGAGGTTTCCTTAAAGCCTCTGTTATTGAAAATTTGGGAATTAAACATTTTACTCCATGATATATTATGCTTGCTTTGGTATAAAATTTATTTTAAATTTCTTACCATAGAGCAAAACTGATGTTCTAGGAAGAAATACCCTAGGGATAGAGTAGACACCAGGACTCCACTCCACTCTCTGTGGCAGTGGAGATAGTTGTGTGAGTGTCCCAGTTTAAGGAACATGGTGAACAGGACAGACCAAAGCCTTCAGAGGTGGAAGCTTCTGCACTGGTACAACTCCGTTCTAATGAGGGGAAACCAAAGAGCGTACCCGGAGGAGGACTGCATTTACACAGCTGCTCTATCCCTGGCTTCTATCCCAGCCACAATATACTAACACGAGAGATTGCATGCAGTCATTGGGACATTCAACACCTGTCCAGGAGAAAGGGCTTAACATTCACTAATTGGGTGAGAACAACTTCCAACATGTTTCAGGTATCAATAAGTTATCCTTAAAATTGTTGCTCAGTACAGAATAGACATCCTGCAACCCCATAAGCATTCGGTTTCCATTTTTAGCTGACTTTTTTTCAAAGCTGCTTTTACTTTCCGCCTAAATCTTCTCGCAAAATGCTCCAGTTAACTATGCACACATCACAGATGATGTGCTCTGACAGACATGAAGAATTAAAGTGAAACGCATGCACTGTTTAAAATAAAATCATCTATGTCATAAATAAGAAAAACAAAACAGATGGAATTGTGTCTTTGGTCATGCCTCAGAAGAGTTTCAAACTCTTCTAAAGTACTTAATTTAATAAAGAAAACACACTTTCAATATTCCAAATGTAATTAAAAAAAAAAAGAAAAACCTCATTCTGCAATCTCTTTGGAATTTGGTATCAGTGGTTTCAATGTAAGAATTCATTAATGAAATGACATTGAGGGTAAATCATTGAGGCAAAATGGCTATTGATTTGTGTGTCACCGAACTGACAAAGTGGCTTTGCATTAGACTAAATCTTGCTTAAAGAAGAATCTGGTAAGTGGAGCTGTTGTCAAAAAAACGGGAAACCTCGTATCAAATTGGGTGAAATACGTCTGCAGTTTCTTCAACACAAATGGTCAGTTCTTCACGAAACATTCCAAACAAGCAATTCACAAGCCATTTGTCTTTCATAGCCTGAAAGAAGGGTGCATTTGCTGCAATCATTTGGTTAGCTCAGGGCCACAAAAAAGTCAACAGTCTTGAGGTTGCTTTCTCAATGGAATACTTCAACTTGACATCAACAGGAAAGCCCAGTCAGTCTTCGATTGGAAATGCTGAAAACGTTTCCCCCAACTGATTGGTGGGAGAAGGAGGGAAGAAAAGGAAGGATTTACTCAATACCAGGGGAGCTGAATAAACAGGTGCCATTGCAGTTTCCTGCAGGAAGGTGGAAAGATTAGTCTGGTTTATATTGAGCACTTAGTAGAAGTTGTAGTTGATTAAACAAGAGTGAATCATTGAGCTGCCTCATCTAGATAATCTTTAGCCATTATCTTTCACAATAACATCAAAATCCTGAGCTTTCATTCAGTCCCTGACTGATGTGATCAACGAAGAGGTGGCGCTCCTAACAGAAATGACAAAGACACATCCACAGTATTTTAGTCACTTTATCTCCACAGCGTTTTCACTCACTCTTCACCTTTAACAAATCATACACAGGATCCTCTTACAAATCCTAATTGCAAGCTTTTAAAATCATACGTTAGGAAGTCCAGGATCATTTTCAGGGTCTTAGAAGAAAAGTCGCTCTTGCCAAATGTCCTTGGGGACCTTTGTGACTGGAAGTGGGCGTTTTGCCAGATGCTGCAATGAAGCTTTATAAAAATAGACAAGATAAATGGACTTTTAGTACAGTATTGTGCCAGACTTTTAATTTTCAGGAAATTATTTTTTTAACCTAGCTGAGAGTCAAGTCAATTTGTGAATTAGTTGAAAGGGTGGCTGGATATGGGGTGGGGGGTAGGGGTGGCATCTGACATTTTAAGTCAGAAAAGCCTGCCACACAAAACAGATTTCTCTTGGCAATCAAGATAAGTTAACCATAAACACATTGTCAGAGGAAAAAATTACATTTTACTCTAACACAGATCATGTACAGATGACTGATTTTTCTCTCAAGTTCAAGCACAGAAGGACTTTATATATTTCAACTTCTGACCCAGGCGGGTAGAACGATCTTAGAGGTCTGAACAGAGATGCTGAAAGGGCTTTTGGCTATTTCTGTGTTAAGGATATAGCATAATGATGATGGGGTGTATATGCAGCCCAGATTGCAGAGAATCAGGATGAAGTTGCTGCCGCAGATAATTTGCAATGTTTATTTGCTTTTTATATAACCACAAAAAAGGCAATACCACTGCAGTTAAAAAATATATACATTTCCCTTTGCTTGATTTCTTTGGAATATGTCAGGGTATGTTTCCCTGTTTCAAGGGTTGCTTGTATCCAAGGATTTTTAAAATTAACACCCCAACATTTTATAATATTATGATTTCATCAACTTACCAGGTAACTGATCCTTTAGATGGTGAACATAAGATAGTTCTGAAGGACAGTTGAAAATGTTAAGAACTATATGAAACACAAGGCATTATTCTTTATCATTCTTCTTATTCTGTTCTCAAAAATAAGAAGCATTGTAAAATCTTTAAATTCACCTGAGAACATGCTTCAACTAAGGCAAAATTATTTGATCCAGTTGGAGTTGACAGGAGTATTGCCCAATTCTTGAGCAATTTGGCATTATTCGTTGCAACAAATGCATTAACTGAGTATATATTTATTGAACATCTTAGACATGCATAGTGCTGTGATGGAAACTGTCACTGTGTGTCAGATATTTCTGACAATGCAGCAAACAGCCCTTGCTCCCTGAAAGTTTCCAAGCTGGTTGTGTAGAAAAGACTCACAGTGCCCACAGACACATAAACACATTATTGTGTTAAACATTACACAATAATGCAAGACAATAGTACAAATAGTAAGAGTAAGAGTAAGCAGCAGTATGTTATGAATATCTATTTTTATTATAAATTTGGAAAAATCACAGAAAGGTGGTGTGTGTGTGTGTGTGTGTGTGTGTTCATGTCTTCCTGACATCACTTCCTATAACTTAAAGTTATATTCCTAAAAGCCTCTCGAAATGAGACAAATATTTATTGAGTACATATTATATATGCTAGGCACATGGCATGTATTATCTCATATGATTGTCAGAACAACAACTGAAGTCACTGTTATTGTTAATTCTATTTTATAGACCTGGAAACAACCTCAGATACTAAGCAAGCCATCCAAATCTACCAGTTAGCAAATGGCAGAGCTGAACTTCCAATTCTGGTTTTACTAATTCAAAAGTCTGTTGTCTTTTCCTTCTAGCAGTGTTTCTGAAAATGAGATGTGCAGACCTGGATTAGAACCACTAGGGAAGAAAGGGTGCTTGGTAAAATGCAGATGACTAGGTCCCTATGCCTGCTAAACTGGAATCTCAGCTGAGTAGAAAACCATTGCTCTGCCCTCTGCTTCCACTGTTTGGTATTTGGTACTTCAGGTAAACACAATTGTCTGAGATGAAAGGAATAAGAAAGCATAAATCCCAATTCATTGCTCCTTGTGCTGAGGTCACTTGAACTGAGCTGAGTCCTCTTCAGGTCTCACTACAATTTTTCAGGAGTTCACAAATCACTAAGCAACTAAAAATTCTATTTCTTTCCTGGGGAGGGGGGGAATAAGAATGAGTTTCCCCTCTGAATAGCTGGTGTCTAAGGATGCTTCATCTCTGAAAGATGAATTTTCAGGTATCTAATTGGAACCTGATGTGGATCCAATCCCCATTCTGGAGCCATGGCTCTCACATTCCTTTTAGCCAGAGCTATAAATCTCAAAATAAATTTAGCAAGAATTTAGAATGAAAATTTCTCCATTACATTTTGAGGTGAAATGAAAGTTAATCGTGGCAAGAAGAATTTCATCTATTTTATAGGATTCTATTGGGAGATAACAGATAATTGGAAACTAATTCCTAGATTCAAAGAATCCTAAGAGTGAATGGAAATGTGATTATGTCTATTTGGGAAAAGGTATTCATGAAGTATTTTTGTTCATTATCCTTTCTCTGAGCAGAATAATACTGTACTTAATTCAAGCTCTATCTTGTTCTGGGAAAAGAATTTCTGGAACTGAAATATAAGATTTTACTTTACCTAACTCTGTTAAAATGTAAATTTAGGAAATGAATGTAGTAAGAGTAGTAGTAGCAGGTACAGTTGCCAAGGGAGTAGGGACTGGACTGATAACTTTATGGCCATCTTTCATCGAGCATTTGATTATTATATGCTGTCACTCAATGTTGAATTCCTGCAACTGCCTCTTTTATGGAAAAAGGAAAGATATTGCATTTTATGCCATCATATATATATCTAAAAAAGTTCACATGCATTGTTATTTTGTTATTAATATTAATAATAACAATAATGATTTTGGTCAAATTTAATCTTTATGAAAACCCTGCAAATTCGGTGCTATGCACATATTATAGACAATGACATTGAAGCTTAGGAAAGTCAAAAATAAAACCCAGTGGGTCTGGAACCTTAGCTTGCATCAGCTAGAGGGCTTGTTAAAACACACAGTGTTGGGTTTCACCCTCAGAGTTCCTGATTTAGTGTATTCTGGACTTGTTTCAGGAAAACTGGAATCTCAGCTGAGTAGAGACATTGAGTAAGAGAGTAGAGACCTTGAGTAGAGACACTGAGTAAGACATTACATTTCCACATGTACACACCACATTTTGGTATCCTATTATTCAAGGGTACCCCATTATTTAACAATATTTTTTCTTTACAATTCAATTTATTTCTAAATTATTTTGTCATCCAAGGAGACAGTGCTTCAGGGTGGGTCATGATACATATTTGATGCTTAAATTACACAGGAGAAAGCAGTTCGGTACTGAGAAAAGAAGCCAAATGAAAGATCACCTTATGGAAAACATACTGATTTGGGACAGGCTTAGCCAGGGGTAGTCTATCAGGTCTTTGGATGCATTGAACTTTTGTGTTCCAAGCAACTTTCCTACTTGTATCATTTTGTGTCAGCAGCCTGTGCTCTTAAAAGTTAAGGAAATTAGGAATAGGAGAGACCCACAGTGTCATTTCTTTCATCATCCTGTCGGCCTAGAGCCACTCTCGGGTGTTTTGTCCATTCCCACCAAAATTATTGTTAAAAAATGAAGTAATGGGATATTAAAAGAAAAGAAAGGATAGTTGGAAGGAAATATTTTTCAACTAAAATGTCAAGAGTTAAGAAAGCTACTGTTTGTTTTTTATTTCTCTGACACAAGGAAACTGGGAGAGTATCAGTTTTCTGTCTGCCAACATTAATGCTTTCACCATGCCGATTGAGTCACCTCTGAAATTTTCAGTCTGCCTTCCCATGCTCCAGGAAGCTGGAAGACGTGGTGGGACTCCCCATGTTGAGCGCCATCTCCATGCACAATCACAGACAGTGTAAATGGCAGATGTAACTTTTCTTTCTTCCCCCATTAGGGGCTCTATCAGACATCTGTTGTGTTTGCCGGTTCATTATTTCTTTTCCAGCCTTTGATTGCAGCACCCTAATATTTCAGACTAAGCAGACCCTTCCAGAGCCTTTTGCTTGTTTTTAATGGACTTTCTGAACCTGTAGGATGTGAGCTGGGTGCTCCTAGGTTTACCATCACACAGGAGGAAAGAAAGCAGATTTTGGGATGGAGAGAAAGATTCCTGATAATGCTACTTGAAAACTTGAATCAAGACTGTCCAGGTGTGAACCAATAAATTCTCATTTCCTTTTCTCTTGTGTGAACTTTCTGAGTAAGGTTTTAATCACTACCTGGTTTAAGTTTAAGAAAACTAAAGCAGAATGAATTACAGGTACGTCAGCATTAAAATAAGCAGGCCTGTATGTCAGTGAGAATACTAGGTTCAGGTTTCAGGAGACCTGGATTCTAGTCCTGGTTGTGCCACTGATTAAGGTTCTTTGAGGACACGATCTCTTGGTGTCATAGCACCTTGAATTATTTCTTGCTCAATCCAAGCCTCACAAAATGACCTGTATGAGTGATGAAATTGCAATGAAGAGGCTTCTGTGGAAATTCTGGAAAGTGGCCAGGGAAGAGATCTGTCAACTAGACACTGGAAGATCTGAAGGGAGAGGTGAAAAGCTGCAGAATCAGGGTAATAGGCAAGTTACAGACAATGACATCATTTTTCCTGATACACTATGGCAGCCCAGTCAACCTCAGCCACTGTCTGTAATGGAAGCCTTAAGATGAAGAAGCAAAATGGAAAATAAACTATGGAACAAAGAAGGCAATATTCCATACCTATTGCTAGTAATTTTATTTTTGGTTGTGTGCTTGTTCTTGCTAAAATGTTAGAAGCAGAAGAGACCAGATATTAGGAAGAAAGAGAAATCAAGACAAACCCATCCAAAGAGCAGGGTCTCTTAAGGTCCCTGAAGATGTTTGGATAGAAGATTCAGAAAATGTTCACAAAGCTGAATTGTCACATTTTATGTGATTTTTGTTTTGCTTTGTTTCGTTTTTCACTCAAGTTTTCATCAGAGCCCTGCCATTGGCTTACTGGTAAATGTTTAATAATTGGCTCTCCAGGAAAAAAAAAAAAAAAGCCTTAATTAGTAGAATTGCCAACTTCAATAGTGTAAACACTCCCCCCATGGCCAATTTCAAACTACCAACATTATATGAACTGATTCATAAAATTCCTTCAAATTTAACAATTGGATCCAAAATGAGCTGACTCTAGCCTATACTGAAATTACAGAGTGAAAACTCTAATTATCAGAGTGCTTTGTGTATGCATTTAAGGGATAGCTATGTGTTCCTTCCTGAAGAATTCAGATGTGAATCAGAGATTGTAGAGGTCCAGAAAGGGGGTTTATAAATGCCTTTGGTGTCCTATTCTTAAATAGGGCTATTCTGATGCCACTGGACCATGGCTTCAGAGCAGAACCTTGGCTGTGGAGGTCACAGGGCACGGCCGCGGGATCATTATAATGGCTTAATCCACACAGGCAAAATTAGCATGGTATGCAGCCTGCTCTGATGTTTCAGGTGCTTGGATTCTGAACACAAAGGTAGCAATTGTGGGCAGAGGGGATGGTGCAACCTTTGCAAAGAAGAGAAGCATTTGCCCTAGGGCTGGAGACAATAAGAAGAGGATAAGGAGGTGGAGGCATCCTCACCTGTCCCAGACTCAAAACAAGTTTAAACAGAGCAGGCAGAGAATTCACCAGTTCCAGATAATGAAGCGGTCCCATGAAAGTAGATGAGAAAAGAAGGCAGCGTTGGAGATGATTCGAAGTAGCAGCTGGAGGAGGAGGAACATGGAAAAGAAGAAAGGAACAATGAGGGGAAGGAGAGAAGTAGCCACAGGAAATTGGCAGGAGAGGCCTTCACCTGTCAAACATGTGGGTTCCACATCTCTGGGAGGCACAGGTGGGATTGTGTTAGTGAAGGCTGATTGCATAAGGGGAAGGATGAAGGATGTTTTCAAGCGAAATAGATCAAGGGGTAGACTGAAACTTCCCATGAACAAATACTAGATACATATTTATTAGTAGTTTTACCTAGGCAAGAGCCAAAGCCCAAACTACATTTGTAGACAGAGGAGCAACAGGTTTCACAGAAACTGAAGATCCAAAAGCCCTGATGTTGAGGATGAAAGTTAAAGAAATGCAAGCTTGATTATTGTTTTAAAGGAAAAAAAGCAGAAATCTTTGCTACTCTTCAAATCTTTCTAGTTATGATTTAGTCATGGTAGCGTCCAAGTTCCCCAGACTAAATGCAGTGCATAGTCTTCAAAGAAAAAATTATATTCCAAATAAGATTTATCTTTGGCTCTACATTGAAGGTAAAAGTATAGCGGTTAAGAAAGATGCTTTTGTAACTTTCAAGAGAAGAAACAATAGATGACTCTTTTTGGAAAGATTTGTGTAAGAAACAGACTGCTTCGGAAAAAAAAAAATGCTGTTTGCTTTTGGGAGGAGCAATTCCAGCTAGGCTCTTTTGGACTTGAGGAGAGACAAATGGCAAGCAACAAATTTCCTATGTATTTTGCTTCACACAGTCATGGATCTGTTAAATTTATGTAAGGAAGTAAATTGTGATGTATATTCAAAGAATAATCCAACTGTTATCTATATTCCCTATACCTTCCCCCCAAAAGGAAAACTAATAATAATTATCTGTTTAATCATGTATGTTCTTTTCTAAACAACAAAAGTGTTAGGAAATTGATGTTTTCCCCTTATGTCTTACAGTCACATTAGAGGAAGATTTATAGACTTCAGGACAGAAAGGAATCAAAGATTTTAAAAACACAAATGCATGCTAGTTGAGAAAGATGTTTTAAAAAGCCAAATAAATATGCTACAGACTCAGTTTAGGCAAGTACCAGATTTTAGCCCAGACACAGTTTCCAGCATTCTTTACTATTTGGACAAGTCACATACTCTCCCCAGCCTGCCTTTCATAGGATGTAGAAACTGGGGCTGACACATAAGGTTCTGTTTGGCAGGAAACTGACAAAGCAATCTACAATCAAGAAAGACTCAGTTCCTCTAAATGCAAGGTAAATAACTCATTTTAAAATTTAATTAATTCATTTTAAGTTCATAAATAATGCATGAATAAATGTTCTGTATAAAAATTTCAAATAATACAGAAGTATATAGGGAACTAAATTATCATGCTCATATCTCCCTCCTAAATCTCATTTCTCTCAAACAAGGTAACCATAATTTGTAGTTTGCGGCATGTACTTTATTGTACTTTTTCTATTTATTTATCTGTGATGATCATTTATATATTTATTATTAAAAATAGTATTTTAATAATTTTACTATTAAAGCAATGTAATCACATTAAAGAAAATCCAAAAACTAGAAAAACAGATAAGTAAAAAGAAAAGTCCATAATCTCACTAGCTAAGATAAGTCCAGTAAAAAGTTATTATGTTTTCTTCAAATTTTTGCCTATGCATAATTTGTAGTAATAGTAATAATACATACAAAGGGAAGGACATTCAATTATTGGGTTAAAAATTAATAGAGTTATATATTCTGCTTTAGGGTGATATTTTAGTACTACTCAGTACTAAAATTATTAGTAATCAGTATTAGTAGTACATCTATTAGGAGCCAGACACCTGAGAAATTAATAGGAGAACAAATTTCATTTTTAAGAAATAGAAAATATAACTAACACCCTTTTAGGATTCTCAGGGTGGATGATGAATGTGTTAGACAAAATAAAAGCAAGAGTTAAGGTCAGAATGAAAGAATTACAGAATCTTAGAGCTTAGAGGCATCTAGGTGGCATCTAGCCCATGTTTATTTATAGATCAGACAGCATAAGTTTGTGACTGTTTTTTTGCGGTTACACTGCTAGTGAGTAATAAAGCCAAGATTTAGACCCTCTTACCCACCCCTAATCCTAATTTTTTCCTTAATAAAATGAACAAAGCTCATAGAGAGACATCTTCAGGGGCAGAAGGACCAGGATCCAGGTAGTCCCTTACAGGGAATACCTTTTTAAAAGGTATTTTTGAAATTTATTTTTAGTTTATATGGATTCATAATAATTGTATAAATTTGTGGGGTGCATATGACATTTTCATAAAAGCGTACAATGTGTAATGATCAAAGCTAGGTAATTGGGATATTCACCACCTCAAACATTTATCATCTTTTTTGTACTGGGAACATTCCAAGTCTTCTAGCTATTTCAAAATAATACAATCAATTATTGTCAAGTATAGTCATCTCATTTTTCTACTGAACACTTTTAAACCAGCACCTTTAAGGCAAAGCTGATCCTCACAGTTTTTAATTTTTTTAATCAAAACAATAGTCTTTTAACAGAATTAGTTCCCAACACTTGAAAGTGTAATTTTTGACTTCTCTTGAAACGTACAAAGATCTCACAACATCAGGTCCAACAATTGCACGTAGCAGTCATAGACAGGAACCTCTTTGGACCTGCCATACTCTCTCCAGAGCTCCACAGCCCTCACCTGCCATGTGGGGTGCCTGCCTGGAGCCCCTCCATCAGGAGCAATGTGTAATGTCCACACCTGAAAATGTTGAGCATGAAAGTCTTTGTAACTAATCATGTTGAGACAAAAGAGAAAAACCAGGACAGTTCCAGACAAATTGGAATATATTATTGCCCTATAGACACCTGAGTATGTGAGGGCTATTTCAGAACCTAGGGATGCTGTGTGTTGATGTTCTGTCTCAGTGTGAAACATACAGCTTACTACTCTTAATCATTCCAAGTCCCTTGTTCCTTCCCTGGGTCCACAGAGGCCACAGCCTTCTCTGAAGCTGGTCAGTGCTCCTAAGAGTAACAGATATCAGAAACACTGCTAGGCACATCTGGGAATAGGAATTGGGAATCTGTTTATAAGAAAAGTGTTGATTGCGGTAAATGTTAGAACTGCAACTTCTTTATCAGCAGATAATTTTTTAAGAATTTATTTTTAATTGACAAATAATTGTACATACTTATGGGGTACAATGTATTTCAATGCATATATACATTTTTTAATAATCAAATCAGGATAATTAACATATTTGGCATCTCAAACATTTATCATTTCTTTGTGGTGAGAACATTTAAAATCCTTTCTTTTAGCTATTTAAAAATATACAGTATGTTATTATTCACTATATTCCCTCTGATGTGCAAAAAGATCATCAAAACTTATTTCTCCCAACTGTAACTTTGTACTCACAAACCAACAGCTCCTCTTTCCCCAGTCACCCTCCCCCACCCCTCACTCAGACTCTAGTAACCACCATTCTATTCTCTACTTATATAAGGTCAACTCTTCCAGATATCATGTATGACTGAGATCATACATCATTTGTCTCTTTGCCCCTGTCTCTCTGTGACACTGTTTCACTTAACATAGTCTCCTCTTGGTTCATCCATGTTGTTGCAAATGAAAGAATTTCCTGTTTTTGTTTTTAATGGCTGAATACTATCTATCTATCTATCTATGTATCTATACACACACACACACACACACACACACACACACACAATATTTTAAAATCTAATCATCCATTGATGGATACTTAGGTTGTTTCCATGTCTTGGATATTGTAAATAGGACTGAAATGAACATGGGAGAGTAGATATCTTTTCAACATACTGATATCAATTCATTTGGGTATATAACTAGTAGTGGCATTGCTGGATTACATAATAATTCTTTTTTTTTGAGACTGAGTTTCGCTCTTGTTGCCCAGACTGGAGTGCAATGGCACTATCTCGGCTCACCGCAACATCTGCTTCCTGGGTTCAAGCGATTCTTCTGTCTCAGCCTCCGGAGTAGCTGGGATTATTTTTAGTTTTATTGAGGAATCTTCATACTGTTTTACAAAATGGCTGTAACTAATTTACACTAATACTAACAGTGTATAAGGGTTTCCTTTTAGCCATATCTTTACTTGTTATCTTTCATCATTTTGATAATAGCCATTCTAACAGTGGTAAAATGATATCTCATGATTTTTATTTTCTTTTCTCTGATGCTTAGAAATATTGATCACTTTTTCATATATCTGTTGGCCATTTGTATGTCTTCCTTTGAGAACTGTCTCTTCAAGTTGTTTGCCTATTTTTTAATAGAGTTATTTGTTTTCTTGTTATAGAGTAGCTTTGGTTCTTTGTATATTTTGGATAATAGCCCCTTATCTGATGTATGCAATTTGTATTTTATGAGGTATGTATGTATATATGTATTTTCTTTCATTCTGTAGGTTGTCTCTTCACTCTACTGAATTTTTTTTTTTTTTTTTTTTTTTTGCTGTGCATACTTTTTTTTTTTCAGTTTGATGTAATGCTGTTTGTTTATTTTCACTTTTATTGCCTATGATTTTAAGGTCTTATCCACAAAGTTGTTGCCCATATTCATAGGTTTTATTCTAGAAGTTTATAGTTTTGGCTCTTAAATTTAAGTTTTTAATCCATTCTAAGTTAACTTTTGTATATGGTGTGAGACAAGGGTCTAATTTCATTCTTCTGCATATGATGTCCAGTTTTCTCACAACCATTTCTTTTTTTATTTCTTTTAATTATACTTTAAGTTTTAGGGTACATGTGCACAACGTGCAGTTTTGTTACATATGTATATATGTGCCATGTTCATGTGCTGCACCCATTAACTCGTCATTTACATTAGGTATATCTCCTAATGCTATCCCTCCTCCCTACCCCCACCCCACAATAGGCCCCGGTGTGTGATGTTCCTCTTCCTGTGTCCAAGTGTTCTCGTTGTTCAATTCCCACCTATGAATGAGAACATGCCGTGCTTGGTTTTCTGTCCTTGTGATAGTTTACTGAGAATGAGGGTTTCCAGCTTCATCCATGTCCCTCCAAAGACATGAACTCATCCTTTTTTATGGCTGCATAGTATTCCATGGTGTATATGTGCCACATTTTCTTAATCCAGGCTATCATTAAAGGACATTTGGGTTGGTTCCAAGTCTTTGCTGTTGTGAATAGTGCCGCAATAAACATATGTGTGCATGTGTCTTTATAGCAGCATGATTTATAATCCTTTGGGTATATACCCAGTAAATGGGATGGCCGGGTCAATGGTATTTCTAGTTCAAGATCCTTGAAGAAAAGCTACACTGTCTTCCACAATGGTTGAACTAGTTTACAGTCCCACCAACAGTGTAAAAGTGTTCCTATTTCTCCATATCCTCTCCAGCACCTGTTGTTTCCTGACTTTTTAATGATTGCCATTCTAACTGGCTCACAACCATTTATTAAAGAGACTGTCGTTTCTTCATTGTGTTTTCTTGGCACCTTTGTTAAAAATGATTTGGATGTAGATGCATGAGTTTATTTATGGGCTTTCTATTGTTCCTTTAGTCTATGTGTCTGCTTTTATGCCAGCATCATACTGTTTTGGTTACTATAGTTTTGTAGTATATTTTGAAGTCAGGAAGTGTGATGCCTTCAGCTTTATTCTTTTGATCAAGATAATAAACTCAATAAAGTTTCAGGATACAAAATCAGCATACAAAACTTAGAAATGTTTTTACACATCAAGAGGAAACTCTCTGAAATAGAAATTTTAAAAAGTCTTATTTACAATAGCTACAAAAAAAATTAGGAATAAACTTAACCAAGGAGATAAAAGGTCTCTACAACAAAAACCATAAAACATTGATGAAAGAAATTAAAGAAGATATAAATAAGTGAAAAGGTTTTCTGTGTTAATGGATTCAAAGAATTAAATCATTAAAATGTCCATACTACCCCAAAACAATCTACAGATTTAATACAATCCCTATCAAAATACCAATGATATTCTTCATGGAAATATATGTTTAAAAATCCTAAAATTTGTATGGTACCACAAAAGACCTGGAATAGCCAAAGCTATATTGAGCAAAAAGAACAAAGCTGGAGGCATCACACTACTTGACTTCAAAATACAATACAAAGCAAATAATTCCTAAATGCCACTACTTGGTAGACATTCTAAAAGCTATAACGGAACATAAACACATTCCTTGCTTTAAACAGCTTAGAACTGAGCTGAGAAGATAAGCTCTAAGGGGAGAGGGAGAGACGAGTTCAAAGAAACTGAGAAGTTCAAAGGAACATAATTGTCCATGGCTCCTGCTTTCCAAGAAGGGCTTTATAGTGAGTGCAGGACTTGGGCAAAATCACAGACAACAAGTAGAAGTTAAACCAATGTGGAAAAGCGTAAAGACATCTTAGAGAGAAAAACAAAAAGATTGGTTAGTGTGGAGAGAACTCAATTGGCCTGGGCAACTCTCCTTTCGTTTTTTTTCAAACAGAGCAGCACTTGCCAAGTTATTCCTTTGTTTGCGGTTTCTTTGTTTGCCAGAGAGAGGGATGCATGTGTGGGGGTGGGGTGAGTGTGGAGGGGACAGTGACAGAGAGAGAGAGGGAGCTAGAGAGAGAAAAGAGAGAATACACTATTACTATCCTTTTTCTGGTGATGGTTTTCTGATTCTTGGCAAATAGTTCGTTTTCCAAAGGATGAACAAATGTTGGATTATTTTTCCAGTTCAAGAACCCAGCTGGAGGTCAAGGTGCACACTTACCTACTCATTAGGCTGAGGAGCTGGTTGGGTGGCTAAGGATTATTCTCTAGACAAAGGGTTTTTAGCCTTATCTCACCCAAAGGTGCTCTTTTATAATATTTTGTAATGCCCCTGATATTATCCTAAAATAAAATAAAATCTATAAGCCATTTTCCATATATATATAGTTTCATTGATCAATATAATACTCTAAGTATAATATTATAAAGAAATAAAGGATATGTATTTTATAATAAAAATCATATATATACATATATTCAATTTTTATATTTCAATAGATATCTGCTAGGTCACAATCACGATAGAAAACAGAATCTGACAGATGCTTGTGCCTATGCATGGATCTATGGGAATGCTGATGGTGGGTTGCTTTGGTGTTAACATGAGTGCTGTGGTGTTCTTAAATGGTGAACAACACTTACTGATATTCTGAGTAAAACAAAGTCCAATTTTCCTTTCACCTTATCAATTCCATTTCTGAAATATTCATTGTGTATTAGGAACATGCAAATGATACTCTGTGTCTATATATCAAGGAGAGTGAGCATCTAAGCCTAGTTAATTGCAAGCAGACTATTACTTATTTGAGACTCTCCTGTTCACTGTTGCCCACCTAGCAACCCTGGTGCATACCTCCATACATGTCAGTAGTGTCATTCCATCATTATGATTCTAAATCGTCCCTCTACATGTCTAAATTGTTCTCTGGTGGCAATAGTACCTCCATTAAGAACCACTGCTTTGTTTCAATCAAAATCTACTATTAGAACAGTTTTTTTAAAATGAGAGGAAGATAGAAGACATGACTTAACAAACCCTTAATTCTACGTTAATTGCATATCAATAAGTACTAAATGTTATTGGAAATGTAATAGGCACTCTGCTGTAAAGGACTTTCCCCCATATTGATCAGTAGATGTTCCCAACTCTAGAAACACATTCCAGCATCTAAATGAAGACTATCTGTATTTTCTATTAGTGAAAGAGGCTAGAAATAAGAAAGGCAGGGCATGGGGAAAAAGGATATAGTGTTTCTAACCCAGGTAGAAAAGGAATTAAACAGTAAAGACACTTATAGTTTTAACCATTGCTAGGGTAAAAAGAGAATTCTGACCCCTTGGTTTTGAGGATCCTACATATAACACTAAGCAATGACTCAGGAAGACAGTGGGAGGGGTAAGTAGGAGAGGTGCTGACGTCACTTTTTCAACTGCTCTCAATACCACAGTGTGACGGGTAAGCCTTAAGGCAATCTAAGCCACTGAGGACCTGAAGTGGAAATGCCCCTCCCTGCATCTGCACATACTCCAAAGGCTGAACTCCAGTGACCTTGAAGCTTCCCGGTATAACCTGACCTCAGTTAGATGAAGTGATGCAGGAGCATGCAGAGTGACTGGCTCTGAACTGGAGAAATCTAGGGAAGTAATTGGCTTGGGCTGACTATGGCACAACCTTAACCCAAATCATTTCAGAGCAAGAGATCCTGGTTCTCTTATCTAAGTAAAAAAAGCTTGAAAATATACTCAGTTAGGCATATGATTGGGCAGTTTCATACACTACTCATAAGAGTGTAAATTGGTATCTTAGTCTGGAAGAGAATTTGGCAATAAAGAAGATGTCCACATGGATAGATACATTTAAAAAAAAGTTGTATCTTTTAACCTAGTGATTCTTCTTGAAAAATCTAAACTAAATAATACAAACAAAGCAAAATGATTTATGTATAATGATGCCCATTTTGGAAATGTGTAAATAGTAAAGATTTGGCAACTCTTTGAACCAAAGATTCTCTAGCCAGTTATTTAGTGTAAATATCTGAAGAACACAGGTACAAAAATGGTATATATATGTATACACATGTATAATAAAAATTTCTCACACTTGTATATATTTTGGATCTACAATGATTATTCATTTGCCTTATATTGTTTGATGCCAGCTTTTGTGTTTTTATATGTAATTAGATGGCTATGATTATTTATACACAATATATAAATATAATAGGACTCTTCAGGTAGTAGCTAATCACAATATTCTTAAACTAATATTATTAGTACTACTTTAAACATTTTTTCTTTTAAGTAATAGATGTTCACACAACTTAAAGAATTAGAAAATACACAGAAACAAATTAATAAAAAAGAAAATTAGAATCCCTGCTCGGATTTAAATGTTTGTCTCTTCTAAAACATTTGTTGAAATTTAATTGCCATGGTAATAGTACTAAGAGGTGGGACCTTTAAGAGATGATAAGTCCTGTTATAAAAGGGCAAGTTCAGCCTCTCTCTTGCCCTCTCTTGACTTTCTGCCTTCTACCATGAGATGATGCAACAAGGAGGCCCTTGCCAGATACTGGCCTTTTGATCTTGAACTTCCCAGCCACCAGAACTGGGAGACAATAAATATCTGTTTATTCTAAATCACTCAGTCTCAGGTATATTCCCTTATAGTAGCAAAAACAAACTAAGAAAGTTCCCTAAATTCCAATACACAGAAATAACTTAATATTTTGGCATCTGTTCTTCAAAAATTCCCCTCACCCACATTTATGCCCTTTTCAAATAACAGAAGACACATTTTCTCTAATATTTCTCAGATTCAGTAGCTTTTCCTTCTCTATAAAAGTCAAGGAAATAATGAAGCTTGAATGGAGGTGTATATTTCATTTTATTTATCTGTCAATCAATGCTAAATCTAGATCCATAATTTAATTCCTCATGTTGTTAGCTTTACCACATTTTCATCACATTTGACTGTATGTTAAAACAAATACAGAACATTGCAAAGGACCAAATATGACATACTCATGTTTTCACCACTTGAAATGCACAAATATTGACCTTTTTGAAAATGCTTCAGAATAAGAATTATTATTTTAAAGTTTACATCCCTTATGTAGCTTTTCCCAGTCTTAGCTCTCTCCCTTCTTCCCTCCCTCTGCAGAAACAGCCACTATCATTAAGTTTATTATGTAAACTTTCAATGTACTAGCACAGAAGCTCCTGGAGGGCAGAGATTTTGACTACTGCTATATCTTTCGTAACCTTAGTAGAATAGGTGCTCAAATATTTGCTGAACAAATAAAAATTTATCCATAACCCACATATAACACATAGTTACATATAATATATGACATATAGTATGTATTATATATAAAATATATGAGATATATGTCATGGTATTTTTGTGTACTTTACAACTGTATACAAGTGGTATCATACTGTAGCTATGGATCAACATCTATAAGTAGCTTTTTATTTAAATATTAAGAACTAGATTATATATTTACTGAACATATTCACATATGTATATCTCATACATCCATTTTATTTTTTGTACCAACTTTATTTAGCACTAACATATGCAAATGATCTCTATTTAAAGTGTACAATTGAATAAGTTGTACACATTCATAAATCCACCAGCAAAATCAAATTATAAAACATTCCATCACATCCAAAATATTCCTCATTCCTTTTCCTTTTGCCCCTCACTCAAGGCAACCACTGAATTGCTGTTGGTCACTATATGTTAGTTTGAATTTTGTATATATTATATCATGTTATATGCATTTCCTTGTGTCTACCTTCCTCCCTTAATCAAACTGATTATGAGATTCATTGATATTGTATGTTTCAGTATGTTTTCCCTTTTTATTGAGGAGTGGTATTCCATTGCATGGATGACCACATTTTGTTTATCCACTCACCTGTTAATGGACACTGGGCTGTTTGCCATTTTTGACCACCATGAACTTAGCTGTTATGAACATTCATGCACATGTCATTGTGTTGACATGTTTTCATTTTCTCTTGAGAAAATGCCAAGGATCATATGGTAGCTATACCTTTAATTTTTAAAAAATTTCCCAAGTTGTTTTCTCTGTATCATTGTCTCTTCTCCTACTGTGACTCTATTTACCTGCATATTAAGCTTTCTGAATTTGTTTCACGACTCTCTGAAACTCTTTATTATTTTTCTTTTTTTCTTCTGTATTCAAGTTGCATGCTTTTCATTAATCTATTTCAAGTTGATTAATAGATTAATCATTTTTCTATAGGACCATTTAGTAAATATTATTAAAATATATCAAAAAATTGTATTTTATATGTAATAAAGTTAATATGATTAACACTGGCTCTATTTTAGGACTTTTTCATATGTTCTGTTTCTTTGCTGAAATTTACTGTATTTTTGTTCATTTTAAGTTAATTTGTCTTTACCTTACTGACCATCATTATAGCTATTGTATTAAAGACTTCGTCTGATAGTTTCAGAATCTGGGTCATCTTGTGTTGGCATCTATTACTTATCTTTTTCCTTGAGAATAGTTCACATTTTCTTGGCTTTTTAAAAATCTTATTTTGGGATATTATCCAGGACCTTGAAAATGTTGTGTTGTGTTAACTCAATTCAATTACATTGTTCTACCCAAAGTATTGCTGTCTCTGTTTAGGAGAGAATAAATTTGGGTAGACACACATTTTCAGATATCATGCCTGAGCTCAGTTAAGGATTTTCTCTCATTTTTCTTTTAACTTTTATTTTAGGATCAGGGGTAAATGTGCAGGTTATTTATATAGGTAAACTTGTATCACGGTGGTTTGGTGTACGATAATTTCATCACCTCGGTTCTGTGCATAGTACCCAACAGGTATTTTTTTCTGATCCTCTCTCTCCTGTCCTCCATCCTCAAGTAGGCCCTAGTATCTGTTGTTTCCCTCTTAGTGTCTATGTGTTTTCATTATTTAGCTCTCACGTATAAGTGAAAACGTGAGGTATTTGGTTTTTTGTTCCTGTGTTAGTTTGCTTAAGATAATGTTCACCATCTCCATCCATGTTGCTGCAAAGGACATGATCTTGTTTTTTTAATGACTGCATACTATTCCATGGTGTATATGTATTGCATTTTCTTTATCCAGTCTACTATTGATGGGCATGGTTGACTCCATCAACCTGGAAACAGGTGGATTCCATGTTTTTGCTATTGTGAATAGTGCTACAATGAACATACACGTGCATGTGTTTTTATGATGGGACAATTTATATTCCTTGGGGCATATACCCAATAATGGGATTGCTAGGTTGAATGGTAATTCTATCTCTGTTCTTTGAGGAATCGCCACACTGCTTTCCACAATGGCTGAATTTACACTCCCACCAACAGTGTATAAACCTTTGTTCCTAGTATGTTCAGTTTGTCCAGTGCCTGCTTGGTTCAGAGATCAGCCAGAAGTAGGATGAGTTCATGCATGGTCAGGGGTTCCTCTTCTGTTGCTCTTTCATTGCTGGGGTCCTTCTTGCTCTCTGGCAGCTCCTTTCATGCTTGCTTCATCAAGAATTTTAGCTGCCCACACCACTGCAGTTGCCACCATGACTGACTGCTTTCAGGACACAGCCTCCAAAACACAGGGGCCTCATTTTATGCTCATCATCATCTTCAAGTTTTGACTCCTCTTAAGTTTCCTCACTTTACATAAATCTCCAGAGTCCTCCAGTAGTTGTCTTTGTATTTTGTCTTGAGCTGATGGCTGTCATTTATGGATCAGTTCGTTAGGCACATACTCATCCATATGCTTACTTTTTCATTTTAACTGTTGTACAGTATTCTTATGGACTGTCCATATTCTTATTTACTTGTTCATCTACTGAGAGACCTTTAGTTTTCTTTTTCTACAATTTTTTAACTATACAAAAAATGTACAGTAAATTTCAGTTACACGTATGTCTTTCTGTATTTGTATTGGTGAGTATGCACCAAGAAATAGAAATTTTGGGTCATAAGGTATGCACATCTTCAACTTTACTAGATATTCCTAAATTATTCTTTAACATGTTTGAAGCAATTGTACTTCCATCAGCAGTTTTGCAACTTCCCACGTCTCCACATTCTAGCTAATATTTGGTATTCTCAGTTATTTAAGTTTTTCTAGTGTTCTAATGTGGGGAATATTATCTGGTTGCTGTTTTTATTTGCAATTCCCTAATTGCTAAGGAGGTCAAGCAAATTTTCATGTTTATTGACTCTTTTCCACCTCTCCTGTGAGTTGCGTATTCACAGTTTGTTTTCTTCTATTTTTCTTTTAAATGTTTTTCTTTTTATTGATTTGTAGAAACACTTCGTATATTTCCTGATTTCTAATCGCTTGCATTGCAAATATCTTCTCTCATTTTGTTGCTTACTTTTTAACTTTATTCATAGTATAGTTTCTAATAATAAAATTTTATATTTTGATGGAGTCAAGTTTATCACATTTTACTTTATGATTTCTAGTTTTGATAATTTCTTTAAGAAATATCTTTCTTTTTTACATTTTTCATTCAAAAATAGTTTTTGAACATCTATTATGCTAAAGGCATTATTCTAGGCACTAAAGATTATAGTGGTTAAAATGTAATAGGAAAGATAGGCAAGATGCAGATAACCATACTCATTTCAAATTTAGGCAAGATACAGATAACCATACTCATTGCAAATTTAATCTCAGGTATTGATAACTACTATAAAGAAAAAATAGAAGGGACAACATAGCAACAAATTTAAGGGCATAGCGTTTGCAGCTGGATTGCCTGGGTTTGCATCCTGGCTCTGCCACTTAATAGCTGAGGGCAGTTACTCATTATCTGTTCTGCGCCTCAGTTTCCTCACTTATAAAGTAGAAATCTTAATAATGTCAGTGATATGGTTTGGCTATGTCCCCACCCAAATCTCATCTTGAATTGTAGCTTCTATAATTCCCATTTATTGTGGGAAGGATTTGGTGGGAGGTAATTGAACCATGGAGGCAGGTCTTTCCCAAGCTGTTCTCATGATAGTGAATAAGTCTCAGGAGATCTGATGGTTTTATAATGGGGAGTTCCCCTGCATATGCTCTTTCTTGCCAGCCACCATGTAAGATGTGCCTTGCTCCTCCTTGCCTTCTACCATGATTGTGAGGCCTCCCCAGCTATATGGAACTATGAGTCGATTAAACCTCTTTTTCTTTATAAATTACCCAGTTTTGGGTATGTCTTTACTAGCAGCATAAGAACAGACTAACCCACTTGACTTGATATGAAATGTCTTCAATAATTTGGAATAATTAAATGATCATATATATATATACACACACAAAGTATATAAAATATAGTATATAAACTGCCTAGCACATAGTAAGCACTGCATAAGCATTTAAATATAATTTATAGAATACAATGAGATGAAATCAGATGACAGGGGTGCATAGCCATAGATAAATTTTTCATGAAAAACTTGACCAAGGAGTTGGCATTTCAGCAGAGATCTAAGTGCAGTGAGCTAGGGAAATCCAGTATGCTCAAGCTGTAAAAATTTGGTATATTATTCTGCAGTTTCTTTTAATAACTTAAATTCTACTTTTTCATTGTTTTTTAATCCATCTGGAGTTTAATTTCATGCATGGTGTGAAGTCGGGATATAATTATATTTCCTTCCATATGGAAAGCCATTTGTCCCAACAACATTTAATGACTAGTCCATTTCATTCTCCCAATTTAGTAATTTCTTCCCTATTATATATAATAGCATTTAGTACTTATTTGGGGAGCATCTATTTTGTCCCACTTACGTATTTGACTATCGCTGTGCCAGTACTATGTAGTTTTAATTACTAAGGCATAGTAAGCATTGGTATCTTATAGGACAAGTTTTCCCCATCTTCTTCTAAATAGTCTTGTGTGTTCCTGTTCTTGTCTATCTTCATGTAAATTTTAGAATCTCTTTGTTAATCTAATGAAGAATCATTATGTTTTTTTGAGTTGCATTGTTTTTGGTGGGGAATTGACAACTTATTGAATTTTTCCTTCCATGAAAATGGAATACACAAGCATTTACTGAGATCTCATTTTATGGCAACTTTTAAAATTTTCTGCCTAAAATACTTGTATAATTTTGATAACTAAATTCTAGATATTTTACATTTTCATGGCTATTATGAATTTCTCTTTTGAGAGTTCTGTTTTTCAGTCAGTTATTGCTAGTGTATAAGAGGGCTATTAAATTTTTATCTTTATCTGTATTATGTAAATGCACTGAACTTTCTAACCCGTTTTAATGGTTTATTTGTAGAATCTCTAGGTTTTTCTGTAAAAAATGTAAGACATCTGTAAATTATAACACCTCTTCCTTTTAAAATCATGTGCTTATTTATTTTCTTAAAAAAGTGATTAGAGTCTGTTTTATAATGCTGAATAAATGGGAAATAGAGGACATCTTTATAACATTCCAGATTGAATGGGAAATCTTCGAAAATTACATCATTAATAATTTATTATGCTTGTTCTAGGCTTAGTTGGTGCTCTTCATTGGGTTAAGAACATTCCTTTTTATTCTTAGTTTGTCAGGAATTTTATCAAATGACTTTTCTGCATGATAGTTTTTTTACTGTTTTTAAATTAAATTTATTGGTTTTTTGATGTGGAATAACTGTAGCACTCCTTAATCAAGTGACTTGATTATGATGTTTTAAAATACATTGCTAGATTAATTACACATATTACATTGAGAGTTTTTGCATGTTCGTAATTTCAGTTACATACTTGTTCACTGTCTGTTCTGTTCCTTCTGCTTTGTTGTGTATTACAGAAAACTCTTTTTGTTTGTTTGTTTGTTTGTTTTGAGACAGGGTCTGGCTCTGTCACCCAGGCTGAAATGCAGTGGCACGATCATAGCTCACTGCAACCTCCACCTCCTGGGCTCAAGTGGTCCTCCCACCTCCCAACTAGCTGGGACTATAGGCACACGCCACCACACCTGGCTAATTTTTGTATTTTTTGTAGAGATGGGGTTTTGCCATGTTGCCCAGGCTGGCCTTCAACTCCGGATCTTAAGCAATCCATGTCCCTCAGCCTCCCAATGCGCTGGGTTTACAGGTGTGATCCACTACTCCCAGCCTACATTTTCTATTCTTTATTGACCACTGGCTTCTGAGTAGGTCTGGTCAAGAGAAGCACCACTAGTTGTGGAGTGAAGGGTGGGAAAACGGAAACATGAGGGTATTATGACTTCTCCCTCCTGCCCCGACTAAGTGTCTTGGGGTGGCCACATCACCTCTCTAGCCCTATTTCCAAGACTTTCCTCACCTCGTGGTTCTCAGATCCTACCAGACAACTCATCATCCTCCCTGCCCTGGCTGTGTGGTACCTAATCCTGGGGTCCAGTAAAACCACCTTTCGTCATTGTACTTTTTGCCCTAGGGCTGGTATTGGCTGTCTACTATTGCTAATCTCTCAATTGCTCGGTGGCTCACGCCTGTGATACCAGCACTTTGGGAGGCTGAGGTGGGCAGATCATGAGGTCAGGAGATTGAGACCATCCTGGCTAACACGGTGAAACCCTGTCTCTACTAAAAAAAAAAAAAATTCAAAGATTACCCAGGCATGGTGGCACGCACCTGTAGTCCCAGCTACTCAGGAGGCTAAGGTAGGAGAATCGCTTAAAAAATTCGGGAGGCGGAGGTTGCAATGAGCTGAAATCGCACCACTGCACTCCAGCCTGGGTGACAGAGCAAGACTATGTCTCAAAAAACAACAACAACAAAAACACAGTTTTTAATCATCTGTGTTATAAATTGTCTATATTGAATTCCCTGTGTTTGGAGCACCTAAAGTAGTTTCTGTCTTCCTAAGGGGATCTTGACTGATACAACCTCCAAAGGTATGTTTGTGGATTTTTTAAAAATGAATATGTTTATAGATTAAAAAAAAAATTGGGACAGGGCCTTGCTCTGTTGCCCAGGCTGGAGTGCAGTGGCATGTTCATGGCTCATGTAGTCTCAACCTCCGAGGCTCAAGCAATCCTCCCACCTCAGCCTTTGGAGTAGCTGGGACTACAGGCGCGCGCCACCACATCTGCCTAATTTTTGTATTTTTTGGAGAGACAGGGTTTCCCTGTGTTGCTCAGGCTGGTCTTGAATTTCTGGGCTCAGGCGATCCTCCAGCCTCAGCCCCCTAAAGTGCTGGGATTACAGGCGTGAGCTACTGCACTGGCCCAAAGTTATGTTAACATACTCTTCTTGTTCCATTTGGCTTTATGGTATAGCCTCATAAAACAGAATTGGTAATTATCAGTTTTTCTTTTCTTAGACACACATTGTATAAGATAGAGATTGGTATTGAAAATCTTTTATGGTGGCAGAGAAACTAAGAAAATTACATTTAAAGGTAAACAAAAGTTTTGTTATTTTGTTTTCTCAGATTACATTTTAAAAGACAACTGAGGTTAAATTTACTCCCATGTGTCTGAAAATCCCATAACCATTTTCCTTAGAGAGGAAGGTTTGTTTGTCTGAACTAAATAATATAATCAGTACATTTTTAATATATAAATTCAACTAATGGTATTAATGATTTCAATCAATGATTTCAATCCTTGTTCTAGACTATTGCTAAAAGCAGGGGGAAGACTTTACAGATACCTCAGAGGTAGACTTTGACACAAAAAATGCTCACGTACCTGCAAAGTGTTATAAACTTGCTGTTGTTGTTATGCAAGGATACTTTTAATTGAGTCAGTGGAAGATGACTTTACATAACTCCACCCTGCATTCCTACTCCCCCGTTTCTCACACTTAAATAAAGGAAGTAATTGATTGAGACATTTTAAGCTTTGTTATTCTAAGCATGATACACATGAGAAACAAAACCTGTCTGATGGAATTTTTACATATTGATAGTTAAATGTGTAAATGGGAAAATTGTATTCTTACAATGAGAACTCAATTTTATCCCAACTCTGGTATCTACACCTCCAAAAATTCCTTTGATGCTTTAAGTTTTTTTAATCATTAAAGAGGTTAATAATTTTTTTTCTTTCTTTCTTTCTTTTTTTTTTTTTTTTTTTAAGACGGAGTCTCACTCTGTTGCCCAGGCTGGAGTGCAGTGGCGAGATCTCGGCTCACTGCAAGCTCCACCCTGTGGGTTCACGCCATTCTCCTGCCTCAGCCTCACAAGTAGCTGGGACTACAGGTGCCCGCCACCACGCCCGGCTAACTTTTTTTGTATTTTTAGTAGAGACAGGGTTTCACTGTGTTAGCCAGGATGGTCTCGATCTCCTGATCTCGTGATCCGCCCGCCTCGGCCTCCCAAAGTACTGGGATTACAGGCGTGAGCCACCGCTCCCGGCCAAGAATAATTTTTTTTTCTTTAACATTTATTAAATGATCGTATTTTGGTCCTTTTGCATACAGTCTCATTTAATAGTCACAAAATCCTCTTTCATATGCATTATTATAACCATTTGACAGATGAGAAAACTGAGTTTCACAGTGATTATTACCCCAAATTCATAGTAGGTGTCTAGTTTATATTTTAAAACCAACATACCTGACTTTAACTTTTTTTTTTTTGAGACGGAGTCTCAGTTTGTCACCCAGTTTGGAGTGCAGTGGCCCAATCTTGGTTCACTGCAACCTCCACCTCCCAGGTTCAAGTGATTCTCCTGCCTTGGCCTCCTGAGTAGCTGAGATTACAGGCACCCACCACCAAGCCTGGCTAATTTTTGTATTTTTAGTAAAGACGGGGTTTTACCATGTTGGCCAGGCTGCTCTCCAACTCCTAGCCTCAAGTGATCCTCCTGCCTCGCAACATGCCTGCCTTTAAATATGCTGCAACAATAGGTGCTACACTACCTATTGACTATTTTATTTCTGTACTAAGTCAGAGTCCTGTCTTCTAGGAGTCTCTCTTAAGGTAAAGGAGCATATCAGAATCACTTTAGGGACTGTTCACAGTATGCATATACCCAGGGCTGGTGTTAAAATAGCTAATCACCTCTTTGTCTCAGTAGATCCACACTTGTGCACAACTACTGAATATGAGTCTTGCATATCTTCAATCTCATGGCTTCCTCCCATAAGATATGCATGAAGGGTCTGGCTTATTTAATAGTTCATGTGGTTTTTCTGGTCACTGCACATTTGTGAGTTTTCTGACATATACTGGGAGGAAGGTAAAAAGGAAAGTAAGGGGGAATACACAGCTCTCTGACCATCAAACATTGGTCATCCTCAATGTATCATAGGGATGTGTTTGTTAATATCACCTACCGTGTACATTTCCGTATTCCATACACACGGAAGCCACCCTTTTCTTCTCTTTTCTGGAGTACTCATTTCTACCTTTCTTGTAAAATGTCCAACGCCAAGAAAAGCAACCTGAGCTTGTCATTGTACACTCAGATTACAATTTTAGCTTAAGATCGTTTTGTTCACAATGATTTGAGAAAATTTAACATGCCCTGCTTTGTTAAAAGCACTTTAACAAAGCTCACTTCTGTCCCTTGGTCTGGACACCCAGGTCTACTATTCAACTGAACATGAATATCAACCCCACAGGTATGCTTATGCCAGGATAGAATGCCAGTTCCTCAATTTACAGCAGGGCTGCTCCCTAGGAAACCAGTCTCACAAGCCTAAGGCACCGGGTCTCTGGCAGGATCCAGAGAAATTGTACAATGGGAGGAGTTATCATTGTTCAACTGGTGCCTGGAAGACCACCCTCAGAGATTTTATAGTGGAAACCTATTATGAAACCAAATGAATATCTAAATTGCATAGTGAATGTGAAATCGTAAATAAGGGCTCAGAATTACTGGCTATTTTTTCCCTAGAGTTTTTTGGAAAACCTTTCTCGCTTTCTCGGTACCCTGTTTATACAGTCTTCTCCTTCATTGCTTTGCCCAACTAATAAATAACAGTGATCTTTTCTTCCACTCAACTTTTCAAGTTTCCATATTCCTTTTTGTAGATTTTCTAACTTCCATTATCTTCATGATTTCCAGGTAAATATCATTTCTCCCCTCTTCCATGTTCTATATTAACATTTCTATTTTATTTTCTGAAATTAAATAGAACTATAACTTTATACATTCTGGGTCATGCTTGTAAGTGTGCATTGTTAATTTTGGGGGTCAATCCACTATCTATGTTGGCTAAAGACTGCTTTTATTTTGAATTTAATTATATCAGGGGTGGAATGTTAATATAGGTTGGTTTTTTACCAAGAGAGCTGGCCTGGGAATCAAGAATCTTTACTAAGTTTACTGAACCTTTCTGAGTCTCAACTTCTCATCATTGAAATAGGAAATTAAGAGTAAATATTCAGTGTCATGTATTTCTTTTCTTTATATCAAGGTCTGCTTTAGTGCTTGGTATATAAGCATCAAACAAATTACAGTTAAATTAAATTGCATTATTTGCTTTCTTTCTCAGTTATATCTACTTAAGCAAGAAAAATTCCATATTGTTGCTGTTATCTTAACTAGTAATATTAGAAGGGCCTCCCTTAAAATCCAAGAAATATGACAGAATCAAATTGTGAATAATATCACTCCAAAATGAATTTTGAATGTCAAAGGAATTTCCATTTTAATATAATGACATAAAAGCTGGTATATAAGCTACAAGGAAAAAAAAGTCAGCCTCATTACTTCAATGTTACACCATTTTTGGACCAATTCTTGAATTACTTGGTATGATTACCTACCTTGTTTACTGATCTTGGCTCTAAATGACTTTTGATTGTTCCCCAAAATTGAATTCATCTTCAAAGGATAGATATTTCTTAATACCAAAGGGATTCAAAAGTTTATGCCATCGGCTCTAATCTGAAGGCAACTTAAAGAGGATCCAGCAGTCTCTTTATTATGAATTAATAAGCTAGAAATAAAAAAGAAAAAAAAAAGGATCAGAATACCTGGATTCTAGCCCTAGCTTTGGAAATAATTAGCTGAGTTCAGGCAAGTCACTTCATTATGAATCTTAGCTTCTCTATTTGTATAATGAGGGATTCGGGCTAAATGATTCCTTCCAGCTTCACTATTCTGATTTGAATGCAGTAGAAGAAGATGGGAAATGCATTGTTTATACATGGAATCATAAGATTGTGAAGGATCTTGATCACTATTTAGGTAATTGTTACCGTTGAGTTGTTTAGATATTTACTTAAATGGGATCTTTCAAATGGGAAAATGTAAACAGGGGTTGAAGGATAATTGCTATTTTTTGATAGGACAAAATACTGTTTTGAAAAGCCTATGCAATACTATGTTGTAAAAGTTACATAAAATCTAATTTAAGCTAGCCAAGACAACAAAGAAATGTACTGGTCCATGTAACCAAAATGTCCAGTGGAAGATATGCATTCAAGCTATGCTGGATTCATGACTCAGGTGATATTGCCTGGGTCCCAATTTCCCCCTCTACGTCCTGCTGTCCTTGACTGGTCCTTTCCTCAGGCTCTACAGGGTGGCTCCCTGCCAGCTCCAGCTCTCTTCTCATGAAAACAAAAAGCTCCAAACCTTGGAGTTTCATTTTATGCTACTTAAAGAAAGAGAAAGATCTCTTTTGGTAGCTTTTGTAAAAGTGGGCAGACACCTCATTTCCAGAAACCTGCAAACGTCTCCTGTAATCATGTTAGTTCTCATTGGATGGCATGCTCCCCTCTGAGCCAATCACTGAAGTCAGTGGAATCAGACATGAATATTGACTGAAGCCAATCAGGAAATGTTCCCAAAGCTGAGGGGGAGAGCAGTTCCATCCATACTCTATGGCAGGAAATGGGTAGAATGAGATTCCTCCAAGGAGAAATTGTTGCCTGAAGGAGGGGATATGGAAACTAGAGAACAAACAAGCAAATGCTCATAACACAATATTAAATATTAGTAACCAAGTTCTGGAAAAGCATTTCTGAGTGACTGGTTATAAAAACACCTTACATATTAATAACAACTTGGAGTTTACTTAGCATATTTGATGTTCAAAATAACCATGTAGAAGAGGGAGGACAGGAGTTTCAATTCTCATTTTCCACAGAAAGAAACCAAGACTCGGAGGACAAAATTTTATGTTAGTGATAGAGCTGGGAGTGAACTTTCAGGCTTTTGAGCTACAGAATTCCGGTGCTCTTTAGATTTGCCTTTGTACAAATTCCAGCTCCATCTACCTCTTGGTAAATTCCTTGACTTCTTTAAGCCCTGGTGTCCTCATCAGTAAAATGGGAAAATTATGATGCTAACCTAATGTGTTTGTTACATAAAATGAGTTGTTCATTTATTTAAAACACTCAGCACTGTGCCCAGGAGACAGAAAACATTTAGTAAACGTTAGTTATCATCATTATTATCACCATCATCATTATCATCATCATTATTCCATGATAACTCTATGGAAAATCACTCACTATAGAACCCACATGGTATCCCATGAGATACAATTGCTCTGGGCCATCTGATTACCACAATCTCGTCTCAGTTAAATGCAGGCCTGAATTTCCCACTATGAAACTTGCTTTATAAAGCAATTTATAATTTATAATGTGATTTACTTATAACTCCTTAGCATTGATTGTCACTAGCTAGGGATTGAAACAATTGTATTTATTGTGGCATTTGAAGAGTGGACATTTGCCATGTGCCATGGTTGCCCAGAACCTTTTTGTCTGTCTTTTCACATTTGGTGACATTCTTGTATTATGAAGGCTATGTCCTCCATGTACTAGTGAGAGTTTTACACCCCAACCAGGGTCCAGGTGTGTAATATGATGTCACCTTCAGCCATACAATGATCCAGGCATGACCTCAGTTCAGAAGTGAGCACAGTAAGGTGCTGTGTGTGCAGGGATCATCTTCTGAAAGAAATTATCTGATTTTTAGGGAACAGAGGTGGCAGAGCTTTTGTTGTCTAATCCTACACAGTATCCACTCATGCCACCCAGGGGCCCTAAGGAGGTTGCAACAGTGCTTTCTCTGAAGAAGCTCCAAAATGTGATGAGGTTTTTCTAATCACGTTGTATTGGCTCTTGTAGCCAAAACTTCCAGCAAAGGTTCTCCTGCACAGCACAGACACCTGGTTATCTGGCTTCAGGTGGACTTTGTGAACACCTAATAACCTACAATAAATTCTTTTTCTGCTTAAACCAGGCTGAGTGGATACCGGGTTTTGCAACTAGACTGCTGACTAACACCACAAGGTTCATCCTTACTCCTTCAGCCTTAAGAAGATTATTGTGTAGATATTAATATTTTTTCTATAAAAATTTTTGGACTAGTGGAAAAGCACAACATTATGTAGGGAACAAAAGGAAATTAGGTACATAATTTGCACTGATGACATTGAGTATAATTTATCTTTGGAATTCTTATTTTATTATCAAAATTGCCCAATCATTTCTGGTTGATAGAATGTTTTTAAATGATTAGAAAAAATGGATGTAAAGTAACTGCTTATTGAACATTTTGTCTCTAACTACTTCTCTTGGAAAAACAGTTTCATCATAGAGCCACAAGTTACGAGGGTTTGACCACTGACCTTTACTCCAGAGTATTCATGAATTTGAATAAGTATCTTAGATGAAACAGCCTTTCAAATAACTGTGCTTTTATGGATCTTCTAAGACTAATTAGGAATAATTAGTAGTATTTCTCTGATATTTTTCATTTAATTTTCTGGTCTTTAAACATCTGTAAGCCAGAGATGTTAATAATTTCTAAAGTACAAGGAAGGTCATATCATTCAGGTGCTGAAAGTATGTTTCCTAAGCTCAAAGGGAGCTGGTAGTTTTGTGACTATTTCAGGTTGAATCCTGAAGCTGACCTCAATGAACCACATTTTGTCTTTATAAATAATCTGTTTCAGAATAATGGAGCTGTAAGTTATCCCTCTCCTTACTTGTGATCTGTCGGCAGATTTTCAAGACAGATATTCTCCATTTAAACTCACACCTCGAAAAATGTCCTCAAGAGCAGTATTAGCAATTCCTGAACTGCTATAGAAAAAAAAGACAATTATAAGAGAAGAAATGCAGAAAGAACAGAGCTTTGAAAATATCAGTACCCTCTTTCCAAAATGACTTATCTTGTTTTCAATTTTGTCTAAATGCTAGTCCAAATTTTAGTTTACACTGATCAGATAAATTCAAATAATTTGAGAAATATATGCATATGCCTGTTTTTAAAGTTAATATTTGTGAAAACATCTTATACATATGTCTTAAAATGTCAAATTGTCCTATAAAATTGATAAACAAAAATAGTAGCTCTCTTCTCCCTTCTGTACTTACTAGTTTCACTTCTTTGGATTAATTACATTAAGTATTATAATAATGTAATATAATATAAATTAAATCTATATTCTGAAATAATATTTAATAGTGATTTTTATCAATATATAAGCTATTGAATATATAAGCTGCTTATGAAGATTTAATTATCTTACACCACACACACGTACACACACCCTACTTTCGGTCTCTTCTTGTGTCCAGTTGTACATATTTACATGAAGTGGCCTCTCCTGAACAAAGAGGTACACTACAACTTTGTTTCCTTTTTTTATACAATTCCTTACTTTTCCAGAAGGGAATTATTATCTTTAAAATTTTTTCTTAGTTTTCTATGTACTCACTACAATTTTTCCCCAAGTGTTCTGACGCATAAATATTTACCTATAATATTTTCCAAGAGTTTAATTGAGCTGATAATCCATGGCTCCATTTTCTTCTGAAATCCCTCATTGTAGAGATTTCCATATCATTCTTTAATTTGGCATGTCCTTTTGGTATCTTTCCCCTTCACTCAGGATGGGGTGCTCTTGATCTCTTCCTGCTCTATCTAGATGAGCCCTCTCTTGACTTAATACTGAGTGTATTTTGGAGATCATCTTGTATTACTTTTCTAGATGGGAAACAACACAGAAAAGCATAAAACAAATTGAAATTGCATGGTATTGAATGAAGTAGGTATAGGAGTTCATATCAAGGTACATCCATGTAGGATGCAGGAATGGTTAAAGAGATCATGGAGGGCATTTCAATACATGTTTCTCTCCTTTTATATTTCATGTAAAATGTAAAATTCATATTTTAATATGAAATTATTCTATTGCACATTGATATTGCTCTTTGAAAACAAGTTACTACTTCAGTAAGTTCCCATAGGTAGGTTAAAAATAATATCTCTGAGAGAATCTATTCTACAAGGTTTATAAGGCTCTTTATCATCTGGCCAGCCCCTCAAATCTCCACATTGCTCCATTCTCTTGCTCAGTTTCTGAGCTTCAGTCATACAGCCCTCTGTGGGTGCCCTACATGTATCCCAGCCCTGCCCCAGAGTCTTTGCTTTTACCTGGTTAACTCATTCACTTTTACCTTAAACTTTGACTATCTGGCAGGAGATGCGCTGACATCCCACTCAAGTGCTCAGGAATGTGCTCTTATGAGCCTCTGTACCTCCTGTACATTGTCCTGACCATAGTGTGTTTTTACATATTTGCTGATGATTTTATTGTCTCACTCCCCCAAGAATACACTGGCTGCATAAGAAGCTGGGGGCGTATCTATTTTGGTTTCCCATTAATTCCTCAAGATCTGGCAAAATCTCTGCAAATAGAAGACACTTGCATGAATAACTAAATAAATAACAGTTTAAATTAATGAAATTAATAAATTATTAATAAATAATGGCCAAACTAATAAAATTGGCTAAGAATACACATGTCAATGTGGCTCAATTTATCGGTATGTTGAACACAAGGTAGTGCCTGCACATAATTACCATTTAGTAGATATTCCTGAATTAATGCATTAATTGCTGAAATTTAACTTGGTAGTTTTAAAATTACAAGTTATGATAGTTTTGATTCCAAGAAAAATTTGAATATGAGCTTATTTTCTTAAAAAAACCCAAGGACCCAAATTATCATTGAATTCACATGCATGTCTATTGTACCATTATTATAAACCATTATGTTTAAATTTGTTAACACCTTTCTGTCTTAGACTGTGTCTATACAGTTAAGAACACTAATTGGATCCAGACTGCAAAATAAAGAATACTTATTTGATTTCCATTTTACTGAGGTATCACAGAGTCCATGAGATAAAGCCATATTCTAGCTGTCCATAGAAGAGCTCGGGTTTCCACCTGTAGCCTATTCTTACCTTGCTACAATTTTAACAGGCTTGGTTATCTATACTCAATTTTGCGAATTAAAAGGGGAAAGAGGGTTTATTAAAGAAAGAACAAGAGTTGATGGCAAGGAAAGTGACAGAAAATCTTCCAAAAGCAAACACAATTAGCATGCATACACATATACACACATGCAAACTTGGGTGATTTAATTGATCGTTGAAGTCTTCTTACATTCTGCGGTTGAATCTAGGGCATTTAGGTAGTATATACTAAATGATTTGCATTAAAATATCTTTGACCAAGAAATAACTAATTCAGTTAAACATGCAGGGAATGCCTAGTACATTTCAAAATGTTTCAATTCAAAACAATTAAATAACCTGGTTTCAAGACTTAAGAGGATTTGCCCTCAGAGATTTGCAAAGCTTGGTTTTCTGGAAGGATCTATTCCCTAAGGATTCTGAATGGCCAAGGTTTTATTGTACTTCCTGAGCTAAATTTCCTGCTGATAATAAAAAAAAGTAGAGGGCTTCCTGTTTGGTTTCCCTTGTTTGTGTGTTTCCATAGAATCACGGTGGCTGTGGAGTTTGAAAGTGACAAAGAAAAATTCAAAATATGAAGAAATCACTTTCCTCTTGTAGCGTATTGGACTTTGACATGGTCTTTGTGCTTGTGTATATTGTTTTTCCTATACAATGATAATGTCAGATGAATATTAAAAACTATCTGAAGAAGAATCACCAGCAAAATATTAGGAGTCACCTCTAAGCATTATTTTAAAAAGGCACAACTTTTTCTATTGAAAAAAATTAAATTTGGAAGATTTAATGGTTGAAATATGAATCACGTTACTATCCACTTCTCTGAACAGAGGTGGTGTGAACCATCTTGGGTAATAGTTTCCTTATATATTAAGTAGAAATACTAAAGTTCAGCTTATCAGCTTCCCAAAGTTTGGGTAGACTAAATAAGATATGAAATATAAGGTTGGCTTTGAAAAGAAAACAATTTAAATGTCAACCACTATGTTTATCATAAAAAAATTGTATGGCCCTATGGGCCTAGGCACATTATATAATTATACTGGTTTCCAATAATCCTCCTAACTTATATTAATATCTCAGCCAAAGCAACTACATGTAATGGCTTCAAAGAAGTATAAGCATTAATCTTAATTCTTACTGTCCTGGAGTCTAATCTCCATTGGATGATGTCAAAGTTCTTTCAAGTCTTAGGCCTGTTTCACTTGCCATCTACATTGCTGACATTTTGGAAAAATATAGCATGTTTCTCTCAACCAGGTTGGTTACCTTCCTGTAAATGTCCACTGACCCAAGTCATATTTCTGTTTGTGAGTTGAAGGTGAAGAGACATGCTGTTCCATTCCTTTGAACAATGGTATTTCTTTGTTAGATATTAGTAATGCCAAACAAATTTGATTTTTTAAATAAAATCCATAAGCAAATTTGCCAAAGCATTTTGGCAGTGCCATATGATGCACATGAATGGTAAAAAATTTCTTATGTGGGCCGGGCGCGGTGGCTCACGCTTGTAATCCCAGCACTTTGGGAGGCCGAGGCGGGCGGATCACGAGGTCAGGAGATCGAGACCACGGTGAAACCCCGTCTCTACTAAAAATACAAAAAATTAGCCGGGCGTGGTGGCGGGCGCCTGTAGTCCCAGCTACTCGGAGAGGCTGAGGCAGGAGAATGGCGTGAACCCGGGAGGCGGAGCTTGCAGTGAGCCGAGGTTGTGCCACTGCATTCCAGCCTGGGCGACAGAGCGAGACTCCGTCTCAAAAAAAAAAAAAAAAAAAAAAAAAAAAATTTCTTATGTGTTGCACTTACCAGATTTTCAGAATAATTGGATTGTGCTGATCCTTTGGAACTGGAAACTGATTAATGGGACTCCTCTTAGATGTCATTATACAGAGTTTGCTAAATGGAACGTTCTCAGTAAGCTCTTGAGTTTGGGGAGACAGAATATGTATATTCAGATGCAATGAATGAATGAATGGACTTGCCAGAAATTACTCCTATCGTGAGTGTTTAATTTTTTAGCCATTCTTCTCTAAAACTGGTATTTTATTATTTTAAAATAATATTTCTCCCGGATGCTAAGAAACTCAAGTTGTCACAAGTAAGGAGAAATATTCTAGCATTACCTAAACACATGTGAGAGGGAGAAGAAAGCAGACGTTCTTCACCAGGTAGTTGTGAGACAGTGGGGAGGGGATAGCCTCATTCTCACCTATTTCTAATCATTCGTATCAGGGAACAGAAATCACAGTGATACAAGTATGGTGTTATTCTTAGCAGATAGCCGCACAATGAAATCTTCGCCTGAGTTTTGGGGTGATGTCAGAGATTTATAGAAAGAAATGGCAAAATCTTTTCTTGTATGAATCTTGTGGCCCTATTAAGGTAGTCTAAGTTAGGAAGTAGCCAACATTCTTCTTTCAAAATATTCCAGACTTAAGTAGAAAAAGAAAATAATAACAAAATAAAAATCACTGAGGAGTCACTGAGCTCGGAGGTGCAAAATGTATTTGATATAAGAGGCAGACCAAACGGAAACAGATGAAACAGAATAAATTATTCTATTTTTATGTGTTTTATGAAAATATTGACAAAGGCCCTGGCATTTTCCTTTTCTTTCCTTGCAAGCTTTCCATCTTTGTGTAAAGCATCCCCCATTTTTCTTTTTTTTTTTGAGACGGAGTCTCGCTCTGTCGCCCAGGCTGGAGTGCAGTGGCGCAGTCTCGGCTCACTGCAAGCTCCGCCTCCCGGGTTCACGCCATTCTCCTGCCTCAGCCTCTCCAAGTAGCTGGGACTACAGGCGCCCGCCACCACGCCCGGCTAATTTTTTGTATTTTTAGTAGAGACGGGGCTTCACCATGGTCTCGATCTCCTGACCTCGTGATCCGCCCGCCTCGGCCTCCCAAAGTGCTGGGATTACAGGCGTGAGCCAACGCGCCCGGCAGCATCCCCCATTTTTCTAACTGATGCAAATGTGGCTTACACATGCTAAGTTAAATGGTGTTAGGATTTATTGGACTTTGAAACATTTTATTTAATGAATGACCACTTCTTATCTTTAGTGGAAACTCTTTGTATCAAGGCCAGAAAAGAGTATTAAAAATTATGTCCTTTTGTAAACAAATTATAAATCAGTTAAGATAATACATCAAAATATTTATGTGCATTCTGAAATTCACATGGAACCACAAAAATCTTGAATAGCAAGCATGAGTGAAAAGAACAAATCTTAAGGCATCACACTACCTGACTTCAAAATATACTATAAAGCTATAGTGACCCAAACAGTCTGGTACTGGCATAAAAACAGACACATAGGCTAAGAGAACAGAATAGAGAACCCAGAAATAAACCCATATATTTACAGCCAACAGATTTTGGATAAAGGTGCCAAGAACATACACTGGGGAAAAGACAGTTTCTCCAGCAAATGACTTGGGGAAAACTGAATATCCATTTGCAGAAGAATAAAACTAGACCCTTCTTATACAAACATCAGCTCAAAATGGATTAAAGACGTGAATGTCAGATTCAGAACTACAATCTTGCCAGTGATGCTGAGAATATTCTCCTGCAGAGGACTATATTAGGGCTTGGGCTTCAGAATGTTTAGGTGGCAGGAAAAATCCAGAGATTTCCATAACCCCTATACAAGCAATGATTTTTTCTAGAAATAAGATGAACTATGTACTCTGAAGTACCTAATTTCAAAATCCAAGTCCTTTGTGTTGATTTATAAATTTTCAATAATCTGATATATAAGAAATGATGTATGCTGAGATTTCTTCTTCCTGGTAAATTCTTTTAAACTTATCTTGTTCCCTACTTCTTTGTTCATTTCTAACAACATTGTAATTATGGTCAAATTTAACTGAACAAAGAAACTTTGAAAGACAGCAACAGAAAATTAACAGTAATGCAACATTAAAGCTCATTCAGAATTGAAAAGTCTCACTTTGCAAAGTTAAATTTAATAGTTTATTAATACGTAACCAAAGAGCATAAAACAGTTTTAGACCAAGGGTTGGTTGGCAAACTATGGCCTGTGGGACAAATCTGGCTTTCTGCTGCTTTTGGTAAGGTTTTATTGGAGCACAGACATGCCCATTTGTTTGTCTACAGCTGCTTTCTTTCTTCAGTAGTGGACTTGAGTAGTTGTTGGGGTTGGGGGTGGGGGTGTCAGAAATATTTATTATCTTACCCTTTACAGAAAAAAAACAAATTTACTAAGCGTTTTTATTAAAATATTGTTGTCTCACTCTCAAGGTACAAGAACATGGAAAAACTCAGTTACTTGAGTCTTCCCTCCCCTCCCCTCCTCTCCCCTCCCCTCCCCTCCCCTCCCCTCTCTTCTTGTCTCTTCCCTTCTCTCTTAAATACTTCTGTATCCTAGGTACTGTGCTAAAATTTAGTATATATCCTTCTATTTAATTTTAACATTATCTTTATGATGTGAGATAGGTATTATTAATATCCCCCATTTACCTACCAAAAAAAAAAACAACCTCACATAAGGTTACCTAACACTATAGTTATTAAGGGATTGGGAACTAAATTCAAGTCCATCTGATTCCAATACACGAAACCCAGTTTTAGAGTTATTTATATTTATTTACATAATTATTTATATGCACATGTATGTCCATTCTCCAGAAGGGTTGATGTGAGTATTAAATAATTTCATGTATATAAGGTATCCAAAAGTGCCTGACAGAATAGATGTTCAATAAATGTTAGTATTTGCCTTCTTACATCTGGATTTCATTATCTCTGTTGAATTGAGTAGAAATTAACTTAGAAAAATCAATGTATATTTGGCATGGAAACAGCATATCTAATTTGACTAAAAGGCAGAAGTCATAAAATTTCTTCTTTTTAGAGTAGCCCACCATCAGAAAATCAGATATTAGTGAAAAGTGGCCTTGAGCCAGCCACGCGCTCCTATCTGGTCTCAGTTGGGATTAAGAATGAGGCTTTGAGAGATGGAGGACTTTGGTTAAAGGTCCAAGGTATGGCTGTGGAAATGATTCTGTTCTATTTTTTTCTACTCAAAGCACACTGACTCCCAGAGGACCAGCTCTCTGACCTTAGCATCATTAGCACCAGGCTCTAACCAGCTAAGCTAATTGGCCTATGAGGATTCATAAACCCAAACTCAAAAGCTCTAGGCTAGAGAGAGAAGCGACCTGGATTCACAAATGCTTTTGTTGACTTCCTTGATTGGGTTACTCTCCTGATGCAACTAAACTTCTTAATAATATATTTCTGTAATGTCAAATTATTATATTCTGTTGTTTTTTAAAGTAAAGTTCCCCATTGGATGTAGGAGTGAATTGAAAATAAAACAAATGAAAAACTGGGACATGTCATACACTTCATGTTTTACAGAGAAGGTAGAAGTTGAATGTCGTAGCCCCTGCTAGTGGGAAGAAGGAATGCTGGCCTCTTAGCTGCAGCCATGGGCTTCAAAAGTCAGACTGAAATTCACCCTTATTTTAATCAGGTTGACTGTCAACGCATGGAGATTTATCTATGCCTGGCAACAGAAAGTAATGCATTCCAAATACCTGCTAGTGAATAGTCTTAAGCTTGTAGCCACTCAGTAGTTACCTACATACTAAATCAATATTCAAAGATTTCTGGATTTAGATATTAAAATTATAACTTAACCAGATCAGTAGAACACATTTGGTTGGTCTCTTGCAAAACTGCTGTTCTTAATTTCTATTTTAGTGGCATGCTATCAAGTTATATGAAAAGTCATGATCAAGACAGGCCTATTAAGTTCATTGTTACATTTTTGTTAAGGGTATTCTTGACTATGTGGCATTCTTTTATCTTTATAATTTATTAGAGCAGAATCCTTGGACAATCTTCATATCAAGAACATGTGTAAGCCACCTGGAAAATGATTCTTTTTTATCTTAGGGATGCAATGAATTATGTACCCTAGATTTTCCCTTCAGTTGGCACATAAAAAATCAAGGGCTAAGTCTGTGATGCTTCCATAGTGCACACATCAGTTGTATGGTTTCACCTATGTACTTGTCTCATTTTGATCTCATGCTTATTTTATTTTATTTTTATAAATTCATAGTTCTTTATTATCTGTAATTTTTTTTATTTTTCATAATTTCAACTTTTATTTTAGATTCCGGGGGTACATATGCAGGTTTGTTACATGGGTATATTGCATGATGCTGAGGTTTGGGATATGAATGATCCTGTCACCCAGATAGTGAGCATAGTACCCAAGAGTTAGTTTTTCAACCCTTGCTCTTTTCTCTCCCTCCCCTCTAATAGTCCTCAGTGTCTGTTGTTGCCATCTTTATGCCCATGGGTACTCAACGTTTAGCTTCCCATTTATAAGTGAGAATATGAGAAATTTGGTTTTCTGTTTCTGCATTAAGTCACTCAGTAATGGCTTCCAGCTGCATACATGTTGCTACAAAGGACATGATTTTGTTCTTTTTTATGTCTGTGTAGTATTCCATGTGTACATACACCATATTTTATTTATGAAATCCACCTTTGATGGGCACCTAGGTTGATTTCATGTCTTTGCTATTGTGAGTAGTGTTGTGATGAACATACAAGTTCATGAGTCTTTTTGGTAGAACAATTTATTTTCTTTTGGATATATATCCAGTAATGGGATTGCTGTGTTGAAAGGTAGTTCTGAGTTCTTTGAAAAATCTCCAACTGCTTCCCACAGTAGCTGACCTAATTAACATTCTCACCAATAGTCTATAAGCATGTAACTATTTCTTTTAAGCCATAATTTTTGAATATGTACTTAAAAGCTGACAACATTTCACCATGCTTAGGTTTGGTAAATACACAAGAGAAGTGTTGCAACTTTCCAGTCTAGTGCCCATGGCAGACATCATTAATCAATAATGGTTCTCATTCCCTTGAAGACTGGTCACCATTTCAGATTCCTTTTCAATCCATGTTTCATATAGTCACTACCAATTGATTAAAAGTGGCTTTCAGTATGAAACGTATTTGCCCTCTCTGCCTTAGAGGTTTTTTCCATGTAATTTAAAAAATATATTTCTTCTCGGCTATAACTTAGGTAAAATTGCCTTCTAGTGTCCTTAATGTGAAATATAAACTTTACCTCTAAAATCAGTAAAATAAAATGGTACCATATAGCAATAGTATGCATATTTAAAAATAACTTAAGTAAATAATAATCTTTCACAATAAGTTGATTTTTAAGAGTGAAAAAATAAGTTTCTCATTTTCTTTGGATCACTGACATTGAAGAAGTAGAGTAGTAGGGCTATACCTTTACTCTGAACTACGCTGGCTCTTGAAGATCCTGGAAACCTTTGTTTAGGTGTGACTTATCTCAGCCATGTTTTATGTAAGGAAAATGATTTCCATATGTCTCCACTACTTCACAGCCAAAACATTTGTGCACAGGTTGGGTGAATGCTTCCCATAGGGTGCATTCCCTTCATTTCAAGTCATGAATAGAGAGGCTTTGGATTGCAGAAAAGAATTTGACATTTTCATAGTGTGCACGCATGCACACATGCATGCATGCACACACACATGAACACTTTTTCTTTCAGGGATTTCAAATGATGTTGGATTTATTAACCTGTTATGCACCTTTAATTAAAATGCCACTATCAGGATTAATGAGTAGATTTAAATCAGTATTGTATCACAGGCAACATAGAGTTTAAAGGGAAAGTGGCTCTAAAATTATATGAAATTTATTTTAGTGTGTTTCTTAGAAGACCTCAGTGGTCCAAATATGTTGCTTTGCTTTCCTGTATTTTCAGCTCCCCAGAGTAATGCCCCATACCAAAGCCAAGCAATTTTTAAAATTAAGAACATATTTTATTAATCGCTCAAATACAGGAAGAATACAGCAGCCCTTCCTGGTGATGTAATTGAACCTGATGATTTGAATTAAGAATATGCTAACATCTGGTAATACCAAAAACATGCCCAATTAGAAATAGAACATACTCATCTCTGAATTAATATTCATGCTTTCTATATCTCTGTTGTGGTACCAGTACCATGCTGTTTTGGTTACTGTAGCCTTGTAGTATAGTTTGAAGTCAGGTAGCGTGATGCCTCCAGCTTTGTTCTTTTGGCTTAGGATTGACTTGGCAATGTGGGCTCTTTTTTGGTTCCATATGAACTTTAAAGTAGTTTTTTCCAATTCTGTGAAGAAAGTCATTGGTAGCTTGATGGGGATGGCATTGAATCTATAAATTACTTTGGGCAGTATGGCCATTTTCACGATATTGATTCTTCCAACCCATGAGCATGGAATGTTCTTCCATTTGTTTGTATCCTCTTTGATTTCATTGAGCAGTGGTTTGTAGTTCTCCTTGAAGAGGTCCTTCACATCCCTTGTAAGTTGGATTCCTAGGTATTTTATTCTCTTTGAAGCAATTGTGAATGGGAGTTCACTCATGATTTGGCTCTCTGTTTGTCTGTGATTGGTGTACAAGAATGCTTGTGATTTTTGTACATTGATTTTGTATCCTGAGACTTTGCTGAAGTTGCTAATCAGCTTAAGGAGATTTTGGGCTGAGACAATGGGATTTTCTAGATATACAATCATGTCATCTGCAAACAGGGACAGTTTGACTTCCTCTTTTCCTAATTGAATACCTTTTATTTCCTTCTCCTGCCTGATTGCTCTGGCCAGAACTTCCAGAACAGAGCCCTCAGAAATGATGCCGCATATCTACAACTATTTGATCTTTGACAAACCTGACAAAAACAAGAAATGGGGAAAGGATTCCCTATTTAATAAATGGTGCTGGGAAAACTGGCTAGCCATACGTAGAAAGCTGAAACTGGATCCCTTCCTTACACCTTATACAAAAATTAATTCAAGATGGATTAAAGACTTAAATGTTAGACCTAAAACCATTAAAATCCTACAAGAAAACCTAGGCAATACCATTCAGGCCATAGGCATGGGCAAGGACTTCATGTCTAAAACACCAAAAGCAATGGCAACAAAAGCCAAAATTGACAAATGGGATCTCATTAAACTAAAGAGCTTCTGCACAGCAAAAGAAACTACCATCAGAGTGAACAGGCAACCTACAGAATGGGAGAAAATTTTTGCAACCTACTCATCTGACAAAGGGCTAATATCCAGAATCTACAATGAACTCAAACAAATTTACAAGAAAAAAACAAACAACCCCATCAAAAAGTGGGCAAAGGACATGAACAGACACTTCTCAAAAGAAGACATTTATGCAGCCAGAAAACACATGAAGAAATGCTCATCATCACTGGCCATCAGAGAAATGCAAATCAAAACCACAGTGAGATACCATCTCACACCAGTTAGAATGGCCATCATTAAAAAATCAGGAAACAACAGGTGCTGGAGAGGATGTGGAGAAATAGGAACACTTTTACACTGTTGGTGGGACTGTAAACTAGTTCAACCATTGTGGAAGTCAGTGTGGCGATTCCTCAGGGATCTAGAACTAGAAATAGCATTTGACCCAGCCATCCCATTACTGGGTATATACCCAAAGGAGTATAAATCATGCTGCTATAAAGACACATGCACACGTATGTTTATTGCGGCACTATTCACAATAGCAAAGACTTGGAACCAACCCAAATGTCCTTTAATGATAGCCTGGATTAAGAAAATGTGGCACATATACACCATGGAATACTATGCAGCCATAAAAAATGATGAGTTCGTGTCCTTTGTAGGGACATGGATGAAACTGGAAAACATCATTCTCAGTAAACTATCACAAGGACAAAAAACCAAACACCGCATGTTCGCACTCATAGGTGGGAATTGAACAATGAGAACTCATGGACACAGGAAGGGGAACATCACATTCCGGGTACTGTTGTGGGGTGGGGGGTGGGGGGGGGCGGGGACAGCATTAGGAGATATACCTAATGCTAAATGACGAGCTAATGGGTGCAGGAAATCAACATGGCACATGGATACATATGTAACAAACCTGCACATTGTGCACATGTACCCTAAAACCTAAAGTATAATAAAAAAAAAAATTCATGCTTTCTATATATTTTTTAGGAATAAGAAGTCTATTCCTCCAACAGAAATCTACATAATTTTAAAAAGTATTTGGCTTTAAAGCTTTGTTCAGGTTTACCAGAAGTGACAGTCATACCAAATAGGCTCTAGAGTCCTGAGTGTCAGACTGGAGGTGAAAATAGAAAATCTCTTTTCCTGTCTTTATATAAGCATGTTCCTAACAGGTCTGAAGCAAAGTGATGTGTATTTTTTAGTATCATAGGATCTGGGATAAAGTACAATAGGTAAATACTTAGATGAAAAGTTAAATGGAGGCAGGAACTTTAAACAGGCCGTTGAATAATGTGTTGTTATTAAGCCGTTGTCAGACTTTGAGAGAAATTAAATTATATTGTGGCAATTTGAAATGTTTACCTTTACATGCACATACCAAAAAAAGAAAAAGGAAAATGAAAAAGGAAACAATATACCACATTTCTTTTATTTCAGTTTTCAAGAAAGGCTTTGGCAGGAATTTTTTACATGATAAATACAAAAAGACAACCTAATAACAGCTTGCTTTGTGCTAAAATTAGGAAAGGAAAAAGGTGGAAATGAGCATGTTGCATAGTTCTTAGAAAAAGGACAATTTGTTTTTAGAACTGAACATTACAGAAAATTTTTTGTCCAGGGCATGGAAAATTACTTAAAAGGTTATAGAAGTTATTCCTAAAGTGGCTTTCAGCACTATTGTGCCAATGTTTCATTTTATCCCTCCCCCAACCCCCTCCAGCAAGTGTTCTTAAAGGAAAAGGGATTTTCTATTTTGGGTCCCTCAAGAACAAACATATCCTAACAGTTTGCTTTCCAGAGAATGTTCCCTGTGCTTCTGTTCTTTACCTTTTCATCCCAGAAAACTGCCAGGCCTACTTAAGGCAGGAATCAGTGCTAGTCTCCTCATCCTGTCTCCAGCTAAGAGTGTACCTCCCTGTTAAATGATTAAATAGGTCAATATTCACTTGTATAGCAGAACTTGCTTTTTGTAACTTTTAAAGTTTTATATGATGTCAAAATTTATTTCAGGAAAAAAAGAATAGGTCAAGGAGCTCTTGTATATTCTTTACCAGTTGTTTATATTTTTCTTTATTATTTCTCTATTGCTCCTTCTCTTTCACTTTCTCTAGACACACACACACACACACACACACACACACACACACACACAGAGTATATTATTTCTGGAAACATCTGAAAGTCAGTTAAAGACATTGTACGTCCAGTTCCAAACTAACTCTACATGGTTTTGCTATTTTCCACATTTGTGACTTTCTTCTCTAGTGGTAAAAACCCTGGCTTAAATTATCTTTAATATAAATATTCATTTGCTTAGGTCTAGAATACGTGGAAAGCAGTTTTAGAATTGTTAATAACTGCAAAACCTAAACTTACCAGTGAGAGTTTAATATTTGTTTTCAGTTCTGTCAAGGGATAATTCACATACAGTGGAATACAAAAATCTTAAATATGTAATTTGATGAGTTTTGACAAATTCATGCATTCATTTCTCCACATGCCCACCAAAATGTAGAACTTTTCATAACCTTGCTCTTTCCCAATTAATCCTCACCCCAAAGCAAATTAACCCAAAGTATATAGAATAAATGAAAGCAATTTAACCCAAAGTATGTAGAATATTGAAATAATAAAGGTAATACTAGAGAACAATAAAACAGAAAATGGAGAAATAGAGAAAAACTAATATTTGAACATTTGAACATATCAAATTTGTTCAAATCAAATTAAACAAAACTAATATTTGAATATTTGAACAAATCAATAAAATTGATAAACCCTTAGCTAGACTGATAACTACTAGAAATAGATGAGGATTGTGAATATGAATCTTTTAGATAGTAAAAAATAACAAGGAAATATCATGAATAATTTCATGTGATTTGTCAATTTAGATGAAATGGACACATTCCTAGAAAAATACAAATTAAGAACACTGACACGAAAAGAAATAGAAAATCATACTAGCCCTATATCTGTTCAGAAAGTTGAATTTATAATTACCCCCTATAAATAAATCCATATTATTTAATGGTGAACTGAAACCTTTAAGAAAGAAAAACCACAAATTCTACATAAACTTATTTTTCAGGAAATAGATGAGAACAATGTTCTTATTTCATCTTATTAGGCCAACAAAACTCTAATACCAAAGCCAGACAGACATTACAATTAAAGAAAATCTGTAGCCTAATGTCCCTTAGAATACTAATTAAATCCATCAATATATATAAAAAATAGTCTGGACACAGAGGCTCACACCAATAATCTCAGCAGTTTAGGAGGCCAAGAAAGGAGGATCACTTAAGACCAGTAAGACAAGGCTGCAGTGAGCAATGATTGTGCCACTGCACTCCAGCATGGGCAACAGAGCAAGAAAAGATGCTGTCTCTCAAAAAAATTTTTAAAAAAGAATAGATAATAATATCAAGTGAAACATTCAAAAATTAATTACTGCAATTAAGATTTTAAAAAATCTTAACAGATGCAGAAAAACTATTTAATAATATTTGCCGATTTATGACTTAAAACCCCAACAAACGAGGCATTCGTGATAAAGGGCATGTATGGAAAACCTACAGATAGCATTGTATTTGATGTTAAAATATTGGACCCTTTCTCAATAAGATTATGAACAAGGCAAGATTTTTCACTTTCCAAACTTTTATTATAAAGCTGGCAAAAGTAATTTATGGTAATAGAAATCAGAAAAGGTTTTGCTGGAGAAATGGTTAGGACTGTCTAAGAAGAGGCACTAGAAAACTTTGGTTGGGGTATGTATTGCTAAGATGTATTCTTTATAATGTGTGTATTTTGATGTATGTAATTTATATGTCAATGATGATCTAAATTCAGTCTCCAGATATCTATTCTGTTAAACAATTTAGCTTTTGAGTTTTTACTTTTTATTTTGATATTTTATGTGTTCCATATTTCTTATTGTGACAGACAAAATTCTATAACCCCTAATGACCTACATGTTGTATAATCTGCTCCCATGAGTATGGGTAGAAACATAACTTGCCTGTAACTGAATATTGCAAAGATGATGGGATATGACTCCGTGATTATGTTACATTATATAGTAAAGATGAAGGGATTTTGCAGATGTAATTAAGTCCCCTAATCAATTAACTTTAAGTTAATCAAAAGAAGATTTTCCTGGGTGGGCATGAACTAATCAGGTGAGCTCTTTAAAACAGGATCAAGAGGGCAAAGACTCTCTCCAAGCTGTCCTGGAAGAAGAAATCTGCCTTGGGTACAATGAAATAAATTCTGCCACCAATAATGTGAGTTTGAAAAGAGAATCCTGAGCTCCAGATAAGATGCAGGCTGGGTGCGGTGGCTCACACCTGTAGTCTCAGCACTTTGGGAGGCCGAGGCAGGCAGATCACTTGAGGTCAGGAGTTCAAGACCAGCCTGGCCACAATGGTGAAACTCCTTATCTCTACCAAAAATACAAAAATTAGCCCGGCACAGTGGTATGTGCCTGTAATCCCAGCTACTCGGGAGGCTGAGGCAAGGGAATTTCTTGAACCCGGGAAGTGGAGGTTGCGATGAGCCGAGATAGCAGCAGTGCACTCCACCCTGGGTGATGATGCAAGACTCTATCTTAAAAAAAAAAAAAAAATCTAAACCTAGGAGACACCTTGAATGCCCCTTGTGAAGTCCTGAGCAAAGGGTCCAGCTGAGCTGTACCTGGACTCCTGACTCATGGGGAACTTGTGATAACAAATATATGTTGTTTTACCATTCTAAAGTTTTGGTCATTTTGTACTCAGCAGTATGAAATAAATGCACTAAGTATTGCTTTAAAAATTTTTATAAATGTGATAGTTTCTTAGATATTTCTCTGTCCCATTATTGTTTTCCCCTACAGGAGATAGATTTTCTCCTTAATAAATTTTGTATCTCTCTCTCATGTGATTGGTTTCCTTCATTTCTTGTTATGTTGACTTATAATTTTATCTTGTCTTTGATTCATCTGGATCACTGTTAGTGGATGTAGATTTTATTTTCAGTGCCCTGCCTTTGTTTAAGTTGTTACAGAAGAAGAGAAGCAGAGTGCAGGACAAGATTCTATTCTGCACATGGGGACTCCAATTTCTGCTAGTAAATTACCTGGGCCACATTCTTAAGGCCTGCTCAGTGGGGTTCTTATATCTGGATCCCATTTCAGGGATTAGTGCTCAGAGCATGCTGACTTGGCTACTGTCCTTCTATCTTTAGGCTGGGCTATGCTGTCTAGAATCAACACCCGTTTTAGGTCCCCTCTCCAAATATACTGTCCACTATTTTTTTTTAAAGAAAGTATTACCTTAATGTCTAAGTAGAGAGAAAATACTACTGTTTCATGGTACATAGTGTAGGCAAAGGAAGGGTAAGTTCTTTAATTTCTTCCTTTGATAATTGTTCAATGTGTTTGGCCTGCTCTTGGCATGTATTTTTCTGAATTTGAGTTATCTCAGGAATTTCTGGAAGAGCTCTCTCCTCTTGAGCATGTTTCAGTTTGTGGTTCCACTGCGTCTGCTTCATCAGTACAAGTCTATCAGCTTCTATTCTCAGGAATTCCACATGCTCTCTGGCACAATAAATGACATTCTGTCTTGTTTTCAACCATTAATATGGACATATATATCTTCTTTTTTCATTTTGTAAGATTTGATGAAACGAGGAAGTGCTTTGATTGTTTCTTGTTATATACCCATGTTAGAGGTGGTCAGATAATTTTACAGATGAGAAAACGAGATTGAAAGATGGCCACAGGATTTACCCAAGGTCACCCATCTGGCAAACTGTATGGACCGGATCTGAGCTTAAATCATCTAACCCTTAATGCAGTGTTTTCTTGCCTCTCATTAGGACCTAAATTATAAATGCTAACGTGATGGAACTTCTCAATATACTCAAGAGCATTTATTGTCTACTTACATATTAAAGAAAATTACTTTGGAATTCTGGGAAGCCACATATTGAATCATTCTTCAGTGACTCTGAAACTAGCGATGTTTATTTTACTATCACTGTAATTTAGAGTGTGGCATGTGTTTTTATTTGCTTCCATAGTTTCATATTTTCTCATATACACACAATTCATACACACACACACCCTCAAGTTAGTAAGATAGCCCTTAGCAGGGTGTGCATGCATGCTGGAATTACACAGTTAAGGACTAACAGCTTGCTCATAAGAGAAAATGGATATACTACCCATCTCCTTATTACTGTCTTCCTCGGTGTTAATTCCTTCAGTGACTCTGGAATTCTCATTTGCATGCTCATCTTGAACGGGAGTTGTTTCTCTCTCTCTGCCTAATTATTCCAGTCTAGTCATTTTGGAGGTGCCTCCACCTGGTCCCATTCATTCTCAGGTCAGTACAAATCTTGTTTTGGTGGCTTAGGGCTCCCATGCAATATTGTTTTGGTTGATACTGCAGATTTTACTAAACCACGTTTCTCTGCGGGTGATTTTAGCTAAACAGAGAGGTTGGGGCAACTTTTCCCAAGACTTCAGTTTGGTATAATAATCCTAGTGCTAGTCCATTACAAGAGATGGGCTGCTTTTGATTCTATTACCCACAGATTCTGGACCTAGATGCCAGCAGTTTCAAGGTACCATTCTCCCTGATTTCAGTTATATGAGTAGGAATCATTGTTTTGTTTCAGGACAAATAAAATGGCTCCTCTTGCTTTTGTTAATTTTCATTTTAAAATTTTATCAGTTATTGTTGTGCTTGTATTGGGGGGTATTCCTTGAAGTATGAACTCACCATGCCATTTTGCCCAAAAGCCAGGCAATTTTTGTCTTCCATTGGATCAACTATTCAGTGATAATTTTCTTCTCATCTTCTGTTGAATGTGAGTAACTGGAACAGGCTCCTCCTTTTCTGTGTTTTGAAAGTTCACTGCGTTTTTGAAAAATAATAGTTTGTAATTAATTTATTCAGATCAGCGAATGTTTAACAGCAGGACTAACACACGTTCATATCACACTTTGCGTTAGCCAGCTCAAGGGCCGGACAAATGCCAAAATATTTTCCATTTGTGTTTTGGTATTTCATATTTGCTGAATATGAGCCATTATGTGATATATTTACATATATATAATGAGCATGAATCAAAACATTTTCCTTCTGATTTTCTTAATTGGTTGTGGAAGGAAAAATGTCTTTAATCTTGTTTGTAAATGATGTTTAATTTTCTTAGCGTTAATTGGTGGCAATACGAAAGACTCTTTGTTGGTAAAACACATACAGGAAGATCTTATTTACGGGTTTAATATTCTTAGTTAATGATTCTAGCACCTGGAGCTATTCGCCTGTATGACTTGACTCAAGTGGTAATGCTAGTAAGGTGAGTTGATACAGCTTGTAAATTATAGACCTGCAAGTTCTAAGGGGAAAAAATGTGGGGGAATAAATTAATCAAATCAATCTTTAGGAAAACATCTTTATTGGAGGTAATCAGATGTTTTTCACAAATATGTCCTGTCAGACTGGACTGTTATGAAGGATAGGCAAGCATGTTAGATCAATGGAAAGTGATAACTAAATGAAAATTATTGTAATAAAATTACCGTGGGTTAGGTTAGAACAATCTTCTGTAGAAATGGGCTTAGAATTGAAAATTTTCAGTTGGCGTTTTATTAACACAAAGATTGTCCATGTCTATGGCACACAAACCCTCAAATGGTTTCCAAAAGGTTAAAAGAGCTTTTTCAAATTCTGTTAACACTTGCATTCAAAATAAGAGAAATAATCTCATGATTGAAGTCACTGAGATTTGTGGCAAGGACTCCTTTGACGAAAGGTTGGTTTGGTCACACACAGCGTTAAGCAGGAGCTCAGCAAGCCATCACAAGACAGACTTCCTTCAAATGCCCGCCTTTCACGTCATAAACATGCATTCACGCCTGCGTGGGGGCATGAGGTATCAGGGAGAGACAGTTGAATTCTATAAAAGGTTTTCAGATAGCTAGAAAATAGGTTTTGAAAATGCAGTAGGTATAGGAACCTTATCCTTTCATCCTTAGATTCCTTTCATAGAAATAAAAGAAAACATTTTTATACCTGTCACCTTCCCTGATGGAGGAGGATATGTGTTTTAGTCAGCTTTCTGTAAAGGGACAGAACTAATAGGATAGATAAATATATGAAGGGGAGTTTATTAGGAGAATTGACTTATGCAATCACAAGGTGAAATCCCACAATAGGCTGCCTGCACACTGAGGAGCCAGGGATCCAGTCCAAGTCCCAAAACCTCAAAAGTAGGGAAGCCAACAGAGCAGCCTTCAGTGTGTGGCCAAAGGCCCAAGATCCCCTGGCAAACCACTGATGTAAGTCCAAGAGTCCAAAAGCTGAAGAATTTGGAGTCTGATGTTCAAGGGCAGGAAGCATTCAGCATGGGAGAAGGATGAAGGCCAGAAGATTCAGCCAGTCTAGTCCTTCCATGTTTCTCTGCCTGCATTTATTCTAGAAGCAAAGGTATTTTGTGGAGACTCTACTGTCCTCTAAAGCAAAATTTGGTTCAAATAATGATTATAAATTTTGCAATTACTTTGAAAACCAATAAGACAAAAATCAACAGAATCCTCTGTGATGAGATGGCAAAATGGTAGAATCATGAGATGGTAATAGAATGTAATAGCTGGAGGAGTCCTTTGAGGTCTTCTAGCCTAGTATTTCTCAAAGTGTGAAAATAAGCGGGAAAAAAAAAGACAGAAAGTGAAGGTCATTTTTGGACAATAATTTAAGAAAGCCTTGCTTAAAACTGTTGTTTTTTCACTGCAAGACTTTTCAGGCCCTTTAACACTTAAGTACATTTTAAGTTTTCAAAAGAGATATTTCTCAAAAGGTGAGCCTGCATGAAGTGAGTACATGTGTGTATGCATGTATTTGCATGTGTGTATGTGTGTGTAAATCTCTATGAATATTCTGTGATGTGTGTGTTTTTGTGTGTGTGAATCTCTATGAATATTCTGTGAGAGACACTTGAAAAATTCTATTCTCATTTAACACCCCTATCTTATAAAGACGGAAACTGAGATCAAAGCAGGTTGATGCACAGCTCATGATTGTTGAGTTGTGCAGTGGCTGAGCTGGTCCTGAAGCTTAGCCACTGTACAGCTCACCAATCATGAACTGTGCATCAGCCTGAGCATGGTGTTATTTACACTGTGCCACAAAGAGGATGAAGGCAGTAATGTCCATGGGCTTAAGGAGAAGAGACCATAGCTGACGTGGTTTCCATTAGAAACCGAAAAATGATTCAAAATAAAATATTCCCTCACTGGCCTGCTAAGATGCCAACAGTATTATTCTTCAAGAACCTTGTAGCACCATGGGATTTTTAATTAGCTAACTGGAAAGAAGCCTACATTTAGCCAGCTCATACCACAGCAGAGAGTTATTTTCACTGCTGATACCCAGGATAGAAGAAAGTGGGGTATAAGCTGGGCAAGGTGGCTCATGATCACACTCCTAGAACTTTGGGGGACCAAGGCAGGTGGATAACTTGAGCCCAAGTTCTAGACCAGACTGTTCAACATGGTGAAACCCCATCTCTACAAAAAATACAAAAATTAGCTGGGCGTGGTGGTGTATGCCTGTAACCCAGCTACTCGGGAGGCTGAGGCAGGAGGATCACTTGATCCCAGGAAGTTGAGGCTGCAATGAGCAGTGATAGCACCACTGCACTCCAGCCTGAGTGACAGAGAAAGACCCTGTCTCAAAAAAAAAAAAAAAAAAAAAGTAGAGTATAGAATTAGTCTCCTATAAGGAGCATCTGTGCTAAAGAAAGATGAGGAAAAGGGTGCTTTTCAGATTTTAATAAGCACAGGGGCAATCTTGTTGAATTTCATGGGTTTTGGATGGGGCCTGGGATTCTGCATTTCTCCCAAGCTCCCAGGTCATGCTAATGTTGCTGCCTTATTGAGCCATACTTTTGAGTAGCAAAGGGCTAGATCATGGAATAATGAGATGTGGTTTTCTGTGTGTGTACTTGTGGAAAGATAAGATGGTCTGGAATACAGAGGCTGGCCCAAATGTCCTGGCTTGTTTCTTTACAACTTTGTTGAGGAGAGGAGAAACAAAGGCTGAAGATATCTGATAAAATACTGGAACTGAACCAATCATTAACTCTAAGTTATGAAACTCTGCTATTTATTTAGCCATAGATTCTTCATTTTATTCACACATTTTCTTCTCTAAGACCAGGAAAAGAACTGGGTATGAGATTGATTTCCTTCTTCTGTATACTATCCCTGTGAACTTTGATCTCTTCTCTGAGCCTCAGTTTTCTGAGTATTCAGTGGGAATAAAAAATATGACTATAAAATGAGATCATATGCGTGGACTTTTAACACTCTTCCCTCAGTTTTTTTTTCTTTGTTCCTGAAGAAGAATCAATGAATATAATTTTGGGTTGAAAGTGAATAGAAATTTGGATGCCAGAAAAATCTGCAATTCCAGTGCTAGTGCTTTGTCTCTATTTTTAATTTAATTTAATTTAATTAAGTTATTTATTTATTTTTGATACAGAGTTTCCCTCTTGTCCAGGCTGGAGTGCAATGATGTGATCTTGACTCACTGCAAGCTCCACCTCCCGGGTTCAAGCGGTTCTCCTTCCTCAGCCTCCCAAGCAGTTGGGATTACAGGTGTGCACCACCACACCTGGCTAATTTTGTATTTTTAGTAAAGATGGGATTTCACCATGTTGCCCAGGCTGGTCCCAAACTCCTGACCTCAGGTGATCCACCCGCCTCAGCCTCCCAAAGTTCTGGGATTATAGGCGTGAGCCACTGCACCCGACCACTTTCTCTCTATTGTTACTAGGACTGCACAAATTCCAGCAGGGCCTCTGTCTCTTCATCAGTAAACATGAGCTTCTTTTGATGGGGGGATAAGTGGGCACATATGGCAGTGGGCAGAAGTGTTTTGCTTTGGAAAAAACAGTTTTACCCTTTTTTAGAGTCCCTTCTTAATACTTTTAATTAGAGATACTTATTTCTGTCAAACAATAGGGTATTTTCTAGAAAAAAAGCTTTATGTAGACTGTCAAGGAATAAGTTTTTCACCTCCATGCTGTAACTTAAACACCTCCTTTGGACAACAAAGACACTGGAGAGAGCAGAAAACAACATTATGAAGCCAGTACTACAGTCATTTGGGAGATTCTGGCATCCTGAGATACACTAATCAGATTTGCTGAAATTTCTTGGAGGGCTGGGCTAGTTCTACAAAGAGGGAAGGGACTGTGTGCACAGGAGCCTGGTTTTCGCTGAAAACGAATGTTTGCCTTAGTTGTAATGGGGCCAGTAGATGGTAGTCACTGAATGATCCGAGGCAACAGAGCCTCTCCCGACATTTGTGCATAGAAGAAAACAAACCAGGCTCAGTACCAGATCCTGCCATCTAATAGCTGTGTACACTGAACTTGCGTAAACTTCTCTGAACCTCAGTTTTCACATCTAGAAAATGGACATGATAAGGCTTGCCTTTAGAATTTGAGTGAAAATTAAAAATAATACATTACACACCCTTACATAATAAGTACTAAAGAGAAAAACTGTAATTGTATTTCTAGTATTTATCAATTCTATTGTTCATCCTACTATGATCACTTATTTTATCATCGTCTTTCCAGGTCTTTGTTGACACTACCCTTGCCCTGCCCCATGGCATTAGAGTTTACTCCTCTCACTGCCTTCATCCCTGTGGTCATCATGGTCTCGCAGCTGTTCTCTGTTCCCACATCCCATCTCCCACCCGTGCTTTCTCATGCATTTCACGAATGCATGAACTTGCTTAACTTCTCTGAACTTCAGTTTTCACATCCAGAATGTGGACATGGTAATGCTTGCCTTTAGAATTTGAGTGAAAATTAAAAACAACATTTTATACACGCTTACATAATAAGTACTAAAGAAATAACTGGGCCAGGCACAGTAGCTCACGCCAGTAATCCCAGCACTTTGGGAGGCAGACACAGGCAGATCACGAGGTCAAGAGATCAAGACTCTCCTGGCCAACATGGTAAAACCCCATTCTCTACTAAAAATACAAAAATTAGCTGGGCATGGTGGCGTGTGCCTGTAGTCCCAGCTACTCAGGAGGCTGAGGCAGGAGAATCGCTTGAACCTGGGAGGCGGAGGTTTCAGTGAGCCGAGATAATGCCACTGCACTCCAGCCTGGGTGACAGAGCAAGACACTGTCTCAAAAGAAAAAAAAGAAAAGAAAGAAAAAAAAGAAATAACTGCTATTGTAGTTTTAGTATTTATTGATTCTGTTGTTCATTCTATTACTATGACTTATTTTATCATCTTCTTTCCAGGTCTTTGTTGACCCTACCTTTGCCCTTCCCCATGGCATTAGAGCTTACTCTTCTCACTGCCTTCGTCTTTCTGGTAGTCATGGTCTCATGGCTGCTCTCTATCCCCACACCCCATCTCCCACCCATACTTTCTCATTCGTCCACTGCCACATTGTTAAACTCTATCATGCACCAATCTTTACAAAATTGGCAGACGTATATGATCCCTTTGGACATCCCAGGTATAGGACCAAGGCACATAGCCAACTCATAATTACTCTCTAGCATGTCATTTTTAAGTGCTAATGTAGCACATCCTAAATCCTATGCACGTAGGGCCTTGGATTAGTTGGAAAGTGTTAAAGTATTTTCTGTGACTGCTCTCTGCCTTTCATAACCTTGAACAAGTCATTTTCACTCCTCTCTTCTCACTTTCCTAATGGAAAGATTAGAGAGATAATATCAGTAAGGTGCTATCTAAATATGAAATGAGGTGTAAAGAAAATAAATATCAGACTGTGCCTGTCAGAAGCTGCTGATCCTCCCAACAATAAGTTTTTCTGTGACCTTCAATCTCATAGCACTGGTCCAGGAAGCAATAATACAAGTCAAGAACAACTTCAGCTCTCCAGAGACTTCTTAAGGGGGCTGTTCTGCTTGCCTTTTTGCTGGCAGATTTTCAATCCCTCATTCAATGAACATTTCTGGAACATCTGCTATGGCCCAAATGGTAGACAGATCAGAAACTGAGAATTTAGAAATGAAAAACAGAGTCTCTGTCCTCAAGGAGGTTACATCTTCCAAGGGGGGAGAATCCAAATAACAAGCATTGCAATACATGCCTGAAGGAGGTCTGTAAAAAAAATGCCAGGCAGAACTGAGGAAGCGGAGAAGCTTTGTCACCAAACTCAGTTTAGAGGAAAGTTTTCTTGAGGAGGAAGCTCTGAAGTTGGGCTTTGAAAGTTGAGATGCGTAGGTTGAGAAGAGGAGACCTGGAGTAGGTGAAGGGAAGAGTGATTGTATCGTGACTGCAAGAAGTGTAGTGTGTAGTTTGGGGGTGTGTCCAAGGGCTGAAGAGTGGTAGCTGGGGTGCAGGATGGTGGGTGAAGGGTAGTCTTCATTTTTTATCTGAAAGCAGTAGAGAGCCTTTGGAGGATTTTAAACAGGAGTCTTGTTTGATCAGAAAGATGGCTTTGGCTTTCCAAATATCTGCCTTGCTTTCAAGGTCCACCGTCTGTGTTCTTGTAGTTCCTGATGAGGAGTGCACCTGGCCTCTCACCCTCACTGTCCAATCAATTTGATAGCAACTAGCCACATGAAAATATTTAAAAGTAAATTTAAGGCCGGCCGTGGTGGCTCATGCCTGTAATCCCAGCACTTTGGGAGGCCAAGGCAGGCAGATCAGGAGGTCAGGAGTCACCAGCCTGAACAACATAGTGAAACCCCATCTCTATTAAAAATACAAAAAAATTAGCCGGGCATGGTGGTGGGCACATGTAATCCCAGCTACTCAGGAGACCGAGGCAAGAGAATCATTTGAACCCAGGAGGCAGAGGTTGCAGTGAGCCGAGATCACGCTACTGCACTCCAGCCTGGGCGACAGAGCGAGACTCCATCTCAAAAAATAAAATAAAAAATGAAAAAGTAAGTTTAAAATAATTAAAACAAAATGGAAATGTAAAAATGCTGTTCCTCATACTACCTAATTTACCTGATCACCTTGCCACATTTCAAATGCTCAATAGTGATATTTCAAGGGCCAGTGGCTACTACATTGGGCAGGGCAGTTGTAGAACATTTCCATCATCACAGAATGTTCTGCAGGATAACTCTGCAACCCTCTGCTTGCTGTCCAGTGAGACTGTACATTACAGTGGGAACATGCAGGTGTGCTAAATTCAGTATGCACTAGGTTCACATCTTCTGTCTTTATCACCTCCAATAGTGTCTGACCTTGGACAAGTTACCTAATATCTTTGGGCTCCAGTTTGCTAATAACGAAACTTATTAGTGTTGAGGCTTAAATGGATTAACGCATGCGAAGAGTGTAGAATAGTGGCCAGCAAATGGTAAGAACTCAGTGTTGGATGTTAGCATTCATTTTATAAAGCCTCACCCTTGCTTGCCTATTTGGTTCTGATCTGTTGTTTAGCTCTTATCTTCCAGACCTGCATTCAGCATTTTTCTCTGGGACCCAGACTTGGCATTCACTGTCTTACAGGCTCTACCTTACCTATGCCTCCCGGGTTTCCCCCAGCTATTTCTGTCCCAGATTTGAGTCATACAATTTGTAATCCATTGCCTTTGGGGCGTGACATTGGCAGTGAGAGGATAAAGCACATTGCAAAAATTACCTGTTCTCATAAAGTAAAACTTGAGAGAGTGTCTTGATAGGGTTGGGGGAAGGGAGAAGGGCAACGGTAATTGAGCAGGCTCACCAAATCCCCCTGGATTCTCCCAGGCTACAGGGAGAATCTAAAATGACCTTGGAATTGAGTCGTTTTTCAAACCCAAGCGGAAATTGTTTCCTATCATTTGAAATGTCCTCACAAGCAAACTCATTTTAAATGTTCATACTTATGGTTCCCTAAAAGGTGTGTTAATACTTCAATATAACATTTCAGAATTGTAATATGATGGTCTTGTGCTGGGTGTTTTAGCCATTGCTTGGTGCTTTGACTAATGATGGTAAAAGTATAAAATCACTTCATAAATGGTTTAAATGGCTATCACATATGTTTCTAGATCTAAATTTCTCTTTTCTTAAACCCATAATCATCTATTCTAGTAAAATTGCACTCTCCTTTGTCACAAACTTTTCTTAAATAACCCATTTTTCTTCTTTGCCAGAACTATTTTTATTTAAAAGTTACAACTTCTAAACTGGAGATTATTACAACTCTGCTTTTTAGCCAATAATTTCTATTTGACTGCTATAAAAGTACCATTCTTTCTTAAATCTCTTAGTATTTTGTTCTTTATAATTAAAAAAACACCCACGTAGGCAATTATTTTGCAGATAATTTTTTGTTTCATAGTAGCTACGTGGGCTGTCCCCATGCAAATCATGCTGAGTGTAAAACTTGTCTTTGGCACCTCTCTCTGCCCCCTTCCATGAAACAGCTCCTGTATCAGGACACCTGATTGGCTTCCTCCATAGTCCTGTTGCAAAGCCTCACTGCACATCCTAGATAAGGAGTCAAAACTAAGCACCCACACTAAGCTCAATGCTTACAGAGATGAAATAGTTAAAGAGAATCAGTGAAGCAAGCATGGTGGGAATGGTGGAAATTGTGGTGAGCTAAAAAGCAGATACCCATCCCCATCGCAACAGGGTAGCCATTACAGTACTCTATTCTACTAGATTATTGCCAAACCATTATTGTAGATCTGCAGATTTTTCAAGAGATGCCTGAAATCCAGATTTAATTAAAATATAGAATGTGGACAAATATTTCACGCACCAAGCAAGACCTATCAATCTCTTACCCTTTTGAGATCTTTCCCTTCAACCTCTAAATGCCTATGACATCAACATATACCTATCTCAAGGTGTACCTGTCTCTGCTGGGATTAGAATAAATAAAAATAATAATTACTCGTAAAAATACAAGTAATACATTGAAAATTACAAAGTGGCAGTCTCAGAGTGGAGTGGGGTTGGGGTGAAATAAGAGGCAGGACATGACTCAGGCATATTATTTTGATAAAAACAAAATAAAAAACCCCAGAAATCAAAATTTACATTTTGATAGGCACCTTTTGATGACAATGTCAAAATATACTACTATAATTAATTCTAGGTATGGTGCCAATGGCTATTGGGATTAAACATACTAGACATGCTACCTACTTCTTGCTTATAGCTATGTCTTTATAATGTCCTTACCCACGGGAATTCAGTGGGATGAATGATGAGGAATAGAGAGAAAGGTCACTGCCTCCTTTCATTCAGTAAGGAAAGGCCCACCTATCCTTGTTTGTGGATTAAAAAAAGTCAAGGTGAAATTTCTCAGACACGGTGTTAATGTACTTCCCTAATGTACTTTCTTCTAGACTTTGGACTTTTCCTAAACACAAACTTTTAGGAAAGTGCTGAACCTCTTTGCTAGGGATGCATAGAAAAGACCACACAAGCACACACAAAATAGGAATTTATGACCATAACCTCAATTTTAAAAGTTTTCTCTATATGTGGTATAATTAAGGGCCTGGTTATTCTCTCCGAAAATCATGTTCTCAAAGCTAAGACAAATGCATTCCTTTGAAACCTACTTATTTTGAAATCTAATTATGACATATAGCAGTTTGTGCATTTAGCCATAGTTTATCTACACAATTGCAAACAGGATATGCCACTAGCTCAGGGTCTTTACTAACAACTCTTTGAATGTCTAAAAAGTTGCTTATTTATCTGTCTCTCCCTTTTTCCTTAGGAAGGAGAAAGACTGATTGCAAATTAACCTTAAGAAATGTCCTGCCCAACAGGGCCTTTGAAGACCTGAGATATTTTTAAGGTGAAATATCTTGACTTTGTCACAGAGGTTTACAATAAGCAGTCATGTGTTCTTTTACGTGACCAAAGGCACCACAGGAAAAGAGAAACAATGAAACATGGTGATAGATTATGCTCACTTTTTCCATGTATGTGAACAAAAAGAGGCATGCATCTGACAGGGACTAAATTGAAATTTTAACCCTTAGTGGAAATAAATAAGAACACGCAACGGCATTGGTTAAAACAAAACAAAACAGCAGCCTTCATTCACGGAAGTACCAAAATTTCAAGCTTCACACCTCAGGCCAATTTTGAATTATACATTTTGGAACACTGTTAAATCAAATATTTGAGTGTCTGTAAAATGAAGCCTTCCCATTTCAATTACAATCTATTATGTGCCTGTCCTTCTTTACAAGGCCAATATCGGGAGACTAGCACGTCTCTCACTCCTCTAAGGCAGATCTTCAAAAGGAATCTGGCTGAATTAAGGTTGAGATTGGTGGGAGGAAACTCAGTTTTCAGACAGAGCTCAGAAAATAAGTGATAAAACATATATCCTCCAGGAAATTGTTTTGAACCAACTCTGTATTCTTTAGAAGTCATTTTTATGTAATAGATGTTGCATGCTTCCTGGTAGGTGTGATTTTATGGCTTTTGGTTTCAGAGACTTAGGGAGTTATAGCAGGCAGTTCCCTAGATGGCTTCCTTGTATTCCTTAGGAACAGTGGTTGGTGGGCTGAGCAAAATCAAGGGGTGTGCCTGGTTCTGATTCCTTTGTTAATTTCTGGTTGTTCAGTTAACCCATACTCCTTTGGAGGCACATTCTGACACTGTTGTTGACTTCATTACCACATTTAATATTGTTCTCAAGGGGGGGTCTTCCCTGCTACCTATGTCTAGGTATGCAAGATTCCAGTACAAGATTCCAGAACAAATCTCACTCAGCTAAAGTCTGGCAGAGAAAGCAGACAATCTTTGATCTAAATGTCAGTGATGTTTGCAATGGTTTTGAAGAAAAGATTCCCACAAAGTAAGCACTAAGAAGAGAGTATTCAGGCTACAGTACAGGTTCCCAGTGCACTGAAGCTGCCCAGGAAGTGTTTGTGTGATGAGGAAACAAGATTAAGACTAGAGATGGGATAAAATACTTCCACTAAGTCCCAAGGATAAAATGGCGAGTATGTAGTAGACTTTATTTACCTCTCATAGTTACCCTTTACATCAGTTAGCTATTTCTGTGAAACAATCCATCTAAAAACTTAGTGGCTTAAAAATTAACCATTTGTTATTACTCAAGAGCCTATAGCTGGCTGAGTTGTTTTAGTTCTATCTAAATTCACCCATGCATCTGTGGTCAGTTACATCATGTATGGAACATTGTAACCTCTTATTAAAATGTCACTGTTATTAGTAGTGGCTAGGCTTTATTCAGCAAATATTATTTAAATGCTTTCAATGGGAAAAACACAATTTCAGATGCTGCAATAGAAGTTGTTATAAGTGACTGCCCTGTTCCTTAGAATATTATAGTTTTAAGGGAAAATGAAATACTAACTTATTCATTCCATAGATGTTTAATGAGAACCTGTTTTGTACCACTCAGTGCTATAAAGCCTATGGGAGGAATTTCTAGCCAAGACATAAGTAGCAGGGAAGGCCCCATGAAGGTGGTGGCATTTGAGCCGGGTCTTGATAAGTATCTACAGTTTGCCCTTAAATAACATGGGTTTGAACTGTGTGGGTTCACTCATACGCGGATGGCAAAACCAACCCCTCCTCTTCCTCCTCCTCAGCCTACTTAACATGATAACCATGAGGATGAAGACCTTTATGATGATCCACTTCCACTTAATGAAGAGTACATATATTTTTACTTCTTTGTGATTTTCTTAATATCATTTTCTTTTCTCTAGCTTACTTTGTTGTAAGAATCCAGTATATAATACCTATAATATACAAAATATGTGTTAACTGACTGTTTAAGTCATTGGTAAGGCTTCCAGTCAACAGTAGGTTATTTATAGTTAAGTTTTTGGAGAGTCAGAAAGTTGTACACAAAAGCTTGCCAACCTCCACATTGTTCAGGGTCAACTGTACATTGTCATGGGCAAAGAAGTCATGAGGAAAGGCATTCTAAGAAGGGAACCTTCAGTGTAGAGTTGGGGAACATTTTCTGTAAAACGCCAAGCAGTAAATATTTTAGGCCTTGTAGACCATTCAGTCTCTGCAGTAACTTGTCAACTCTGCTGTTTTAGCACAAAAACAACCATAGGCAGTCCATAAAGGGATAAGCATGGCTGTGTTGCAATAACACTTTTTTATGAACACTGAATTTTGATTTCATATTTTAGATGTCATATACTATTATTCATATTTTGCTTTTCCTCCTAACCATTTAAAAGTGCAAAACCCGTGTTTTTTTTTTAACTTTTATTTTAGGTTCAGAGGTACATGTGAAAGTTTTTTATGTAGGTAAACACGTGTCATGTGTCATGGGGGTTTGTTGTACCTATTACGTCATCACCCAGGTATTAAGCCCAGTACCCAATAGTTATCTTTTCTGCTCCTTTCCCTTCTGCCACCCTCCCCCTTCAGGTAGACCCTAGCGTCTGTTGTTTCCTTCTTTGAGTTCATATGTTCTTATTATTTAGCTCCCCCTTATAAGTGAGAATATGCAGTATTTGGTTTTCTGCTCCTCTGTTATCTTATTAAGCATAGTAGCCGCCAGTTCCATCCATGGTTCCTGTAGAAGACATGGTCTTATTCCCTTTTATGGCTACATAGTGTTCCATGGTGTATATGTACCACATTTTTAAAATCCATTCTGTTATTGATGGACATTGAAGTTGATTCTATGTCTTTGCTATTGTGAACAGTGTTACAATGAACATTTGCATGCCTGTGTCTTTATAGTAGAATAATTTATATTCCTCTGGGTATATACCCAGCAATGGGATTGTTGAGTCAAATGGCAGCTCTGCTCTTTGAGGAATCATCATACTGCTTTCCACAATGGTTGAAACAATTTACACTCCTACCAACAGTGTATTAGTGTTCATGTTTCTCTGCAACCTCATCAGCATCTGTTCTTTTTTTATCTTTTTTTGTTTTTGTTTTTTTGATACGGAGTCTTGCTCTGTCGCCCAGGCTGGAGTGCAGTGGTGTGATCTCAGCTCACTGCAACCTCCACCTCCCGGATTCACGCCATTCTCCTGCCTCAGGCTTCCACCTCAGCCTCCCGAGTAGCTGGGACTGCAGGTGCCAGCCATCACGCCCGGCTAATTTTTTGCATTTTTAGTAGAGACGAGGTTTCACCATGTTAGCCAGCATGGTCCCAATCTCCTGACCTCGTGATCTGCCCACCTAGGCCTCCCAAAGTGCTGGGATTACAGGCATGAGCCATCGCGCCCAGCCTCTTTTTTTACTTTTTAGTAATAGCCATTCTGATTGATGTGAGATGGTATCTCATTATGGGCAAAACCCGTTTTCACCTCTTGGAGCCATACAAAAACAGGTATTGGGTTAGACTGGGCCCGTAGGCTGTAGTTTGTAGGTCCTGCTTTAGAACAAGTGTTTTATGCTGAGAAAGGGTTGAATATGTTGGGAAAAGAATGAGTTATCTTAACTGATGTTTGTGTTGGGTAGTAGCAGAAGATAAGAATAAAAAAAATAGAAGATGGTGTGTCTTGAATGCTTGAATAATAATAATCATGGTAACTATGACATCCAAATGTGTACATTACAGCTTGTACATTTTTGTATACAATATCATATTCTCATTGTGTAGATGAGAAAAATAGAAATGCAGAGAGATTACCAGACTTGACCAAGATTATACGTCCAATAATGACAGAAATGCAGCTAGTTTTCTAATATATTTTGGCATTTAATTCTCCTTCAACTATATTATGTAGAGTTTGTCCCATATGCTATGGATTTGATACTATTTTATGAAAAATTTTCAGGTTCATAATTTGTCCTTTGGAGAATGAATATCTTCATATTTGAAAAGTCCTTTATTAGGGTTTTTATTCATATCAAATGAAGATATAAAATTCAGGCCCAAAAAGTCAGTTGTGCAGGATAAAGAAATATTTTTTGGAGTAGGAAGTTATGTTAATTGAGTTTTTACTTTTAGGAGGACGAGGTAGGTTCTTGTGCTCCCAGGACTTGGGCAGGGAAGAACAAGGGAACAGGCGCTTAGGTCAGAGTGGGCATTAGAACCATATAGCATGACCTCAGATTAGGTACTGAATGAAAAGATAGCCAATGGAGTGTCTGTGGATCAGGTAGGGTTTATGAACTGTAGGAGCATAGTCTTTTATATGGAGCTTTAGATTTGTCCTTCCTGCATGATTTCTTTCTTGTGTGATCCTCAGATTGTCAGAAAAAAAGAGTAAAGTACTAAACCTTATGTATCTTTGGGTTAGCAGTGTCTTTAGAATGAAGAATAAAGCCTCATTCTTACTTTATCCGATGGTGCTGGAGATGGCACCAATCTATGGAAACACTTACCAGATATCCAAAGGAAATGAAAAGAGGACACAAGAGTGACTGATTAGGGTAAGAGGTGGCAGGTATATTATTCATGTCCAGGAATTAATTCATATATACATATACCTATACCCTTATTTATCTTGTATAAATAAGTTATATAAGGACTTGTATATGTGTGTGTGTTTGCTATTTAATTTGGACATTAAAAGTGAACACCTACATCTGGAAAATTTAGGATACTAAGATTAACAATCACCTGTAATGGAGAAGGAAATGATCAGATGTATATTTAAGAAAGAAACTCCAGAAGCAAGGTGAAAAGTGCTTTGGAGAGAGAGGTGGGAGAGGTAACCAGTTAGGAGACTCTTGCAAAAGGACCTGTACTAGGGCAGGGCCATAAGGTTCAAAGAAAGGAGAGAAGCATCAGGCACTTCAGAGAGTTTGGGAACCTCCTGGATCTGGAAGATGAGGAAGAATGCTGTTTCCTAGAAACACAGGCTGAAACAGCTTTGTCATGTTTTCATGTGGGGGAAATTTGATTCTCTGTCAACAGAGGCAAAACAATTTGTTACTGATGATGTTCAAGTTTATACCTAATTTGTCATTGACCGGTCTAGAACAAGGCTGGCTTCCTTAAACACCCTGAGAAGCTGAGTGAGAATATATATTTGAGGTATGTGTGCCATTACTTACCCCTGGTGAATTTCAGAAGTCACTCTGCCAGCATTCTTAAGCAATCCTACACTTGACCTCTTTGTCCCTATTCAGGCTGCCATTTGTCTCCTGAGCTATCAATCTTAGAGCCCAATTTTAGAGAAATATCACGTTTTATTCTGTAAAGGCAGTACTGTCTAATAGAACTTTCTGTGATGAAGACAGTGTTTGATATCTGTGCTGCCCAATAATGTAGCCACTAGCCCCACATGGCTAGGGAGCACTTGAAAGGTGCCTAGTGAAACTAAGAAGTTGGTTTTTAATTTAATTTAAATTTACATTAAGTAGCCCCATGTGACAAGTGGCTGTCACATTGTATGGTACAACTCTAGATCCTGATATCCAATATCCTACTCAAACCGTAGGAACCTAAGAATTTTGGTTTGGGATAAGGAGATTACATATTTTTTATTGCTTCTTTTTTTTTTTTTTTTTGACAGGGTCTCACTCTGTCATCCAGGTTGGAGTTCAGTGGTACAATCTCAGCTTACTGCAACCTTCACCTCCTGGGCTCAAACAGCATTCCCACCTCAGCCTCCTGAATGGCTGGGACTACGGGCGTTTACAAGCATGCTTGGCTAATTTTTCTATTTCATGCAGAGACAGGGTTTCACCATGTTACCCAGGCTGGTCTCGAACTCCTGAGCTCAAGAGATCTGCCTGCTTCAGCCTCCCAAATTGCTGGGATTACAGGTGTGACCCATCACGCCCAGCCTTTACATTTTTCTAGTCCACATGAATCTGTGGATGTGTCAGGCACTAGCATCTGGCCCTGCTACCATTATTATATGAGTTCCTTCCAGGAATCATGCTGGCAGGCTGGATTAATTAACACTGTACAAGTAAAGAAGCTGGAAGTAACTAATTATATGAATTTGAATAGTTCAGATTAATTTTTAAAAAATTACGTCATAAAACTGAGATATTTAGCAAGTTTACCAGCAGAAGGAATCTAGATTCAATGCTCTTTGCCTTATGCCCTGGATTCATGTTTGAGTCACATCTATTTAGATGGACCTTCTTGACTCTTCATGGCTATTGATGCAATTTTATTGTCTGGCAATGAGTTTGACTCCTCATCTTCTGGACAAGCATGGAATAAGCTTAAACTCGCTGGCTCTATCTAGACCTTTCCAGCTATCCCACAAAAACTTATCTACCCGAAGTGGCAGTCTTTTGAAATCTTGTCATATGTTTGGCTACTTTTTAACTTAGCTTGTGCTAAGACGTTAATAGGTAACCACTGTTTCATCACTGTCAGATAGCATATTAGTATTCCAGAGCAATAGCCTTTAGTGTCTTGAGCCAAAGAAGAGACTAATAGGAAGAGTTCCAGTTTTCTCTGGCTGGCACCTGAGCCATGTAAAAGTAGAGGGCAATATGAGAAAATTCAACTCATTAAATATTTAGAATATGACAATGACATGGAAAACTTTGAGACAGAGAAAAAGGACTCCTCTTTTTTGTGCCAAGTAAGTCACAGGGCAAGTCCTCTCCTATTGTAAAGTTAAGTCTAATAATATCTGCAATTCACTGGACCTTTTAAGAACTTCAAAGTATGGAGTAATTAAATCCTGGTGTTTTGATTGAATATATATTTTTTAAATTCTAAACTATTCAAGCAAAGAGGTAGGGACATTTGCTAACTTTATGGTTTGTGTACCCACACACATATATGTATATATAAAAACATATGCATGGCTGGGCATGGTGGCTCATGCCTGTAATCCCAGCAGTTTGGGAGGCTGAGGTGGGCTGGTTACTTAATGTTAGCAGTGGGAGACCAGCTTGGCCAACATAGCGAGATCTCATCTCTACTCAAAACACAAAAATTGGCCGGGCATTGTGGAGCGTGCCCGGGTGACAGAGCAAGACTCTGTCTAAAAAAAAAAAAAAAAAATGCATGTATCTATGTGTGTATGGGTGTGTGTGTGTGTGTGTGTGTGTGTGTGTGTATTTTCCCCCACCCCAATAGCAGGTAACTATAGGGTGGTGTATTGTTCCCTTTGCTGAGAGTTCGTGAGTTTTGCCATTTGCTGGTTATGCAACCTTGGGGCAAATCTCAATCTCTGTCAGCTTCAATTTTCTTACTTATGAACTAGGAGTAATGATACTTCTGAGGATTATCAAGAAAATTAAATGTTAGTAATACATGAGAAAACAGTAAAATAGGAAGCCATTTAAGGTCAACAGATTTGATGGGGGGCGAGGTGAGAATTGCTCTTTCTCCAACATGATGATGAGGGCTTGAGCTGATGTCTGATTTGACAAATGCACTAAGAAGCATATGGATACATTTTCCTGACAGATGGCTGATAAATTTTGTGCTGCACATGCATGACTTTCTGTGGAGTTGCTTTAGCTCAAAGAGCCTCTTTCAGGAATCTTTATGGGGCTAAACTACCTTAGGTGAACCTCAACAAACAAAGAGCCTGAGGCTTGAACCTAATGCAAACAGTTGCACGGATGTTCAGTATGCTGAGTGTAAATAACATCTTGAATGCCACCAAATGTCAATACCGATGCTTGATGGTATGACATAAATTCAGCTTTAATTGAGCAGAGCTAAATCCAACCAAATGGACCTGTTTATGTCCTCAAATACTGAAATGAAGCCTAAATGATGAAGATTTTATGCTTTGTGTTTGAGATGTCCCCATATATGATATATATATATATATATATATGTATATATGAAGGGAAGTATATATATACTTCCTTAGCTTGACAGTTCTTATCGACTTGAGAACAAAATCTTAAGTAAACAGCCATCCTCAGATACCAGCTGTTCCAAGGGCTACTCTACCGCATAGGGGAAGGGTGATTTATGCACAAGGAGAAATTGTTTATATTATGTGGCAGTGTGTCCCTGCTCCATAAAAAATTAGTAACCAAATCCATCTATAACAACCTTAAAAAATAACATGGGTTCACAGGAGGTTCAGTTGCTGGGTGCTAGCACATTTATGGCTTCAAATAGATAATCCAGGGGATTTAAACAGACTGCTGAAAATGACTATTATAAGGTGTTCCTGGAGTAAAGTGCTGGAGTTGAGCACTTTAAACAACTGTTTTCAGGCACAAAATCAAATACACTCTGCCTGTTGCTTTCTAGCCAGGTGTCTGATACTAAATTATATATATATAATATATAAAAATGTATAAAATATATAAAATCTGAAAGAATATTGCAGCTGATGAACAATAAAGATTTTCATTGTAAAATGGAGATGTTGGGAGATAGGAGGTTGCTGTTCTATTTTTTTTAATTTCAGGAGATGAATTGCAATCTCTTTGCCACAAAATCCAAATCTAGTCATTAAAACTCTGATTTTCAAAAGAAGCTCTTGCATGCATATATGCATATGGCTTACATAGAGCTGAAATTCTTGATTTGCCACTCAGGTTCTTTCTCCCTTGTTCTGTAATGGATCAAGGTGAGAAGAGTTGTTTATGATCTTTATAACTGATACCATGTAAGCATGGATTTACTATCATGCTGCACTTAACTGCCTCTTCCGCAGGCTAAATAGCCTAGTTCTACAAACCTTCCCCTAAGTGTAGATCATTTTCAACTGTTTAATAGCTGTCTTTGTTGCTTTCCTCTGAAAGATTTCCAAATTATTTCCACCCTTCTAAAGTTTTCATCATCAGTAACATTGCATCTGTGAAGTAAATGTTCTGCTGGGCACTGTGCCAGATTTGATTGCAAATGTCTTCTACCTGTCCCCCAAGCTTTAGGGCCATGTTACAAACAACACAAATGAGATCAATATATTTAATAACACATCGACAATGCATGGCCTTTGATTTAGGAGGAGAGAAAGACATAGGCATTGCCTGGGTCTTTTTATCTTGTTTTACCTATTTCCATTAATGATTTTGCTCATTCATCAAGGCTCTTTTGTTAGTTATTATTTGGAGGATTGTCACTGAGTTTTAAATTCAGTCTAAAGATATATTTGAAATCCACTCAGTTTCAGCCATATGGGTTGGAAGAGAAGATTTTGAACTATCATCAGGACTATATGAGGGTCATTATCCAAGAATTAGGAACCAAAACACCAATGGAAGGGGGAATGGACACTTGTACCGCTGTATCCTGGGCCTTAGTGGACACTCCAGGGCCATATATAAGTCAGGAAGATGATGTGAAAACCAGAAGATCCACGTATTGGAAAAGGTGGTATAAAAACCAACTAACCACTAACAACATGAATAACAACAACAAAACGAAAATAGAGGTAATTATAGATTAATCAGACAGAACACTTCTCAAGGCAGCTATTGAGTAACAGCTCTTCCCTATCCTGGGTTTCCTTTTGCGGGTGGCACTGGCTCTCTGGTGAGGTCAGTCCAGGGACCAGGTGCAGGCTGATCTGAGGCTTGCACCTGCATTCATTATGAGGAAGTAAAGAAATAACCCTGAGGGGAAGAACTCTAAGTTCAGAGACGTGAAAACCTGGTTTTAAATAATGAATATTCGTTATTAAACCAATAACCTGATTTGGTAGACTTCCCCATCCTCCTACAGTGACCTCCAGGAAGTTTAAGCCACGTTTACAGATCAATGATCGCATTGAGGGAGACCTCCTCAGCCTGTACATCTGTATTGTCTTTGTTTTCACTCATCTTTATACTCATATGTACATTTTCTCTAGTTCTGGTTTTGCATCCTTATTTATATTTTCCCATACTGATAGCAGGGGTTCTTGTACTTCACATTATTTACAAAAGAAGTCAGGGAACAAATAAGTAAATGTCTGCATCCATAAAGCAAAAGCATTGAATGGATCATAAAGCCTTGCTGCTTTGTGTATTCTACCTGTTGTGATATTTACTTCACAACATCTGTCTAGGTGGGCAAAATTCACAATCTACATAGGAATGAAATGAACTTGGTCACTTGAAATTTTCTTACTTACCTAAGCATGAAATAGAAGTAGACCTTGTTTTCCTTCAGTGAAAACTCAAGTGCAGTGTGGTTGCCATCTCTTTGAACAGGCAAGAATAACACGTGTTTTGGATCAGATACCTCTCATGTGCATTCTTCAGGATCCCTGGTAACCTTAAGGAACAGAAGCAATTTTAAACTTAGGCTCGTAAACTGAGAGTCACACTGTCATGTGGGAGGCATGGTTCCTTGTGATCAAGGGCTTTGATAGATAGCTCTATACTAGTTCTGTTCTGCAGTACCACTAATAAGTAAGTAGGATTTGAAATTGAATCCTAGACACATTCTGATGATGCGTTGAAACTATTTTTTTAAGTCTCGGGAAAATTTTATTTTCCCATGTTGGATGGGGAATAGTCACGAAGAGATACAATGTCAGTCTCCTGCGACTATACCCTTCAGCATGTTAATCCAAACATCCCCTTTTCCTTATCCTCCCAGAAAAAGCATTCTTTTGGAGGATAATGAACTAAATGAATAGTGGAGATGACATGAAATATCTTAGAAAATTATCCTTATTCTTCTGTTGAGAGTCCAGGGTGTGCAGTTCAAAGACATGGGTTCTAGTCCTGGTTCCCACTGTTATATACTCTGTGATTTTATACAAGACATTGAAATTCTTTGAGCTTCATTTTCCTCATCTGTAAAACGGCAATAACGATTCCCTTTTGGCCTGGTGAGGAGCAGTTGAGATAATTTATACAAAGGTTAATGATCTAATCTTCTATGCTCCTAAGCCACAGACTCCCATGCTCATGCCTTTGACCTCATAAGACCTCCTGTCCACCAAATCTATCACCATCTCACTCTCAGTTATTCTATTTTGTGTTTTCATTTTCTTTAAAAAAAAAACACACACAAACAGATAAGATTCTGTTGTCTGTAATTACAACACTTTCTTGCAAATATAACTCCTTTACCAGGCCAGGCATGATGGCTCACGCCTATAATCCTGGCACTTTGGGAGGCCAAGGTGGATGGATTATTTGAGGTCAGGAGTTGGAGATCAGTCTGGCCAACATGGTGAAATGCCATCTCCATTAAAAATACAAAAATTAGCCAGGGGTGGTGGTGTGTGCCTGTAATCTCAGCTACTTGGGAGGCTGAGGCAGGAGAATCACTTGAACCTGGTAGGTGGAGGTTGCAGTGGGCTGAGATTGCATCACTGCACTCCAGTCTGGGTGACAGGGTGAGTGAGACTCTGTCTCTAAATAAATAAATAAATAAACACCTTTGCCTTTCTTTCTCTCCTGACAGTGTTGTTCACGGGAGTTCCTGCTCTGGTTAATATACTCTTCTGTACTTTAGGCTTGTATCTGAGTCAAATGTTCCCAAAGAAAAATACACATGCTTGCTGAATATTTTTACTTTAAATTTCTGGCCACAAATCTCAGATGGGCATTCCACCCCATCTCCTGTTCCCTGCTGTACCTGCTGACGACCTTGCTTCATTTTTCTTTGAGAGAATAGAAACATCAGTCAGGAGGCCTCTCATCCACTCACCTTCAGCATTCTCAATTTTCTCACATTCTGTATTTTGTAAACAGTACAGGGATCTATGAATATTAATTATTATTTTGGTTTCATAATTCTTGGTTGGATATATCTAATGCATTTGGAATACTTTCTAAAAACCCTTCTCAAATTTGACCTGTATTAAACTGTTGTACAGAAAAGGGACTATATTAATCACAGTGCAGTACTGTGAAATTTATCTTTATTAAAATGTGTACTAGAAGCATATGAGTCACAAAAGGAGCTGCTTAAGTCTGACCAAGGTAATGAGCAATTTGACCATTTTGCCATTGATTATTTTTGGAATATTTATATTTGGAGGAGGGATAAAGAACATTCAAATGTAAGTATTATTCACTGGGTTTGAGAGCTGAGTATAGATGATACATAATTGCCTATGTTACCTTCTACTTTACTTTGAAGAAACCCACAATGACCTGTGATTGTGTTGTTAAAAACTCAGTTTCCAAACAAAAAAAATGTTCCTTTTCCCCTTTGCACTTTGTCACTTGCAAATCAATGAAAGCCCTATTTGCTCGCCCAAGGTTAAGCCATTCAAACCATTCAGCTGAGAAGGGCATCCTCAACCACTTGTTAAACTTCCTCTATGAAAGGGCCCTTCATAAGCAGCCTCTCTCGGGCAAGCAGCAAGGAGACAAATTAGCAACTTGAAAAATAAGGCTGTATTTTCACAATCTGTCACAATCCCCTTGATCTTGTTATGAAAAAGACTTGCCAGATTTCTTTTTCTTCTCTAGGTTATAGCTCTGTAATGATCCCAGTCTCCAGGATGCAGTCATTACTAGGTGTGTGAAAAGCCAGCCTTGACTTCTGTTCCACGGTGCTATCTACGTACCATTTTCAGTCCCGAATCTGTTAGAAGTGATAGTCTAACCCTTGAGCACAAAGGCAAGACAATAGAGGTAGTGTATTGGGACTTTAACTTTCTCAAAATGAATGAAATAAGCTAAGTCTTTAATGTGGCTGATGACATACAGCAAAGTAGAATTGGAAATAAAGTTTTATTCTTTCCCTTTAGCTTGTGTCATCATCTTTTCTTAGGTATTTCCTTTAAAACACTGATTCTATGAAATGGTCCATTAGAGAAAATTTTCTGTAATCAAAAAAGTGGGGAAATATTTGTATTGCAATCTTTTTTTTTTTTTCTTTTGAGATGAAGTCTCGCTCTGTCACCCAGGCTAGAGTGCAATGCTGCGATCTTGGCTCACTGCAATCTCCACCTCCCGGGTTCAAGCGATTCTCCTGCCGCAGCCTCCCAAATAGTTGAGACTACAGGCACGTGCCACCACGCCTGGCTGATTTTTTGTGTTTTTAGTAAAGACGGGGTTTCACTGTGTTAGCCAGGATGGTCTCAATCTCCTGACCTTGTGATCTGCCCGCCACAGCCTCCCAAAGTGCTGGGATTACAGGTGTAAGCCACTGCGCCTGGCCTCTAATCTTTTTAAGAAATTCAAAATGCAAAGTTCCGAAAAACCCTGCTGTGTGTGACCTTGAGCAAGCTACTCAACCTCTCTGTGTCTGTCAGTAAAATCAGGGATAATAATAGCAGCTACTTTATTGGATAGTTTGAAAGCTTAAAAGAGTGAATTTATGTAAAACACTGAGAGCAGTGCCTGGTACTAAGAGAGCTATTATTTTTTACTGCAGTATTCTTCAAACCTTTGAGCAGACAATCCATTAACCCGAAACTCTGCAGAAAACCTGCCATATGATCTTATTTTATTAGAAGGTTAGCATCTTGAAGGCAAGGATTCTGTTCTGCTCATTGTACACCTTGCTGCTAGCACAGTACCTGGCATATCATAGGTGCTCGGTAAATAGTTGACACACCCATGCTCAACATTGTCCTTCATGTCACCTCTTGCTTTCTGGACATGCTTAGTTTAGATTGGTCTGTCCCTGAACACAGCTGGATAGATCCACATTCTGTTTTCCTTCTTGGTATTAATACTGTTCGATTGGTTAGTACTTTATAAACTAGTGTTATCTCATTTCATTACCTAAAATAGAAGTCACCATATTATCAATTAGAGAATGAGACTAAGTGGCAGATTTGGGATTTGAACCCCAGATGACTCCAGGTACTGGTTTTCTCTCGATGTCATTCAGAAGAGAAGCCTTCCCAGGTCTGTCAGGCCAGAGGTGACTTGGATCTAGGGTTAAATTTTCATATTAGAATTCCTTTCTTTAAGCTTCTGCAGCTTCTCCATGGTTTTTGAGATGCAGAATTTGTCTTAATCCCGAGGAATGTTAACGGATTTGATCACTTTGTTGGGTACTAAACATTATAACTAAAGTTATAGGGCTTCTTTTCCAGTACATATGTTTTGAATGATTTTAATGCATTTACATTAATAATATATGTCATTTGCCTGTTCACTTTGTCAGATTTGTTGTAAGATAGGTAAGTCCTTGGGAACCCCAAGGAACAAAGGGTTTGGTACAGGGCCCCAGTGACTGGCTGAGAATTGCTGTCCTTTGACTGTTTGCTCAGGTGAAGATGACTAAGAATTTTCTAGGACTCACATTTGCACTTTAGTTTACAATACTTTGTTTTGTATATCTGATGAAATACATTCCATAGCTTGATGATGTCTCTGAAAAAGAAAAGAAACCTTTTATCTGAGGAATGACAGCTCTTTTAAATGATCAGGCCCACAAAAGTATTTAAAATGTAAGAGCTCCTATGTCTCACTCCCCCTTGAGCTAAAGAATTACCTCTTAAGCCACTTGCTATGCAGGCTCTAGACTGACACCAAGAAGCCATAAATTGCCAAATATTCAGTAGTTCAACAATGTATAGCCAATCATGAACAAATGATATTTATGTAAACTAATAAGAATTCCTGATGAAAAGCTTTTGTAATCACTCCCTCTGCTGATGGGTCATTTTTATCTTTATAAACCTGAGCCTCTCTTTTGCTCTCCAGAGCACCCCGCAAGGCAACCTGGAAGTGTATCCCGGGCTGCAGCCTCAACCTTTGTGCTTGAATAAACTCTCTTTAAACTACTTTCTGACACTTTGATGATCTCAGGTTGACATCTATTAATATTTTCCTTATCTCAAGCTTGGGGCTATTAGTGGTTCCACTTAATGTGAGTGAAAAAAAATTCTTTTTTTAGTCTCCTTTCATTTAGATTTCATGTTTACTGAATTAGTCCTGGAAGCACGTGATTTTATTTCCTGGTAATCTAAGAGTGACCCTCCGTTTTTCCCTCCCTTTCTAAGTTTTTGGAATTATCAAGAACATTTTCTTTCTTCTCTATTTTAACCACCTATGCTAATAACATCTTTCGTCATTGATCATCTGCAGCAACTTTGTTGAATATTATTTTTTTGAGACATAAATAGAATACTAGGGGATGTTCGCATTCCACTTTGGGCTGAAAACACAGGAGCAAATTGAGTTTGAAACAAATAATGTCTTGCTGTTCTGAAGCTGTGCAATAGGCCTCTTAAATTACAATTTCGGTTTTGCAAAGGCACAGCACAAAATCAGCAAAATGAATGGGACCATCAGCTTGTTCATTTATGTATATGTGCTACTCAGGCAACGTAACACCTGACAGAGCAATGAATTTCTTTTTGAGTTCCACCTAGAATTCTGAATTTGATTGATGACATTCAAAATGCAGGAGCAGCACTGGTTGTAAATAAGTGAATCAAATGAAATAATGGATATAAAAGTGCCTGTAAATAAAAAGTATTATATGTGTATAAAGGATGACTATGAGTCATACTTTTTGCTAGAGAAAACATTGCATGAAATTCACAGTAGGTCCTGTGTATTCGTTCAATTGCCATCAAAACCACCGTGTATTCTATCTATACAGTCTTTGGATGTGAATACTAGAGAAGAAGGACTAGATTAGACTCCATAAAGACAGCGTGTTTGTCTAGTTGTATTCTAGATAAACATTGCTGCAGTTGTTTGCAGTTTGCTCTTCATCTTGATTTAGGAGTGGTCCTAGAACATGAGAAGTCTTTTTTATTTATGTCTTTGATGCCCTAAAATTGAAAAGATTAATGTTGCATTTAATGCTTATGTCCAGCTTCATTTAATCACTTCTTAATTGTATTTACGTGTTGTGTTGTGAGATTCTCAAATCCTCTGACACCAAGTGTCCTACAATTCAATTCCATTCTGATACTATATACTTGGAGTTAGTGGCAGACCCCATATGTTAAAGGACTCTGGAGTTAGTGGGAGACTCCATATGCTGAAGGGCTCTGTGTTGCCACCAGACTCCCCCATTTCAGATACCAGTCTCAAGTCTCAGGCCCCTGGTATCTCTGACCAACTGGCTATAAATCAAGGTTTCTCATAACTCTCTCCTGAGGTTTCATAATTTACTAGAGGCTCACAGAGCTCAGAGCTCTGTGACATTACTAGTTTATTATGAAGGCTACAACTCAGTAACAGACAAATGGAAGAGATACATAGGGCGAGTTGTTGGGGATGGAGGGCAGTCCAGAGCTTTTGTGTCCTGTCTGGGTACACTGCCCTCCCGAGATTTCATTGTGCTTGCCAACTGGGACACTGTCTGAATCTCATTGTCCAAGAGTTTTTATAACTCAGTCTCCAGCCCTCCTCCCATCTCAATACGTTGGTGGGTGGAACTGAAATTTCCAACTCTAATCATTTGGTCTTTCTGGTGACAAGGCCCATCCTGAGGCTATCTAGGAGCCCCACTCAAAGCCATCTCATTAGTATAAATTCAGGTGTGATCAAAGGGGGCTCTTTTTTTTCAGTTTAATTTTTAATAGGCAGATAAAAGTATATTTATTGTGTACAAAATGATGTTTTGAAATATATGTATCTTGCAGAATGGCTAAGTCTAGCTAATTCACTTATGCATTATTTCACAAAATTATCACTTTTGTGGTGAGATCATTTAAAATCTATTCTCTTAGCATTTTTGAGAATTCAATATATTGTTATTAACTGTAGTCACCATGTTGTACAACAGATCTTTTGAACATGTTCCTCCTACCCAACTAAAATCTTGTATCTTTTGACCAACATACACCTAACTGCCCTTTCTATCCCCAAGCTTTGACCCAGCCCCTGGTAACTACCCTTCTACTCTCTAATTCTATGAGATCAGCTTTTTAAAATTCCACACAAGTGAGATCATGCAGTATTTGTCTTTCTGTACCTGACTTTTCTCATTTAACATAATGTCATCCAGGTTCATCCATGTTGTTATAAATGACAGGATTTCTGTCTTTTTTTAATAGCTAAATGACATTCCATTGTGTATACATACCATATTTTCTTTATTTGTCTGTTGATGGATACTTAGGTTGATTCCACCTATTTAGTTGTGAATAATGCTGTAATAAACATGGGAATGCAGAAATCTCTTCGACATACTGATGTCATTCCCTTTGGACATATACCCAGCAATGGGATTGCTGGATCATATGGTAATTCTATTTTTAATTTTTTGGGGAACCTTTATACTATTTTCCATAGTGGCTGTACTAATTTACATTCTCACTGTGTGTAAGGACTCTCTTTTCTGCGTATTCTTGCCGACAGTTATATTTGTCTTTTTGATAATAGCGTTTCTAACAGGTGTAAGATGATCTGCCATTGTGGTTTTAATTTGCATTTCCTTGGTAATTAGTAGAGTTAAGCATCTTTTAATACACCTGTTGGTCCTTCATATGTTTCTTTTGAGAAACGTCTATTCAGATCCCTTGCCCATTGTTAAATCATTATTTGTTTTCTTGCTATTGATTTGTTTGAGTTCCTTATATAGTTTGGATATTAACCCCTAATCAGATGTGTGATTTGCAATTATTTTCTCCCATTGTAAAGGTTGATTCTTCAATCTGTTGATTGTTTCTTTTGCTGTGCATAAACTTTTTAGTTTGATATAATCTTATTTTTTAGTTTTCTTTTGTTGTCTCTACTTTTGGGGTCATATCCAAAAAAATCATTGTGTAGACCAATGTCATGGAACTTGTCTTCTGTGTTTTCTTCTAGTAGTTATACAGTTTTGGGTCTTATCTTTAAGCCTTCAATTTATTTTGAGTTGACTTTTGTATACAACATTAGATAAGGGTCCAATTTCATTCTTTTACATGTGGATGTCCAGTTTTCCCAGCACCATTTATTGAATTGACTGTCCTTTCTCCATTGCGCATTCCTGCACTTCCATTGAAAATCAGTTGGCTATAGATTAATAGATTTATTTCTAAGTTATTTATTCTGTTCCACTGGTCTAGGTATATTTTTATACCAGTATCATGTTGGTTTGGTTACTACGGCTTTTAGTTCATTTTGAAGTCAGGTAGTGTGATGCCTCTAGCGTTGTTCTTTTTGCTCAAGACTGCTTTGGCTAATACAGGCGTTTTTTGGTTCCATGCAAATTTTAGGATTATTATCTCTGTCTCTGTGAAGAATGGCTTTGGTATTTTGATAGTGATCATATTGAATCTGTACATCACTTTTGGTAGTAAGGACATTTTAACAATATTAATTCTTCTGATCTATGAACAGGGAATATCTTTCCATTGATTTTTGTCTTAATTTCTTTTATTGATGTTTTATGGTTTTCAGTGTAAAGATCTTTCACCTTTCTAGTTAAATTTATTCCTAAATATTTTGTGGGTTTTGTAGGTATTGAAAATTAGATTGTTTTATTAATTTCTTTTGCAGATGGTTTGCTGTTAGTATATAGGAACACTATTGATTTTTGTATGTTGGCTTTATATGCTGCAGCTATGCTGAATTTATTAATTCTAACAATTTTTTGGTGTAGTCTTTAGGATTTCCTAAATATAAAATTATGTCATCTGCAATCAAGGACAATTTAGCATTTTTTTTTTCCAATTTGGATGCTTTTTATTTGTTTTTCTTACCTAATTGCTCTGGTTAGGCCTTCCAGTACTATGTTGAATAGAAGTGGTGAGAGTGGACATCCTTGTCTTATTCCTGCTCTTAGAGAAGAAGCTTTCAAGTTTTCACCAGTGAGTATGATATTAGCTGTAAGATCATCATATATGACCTTAAGTGTGTTGAGTTACATCCTTCTATTTCTAATTTGTGGAGAGTTTGTATCATGAAAGGGTGTTTAATTCTGTCAAAGGTTTTTTTTTTTTTCATCTATTGACATGATCATATGGTCTTTGTCCTTCATTCTGTTAATGTATTACATTTCTAGGTTGCATATGTTGAACCATTTTTGCATCCCTGGGATGAATCCCACTGGATCCTGATGAAAGATGTTTTTAATGTGCTGTTAAATTCAGTTTTCTAGCATGTTTTTGAGAATGTTTCCGTCTATTTTCATCAGGAATATCAGCCTGTACTTTTATTTGTTGTATTGTTCTTGTCTGGCTTTGATTTCGTGGTAAAGCTACCCTCATAAAGCTAGTTTGGAAGTATTCTCTCCACTTCAATTTATGGAAAGAGTTTGAGAAGAATTGGTGTTAGTTCTTTAACTGTTTGGTAGAATTTACCAGTAAAGGCATCAGGTTCTGGGCTTTTCTTTGGCTAGGGATTTTTTATTACTGATTTAATATTTCTACTCATTATTGATTTGTTCAGATATTCTATTTCTTCATAATTCAATCTTGGTTGGTTGTATATATCCAAGAATTTACCCATTTCCTCTAGGTTTTAGAGTTGATCAGTGTGTAGTTATTTATAGCTGTCTTTAATGATCCTTTGTAGTTCTGTGATATCTGTTGTGATGTCTCCTTTTTCATTTCTAATTTCATATATCTGGCTTTTTTTCCTTTTTGTCTATTTAGTCTAGCTAAATGTTTATTGATTTTGTTTATCTTTTCAAAAAACTAACTTAATTTCATGGATCTTTTAAATTGTTTTTCTAGTCTGTTTTATTTACTACTATTCTAGTTTTATTATTTCCTTCCCTCTACTAACTTTAAGCTTAGTTTGTTCTTGTTTTCGTAATTTCTTGAGGTGCAACATTAAGATGTTTGAGATCTTGCTTATTTTTTGATGTAAGACATTTATAGCTATAAACTTTCTTGTTAGAACTGCTTTTGCTGCATTCCATAGTTTTGATATGTTATGTTTCCATTTTCGTCTGTCTCAAGATATTTTTACATTTCTCTTTTAATTTCTTTATTGGTCCATTGGTTGATCAAGAGCATGTTATTTAATTTCCATGTATTTGTGAATTTTCTGAACTTCATCCTATTATTAATTTCTAGTTTGGGGTTCAGAAGAGATACTTGATATAATTTCAGTCTTTTTAAATTTGTTACGACTTGTTTTATAACCTAACATATAATCTATCCTAGAGTATGTTCTATGTGTACTTGAGAAGAATCTATGTTTTGCTGCTATTGACATTTTATGTATGTCTGTTAGTACTGTCTGGTCTCGAGTCATTTAAGCCTGATATTTTCTTACTGATTTTGTGTCTGGGTGACCTGTGCATTGCTCAAAGTGTGGTGTTGAAGTCCCCTACTATTATTGTATTGCAGTCTATCTCAGTCTTCAGATCTATTAATATTTGCTTTACATATTTAGGTGATCTGATGTTGGGTGCATGTATATTTACAACTGTTAAATTATCTTGCTCTATGGATTTAATATGGGTATCTTTGTGAATAAAAAAGACCCTCCTATTACTCACAAAATTCCAAGGGCTTCAGGAGCTGTGTGACAGGAACTGAGGAAAAATAAAAACGTATTTTATGTATCACATCTGTTTTTTAATAAATAAACTTTATGGTGGGGTGCAGTGGCTCCCGCCTATAATCCCAGCACTTTGGGAGGCCAAGGCAGGTGGATCACCTGAGGTTGGGAGTTTGAGATCAGCCTGACCAGCATGGAGAAACTTGTCTCTACTAAAAATACAAAATTAGCCTGGCATGGTGGCACATGCCTGTAATCCCAGCTACCTGGGAGGCTGAGGCAGGAGAATTGCTTGAACCTGGGAAGCGGAGGTTGCAGTGAGCCAAGGTCATGCCATTGCACTCCAGCCTGGGCAACAAGAGCAAAACTCTGTCTAAAAAAAAAAATAAATAAAATAAAAATAAAAAATAAGCTTTATATTTGAGGAAAATTTTAGGTTCACAGCAAAACTTAGCAGGAAATTTAGATTTCCCACATACTCCCTGCCTTCACACAAGTACAGCCTTCCCACTATCAACATCCCCACTACAGTGGGATATTCATTACAAGGGATCATCCTTTGTTGACACATCATTATCACCCAAGTCCATCACTTACATTGGGGTTCACACTTGGTGTTGTACATCTATGGGTTTTGACAAATGTATAATGACATGTATCCACTATTCTGGTATCAAACAGTAGTTTCATTGCTCTAAAATTCTTCTGCATTCTACTTATTCATCATGCTTCTGCTTTCTTAACAGTGTATCTTAATGTACATTATAGTCCAGCAAAACAGAGCCTATTTGGATCTCTAACATACCATAATGGGAGAAAAGCAGTTTTCAGAAGTAACTAATGAAAATTTGGACAGTCCCCAGGAGTGATGTGCCTCAGTTTAAAAGGTCCTTCATAGTGTACTTGGTGGTAATCGAAAAGATTCTCATATTATGAGTTGAGTCTTCTACAGTGTACAGAAAGCCTGAGATGACCTAAAATAACATTAAGCCAAAAGCTTATTATTCTAGGTACAATGATTGGTAAAAAGCTAAAAGAAAGGCTCAGCCCAAGCAGAATTTGCTTTGGTGAAAGACTCTCCACTTTGCAGGGCACTCTGAAGAGTGGACTTGAAAGTTGTGGACAGACACTGCCTTGAGCTCTGGGTCACTTCTGTTCTACATTTCATGTTCCCACAATATCTCTAAGATGGGTCACTTATCTGTTGTATTACTGGTAGCACAACACATTCTTTTTTTTTTTTTTTTTTTTTTTTTTTTTTTTTTTGAGACGGAGTCTCGCTCTGTCACCCAGGTTGGAGTGCAATGGCGCTATCTCAGCTCACTGCAAGCTCCACCTCCCAGGTTCACGCCATTCTCCTACCTCAGCCTCCCAAGTAGCTGGGACTACAGGCGACCGCCACTGTGCCTGGCTAATTTTTTGTATTTTTTTAGTAGAGATGGGGTTTCACCGTGGTCTTGATCTCCTGACCTTGTGATCTGCCTGTGTCGGCCTCCCAAAGTGCTGGGATTACAGGCGTGAGCCACTGTGCCCGGCCAGCACAACACATTCTTAATCGTAGAAAATAACATCTGGAGTTAGACATTTCATCAAATTTTTGGCATTCCCAGTTAGGATTATAAAGTGTTCTTTTTTTTTTTTTTAATTATACTTTAAGTTCTAGGGTACATGTGTACAACATGCAGGTTTGTTACATATGTATACATGTGCCATGTTGGTGTGCTGCACCCATTAACTCGTCATTCACATTAGGTATATCTCCTAATGCTATCCCTCCCCCCTACCCCCACCCCATGACAGGCCCCGGTATGTGATGTTCCCCTTCCTGTGTCCAAGTGTTCTCATCGTTCAATTCCCACCTATGAGTGAGAACATGTGGTGTTTGGTTTTTTGTCCTTGTGATAGTTTGCTGAGAATGATGGTTTCCAGCTTCATCCATGTCCCTACAAAGGACATGAACTCATCCTTTTTTATGGCTGCATAGCATTCCATGGTATATATGTGCCACATTTTCTTAATCCAGTCTATCATTTATGGACATTTGGGTTAGTTCCAAGTCTTTGCTATTGTGAATAGTGCCGCAATAAACATACATGTGCATGTGTCTTTATAGCAGCATGACTTATAATCCTTTGGGTATATACCCAGTAATGGTGGCTGGGTCAAATGGCATTTCTAATTCTAGATCCTTGAAGGTGTTCTTTAATTTTGTTTTATAGTGGCATTTCAAAAGGACATAAAAGTTTTGCTTTATCCTCAGAGAACAAATTATATAAAAATCTATATCACTAATATTGTATCAGATTAGAAAAACTTCTTAAAACTGTTAGAATCAGCCTTCTTGGGCCAATATTTAATGATTCATTCTTTTGGCAACAGCCGAATTTATGTTGGAGAACATAACTGAAAGCCTCTGGAATTGTCTAGAGATCTTAAAAGTTCATAAACAAAGGGATAACATACAGGACCTGGGTGGAAAGTGCTCATGTTCCTTTGAAATGCCAAATCAATTATTATTTAAACAGTAGAATAAAAGTAGTACTCAACATTTAAAGAAGCCTCAGAGATAATGAGGAGAACAATTTGTTGTTGCTTGTTTTTCTGTGAGAGCTCTATGATATGGTAAATAGTATTCAAAGGAAAAAAAATACAGAGATGCACATAAGAAAATATAAAACTCTTAGGGGTGTGTGTGTGTGAGACATACACATCCATCCATCCGTACATACATATGTGCATTCACGCATGTGTCCACACACACTGTCAGCTCTCAACGTTCTTTCCTGATGCAGCTGCCTATTCCTGTCTCCCTGCCTGTCGATGTACATTGTGGTGATGATTTCAAGTAAAATTACTGCTGGTGAAAACGGCTCCTTCTCAGGGCTGTGTGTGTTTGGGGGGCAGGGGGAGCTTCTCTCTCTCCTCTCAAATCGTACGACACCTGGTCGTGTCTGGCTGCATGGAGCAGGGCTTTAAGCACCCAGCCAAGTTGCTTGGTCCTGAGTTTATTCTTTCTAAATGGGAGTGATTATATACAACAAAAGCTCTGAGCATCGTATTCTCTAAGAGGATTTAGGGAGATATCTTCGGAGGAAGTCAGTAGTCCTAGGAAGATATGTAACTTCAAAGCTACCTGGCAGCTGGAAAGCCCCTAACTCATAATAAAAAGAGGAGGGAGGAGGGGATCTTTGCAAATGTCAGAAGAACTAAAGGTAAAACTCCTGTGTGGAACGTTTGCTGATGGTTTTCTTAATGTACCAATATATTAACAAAAGCTCAATCTTTTAAGCCATTTTCAATTTGTAGTCTTAACTTTGAAATACTTAGCTTTGGTATGTAAGAGTGATTTTTAAAATATGTTTATTCTGATTTTGCTTAATAACTCTCATACAGTCTTTCATTTATCACATGCAAAACGATTTATTCCAATACTTGATTATCCATGTGGAATTATGCGTTATTTATCCCATTGATTTATCCCTCAGCTTGGAATTATGTATTTCCCAATGAAAACCAATAATGACACGTGAAATAATGGAAATCCAACTTATATCTCTTTGCACAATACACTGCTGCTATGGCATAACCTACATACTCCTGGATGTGACATCAACAGTAAAACTTGAGCTCCTGTGCCGTGAACTTACTTGCACTCCCTAAAATTCACATGTGAAGCTTTAACCTCCAGTATGATTGTATTTGGGGATAATGCCTTTACAAACGTAACTAAGGTTAAAAGAATGTGGGTAAGACCCGAATCTTTTATGACTGGCGTTCTTAAAAGAGGAGGAAGAGACTCCAGGAGTCCCCCACCCTCTCTGTCCACGTGCAAAAGGAAAGGCCATGTGAGGACACAGTCAGAAGACAGTCAGAAGAAAGGGTGGCTTTACCAGAAACCAATCCTGGCAGCACCTTGATCTTAGACTTCCAACCTCCAGGACTAGGAGAAATAAATGTCTGCTGCTTAGGCCACACACTTTGTGCTTTGCAACCCAAGCTGACAAATGTATCCTGAACTGAAGGAGAATAGCTACTATTATACAGGGAGGTTCATGGGCTTCATGTTTTTGAGCCATAGAAAATCTGTGTTTTGGCCCAAGCCCTAACTGGGAAAACATTTTTTTTTTTCCCCCAGCAAACAGGGCAGATTTCAATCCCTTTCATCCCTACCTCAAATGTAGAACCCAAAGAAGGCAGAATATAACAGTATTAGAAAAGAGATCCTAACCTGACCAGAACACAGGCAACTCATTCTATTGGCCACATCTATCTTGGGGTTTCCAACTTTCCAACATATACCGATGAGAAATTAATTGAAAATTTACTGAAAAATTATATATTGTTTGTTACAGATAACTATATTTAAGCCAGCTATGTAGTAAAATAAATCTGTTCTCATTCTGCAGTATAAGTTTGGTCCTACTTTAAAAAATATCCTTTTTACTACATTTATAAAATTACAAGTTAAAAAACGTAGGATATATTTATAGGGAGATAACTGGATTAGTTGGCAATTCCTGAATAATTAAATTCAGAATTATGATATCTAAATTCACAGAAGTAGAAATAAAAAAGAAAGTAAAGGAGTTTTCAACCTCATTAGAAGTCAATGAACTGCAAATGTATTCTACCTGGGTGTGTAATGTCTTACCTACCAAATTGGCAAAGAAGAAAAAAAGACCCACTTTTGTTCTGGAATATGATAAAAACAGAACTTTACATAGGCATTTCTATGGGAATATACTGAAGATACAATGATATGACTACCACTGACTTGGTAGTTGTGTTTATGAAAATTCACACTAAAGAAGTTTTCATCTAAATCGTCAGCCTCCTCAGTGTTCCCGAGTCCTGCAGTTCCCTTGGTTAACATTTTCCTTTACTACTCAAAGCATCATTCTCATTCCATGTTCTACAGTGCCACTCCTTTTCCAGAATTTCTGAGGATTCTCTGAGGGCTATTTCTTTACTATAATTTCCAGCTGCTCTGGAATTTTTAAATTCAGCCTTGCCGCTGAATTATTTTTCTTATTCCTCTACGTTTTCTTATTGCATGGGTCTCTTAGTTGTTCTTTTCCCTAACATCATGTGGCTGCTGACAGTGTAACAGATTTTCTCCTGAAAATTGCAGATGATAAGGTGAATTACCAGGCAACACGGTATAGGCAAGAGTGTAAAAGACAAGCTCTGCCTGCCTCCCTTGTCCATTGGCTGTGCCTGTCGAGAAGAAATCCTCATTGGCCAGGTTTCCTCCTCACCTGATCCTGATGGGCCCTGGCAAACCTCCACTTTTCAGCTCTCTCTCTCTCTCTTCACCTTGGAAACCTTCTGTTCCCTCTCTAGCTAAAAATCATTAACTCTTTTCCTAAATTGTTATTCTCTAGGCAGAGAAACTCTCCTCCCTTAATCAACACTAGACGTCAGGCTAAACTTTGCATTTTGAAAACTTATGGAAGTATTTTTTTAAAGCAAATGTTCTATCTCCTCCAAATCCCCACTTTTGGCAGCACAAAACACTACCAAAATGCAGGAATATATACATATATACATATATGCATACATACATATGACTGTAATATGTTAATGGGGAAATGTAAAAATTAGGAGAAAGGGAATAAGAAATCAAAACAAGAACAGTGATAACAATAACTGAATTTAAAACATTAAAAGCATTCATAACAAAACCAGAAATCTTGATATCTCATTTACTCATTTATGTAAAATTACATCTGCTTGTGTCTGAAGACATGGTGTAGCCCGGCATGGTGGCTCAAGCCTGTAATCCCAGCAATTTGAGAGGCCAAAGCAGGTGGATTGCTTTAGGCCAGGAGTTTCAGACCAGCCTGGGCAACATGACAAAACTCTTTCTCTACTAAAAAAATACAAAAATTAGCTGGGTGTGGTGGCATGCGCCTATAATCCCCGCTACTTGGGAGGCTGAGGCACCAGAATCACTTGAGCCTGGGAGGCTGCAGTGAGCCAAGATCACGCCACTGCACTCCAGCCTGGGCAACAGAGCAAGACTCAGTCAAAAAAAAACACAAAAACAAACAAACAAAAACAGAGAGGCACAGCACACTCTGCATACTATTCTTGGAAGTAATCTCAGAGTGGTAAGATTTCATGATTTTTTTAAAAATGTGTATATCTTCTAATTTAATGTATTGTTCTAAAAGGGCACTCTCTTGTACAATCAGAAAAAAATCTAGAAATGCAATTTCTTACTGTGGAAAACAATGTGCAGATTTTATGAATAGAGTTCTATTTAGGCAGGGTATCACTTCCGCCATGATACAGGTGATTAAAGAGGCTGACGAGGGTATCACTTCCGTCATGATACAGGTGATTAAAGAGGCTAATGAAATAGCATAAATATGTACTTTTTCTCTCTCTAGAGCAAGTCCTAGAACTTGTCTGTGGTCTTTCTATTTCTTGCAGTTGCTGTATACTAGGACATGAACAAATATGCATAAACTTAGATGGATATCACAGTTTTATTACATGCAAGAGGGAAGCAGCAGCTCTTTCAGAAGCCAAGTGTACAAAAGCTGCCTTCAGTCTGGTAGGCGTTTGAATTACACATTATCCCACAGAGATGGGCTCCTGGAAACAACTATATATGTATATACATACACAGTTTACATTATGCAGATGTGGGCAAAACACCTGCACCCTTCTGTCTACATTTTCTAGAAGGAAAGCAAAACAATTTGGAAATAGCAAACAGGGTGTAACTAGGGTGAGACTTGGCATGGGAGTCACTGTGGGGCAAGCCTTGCAGGTGGGGTAGGTAATGCAGAAATGAAGTGGAAGCCAAGGTGATGGGGTGCAGTCCTTCAGCACATGACAACAACAACAGGGTACACACACCAGGTCTGTGGTCAAGATCAGCTTCCCACGCTTCGGCTCGGGAGGTACCACATGTCAGTAGCAATCCCTGGGTGCAACACTGCTTTACCTCCCTGGGATGCAGCAGATTCTGCAGAGTGATGGAATTCAGATTTTAGGGTTGTTCTTTCCAGGATATGGAAAATCAGTAAAGGATAGAGCTCAGCACTTTGCCTGCTGACTGACACTTTTTTAGAAGTCTCTTTTACCCACAGGGAGGCACACTTCAAAATTTAGACTCTAAGAACAGAATCAAGAGCTATAATTAAGCTCTGAAGGAACTACAGAAATGGCATTTCAAAGTTACTTAATTATTATTAATCTCATTATATTGAGAAATAAAGAATATTCAAAAAGGGTTTACCCTAATGAATCCTATTAAAGGAAATTATCTCTTTTTTAACGGAGGAACTGGGAATTTGCAGAAGAAATAAAAAGCAAATGTCACAATCAACATATAAGGTATATAAAACCTCATTTAAATGAGAGGTAATTTGTATGTATTTAACATTTTGAATATACGTCAAATATTGCAGTATTTGCTGACTGTATTCATTTCCTATTGCTGTAGCAACAAATCACCACAAACTTCATGACTTAAAACAACTCAAATTCATTACCTTATGGTTCCGGAAGTCTGACATGGGTCTCATTGGGCTAAAATCAAAGTTTTGGCAGGGCTGCCTTCCTTAGGGAGGCCCTAGAGGAAAATCTGTTTCCTTCCCTTTTCTGGCTTCTAGAAGCTGCCCACATCCCTTGGCTTTTGGACTCCTTCCTCCATCTTCAGAGAGAGAATTTTTGCACCTTTGATACTTCTTGGGTAGAAATCACCCTTTGATCACAACCAGGAAAGATTCTCGCTTTTAAAGACCATGTGATTACATCAGGCCCGCTGAGATAACCCAGGATAATCTTTCCATTTCAAGGACCTGAACTGAATCACAGCTGTAAAGTCCCATTTGCCACATCAGGTAACATGCTCATAGGTTCCAGGGATTAGGACATAGACATCTTTAGGCGCTATTATTCTGCCTGCCTCACTGACAATGAAGTGTGGCGTTATAGAGCAGAATAATAGCACTGAAAATGTTTGCACAGAGATTTTCGGGTCTGATGACATTTCATTCCTATTAGCAATGCCTGTATATTTTAATTAAAACAGGCCCTTTGAAACTTGGTACACTATCATTTTATGATGTCAAAGCAAGGAGGTTAACCTTGAACAGCAACCACTTGAGACACACTGGTACCCACAGTTGCTTTGCTGCATTAATTATCTGATGATGGACCCTTGTATTTCATGGAGATGGCATTTGTGAATGTGGTTATTTAAGCATAAAGCAATAATTTGTCAAAAACTTAAAGCAGATAGCAAACATTGGCTTGTGAAGATCAAGGAGCAGGAAATAATTTGTGATGGAAGACATTCCATTGAAATCTGGAAATCTAAGTACATTAAGTTCTTTGTTTCCTTTTTCATTTGCAGAACAGCTTTTTATTAGGAACTCATCTAGAAGGCTAGTAAATTGCCTCCTTAAACACTGTGTACTTTCTTTTATGGTTTAAAAAATTAGTATTATTAAAGCTTCTTAAGTAAGAGAGGCTTTTTGAACCCCATTGCATTTTGGCTAGCAAAAGTGAATTGCATAATTATTGCTTTGCTGGCTTGAAATGCTGGTTCTTATGGTCAAATTTACTCCACAGAATATTAAATGAAATAAAAAATTAAATAAAAATAAAAAAGAGAGCTAGGAATCGGATTATATGATACTACTAAAAAAGAGATTCCTAAAGAATGAATATATAATATATATGAAAAATTTCTGCCACTAATTTTAATTTTGATATTTAAAAAATGATTGATTTCAAATTAACTCCTAATTAAATGCAGTGAATATTTTGGTACTTTTCTGGCATACATTTCCCTTTCCTCCTTCCTAATAGAACCCCCAAAGTTCAGATTATATGGAATACTGCGTTTCATCAGCCCTTAAGAGATTGACTTAAGAAAATCAGTATAATTTCCCTCCATTTTCTACAGGGATTGGCACAAGCATGGCCAGGTACACCAGAGTTTGTATGTGGTGTTTTCTAGCTGAAACTTTAATTTGTGGTTTGGGAATTTTTTCTTCTGAAAAAGAAAATTGCATTGCCTATGGATGCAAGTCTTGAAACCATAAGAAAAAAAATACTTGAGGATGAGGCTAGCAAAAGGAGAAAGGTGCAGAGACATGAAGGCAAAACAGAACCTGAGCTTAATTACCTCTGGAATTTTCAAGTTATGAGAACTTTGTACCTTTCATGTTCTCAAGACATTGTATGTAGTATGTTCTGTTATTTGAGAACAAAATGTCTCAAACCATGCTTCAAGCAATACATAAATACATTAGTATATTCTTTCAATAGATACAAGGCATCTACATTAACTGCCACATTTTTTTTTTTTTTTTTTTTGAGACAGGGTCTCACTCTGTCACCCAGGCAGAGTGCAGTGGCACAGTCTTGGCTCACTGCAACTCCAGCCCCCGGGCCCAAGCAGTCTTCTCATCTCAGCCTCTCAAGTAGCTGGGACCACAGACCACAGACATGGGCCACCACGCCTGGCTAATTTTTTTATTTTTTATTTTTAATAGAGATGGGGATCTTATCATATTGCCCAGGTTGGTCTCAAACTCGTGAGCGCAAGTGATCTGCCCGCCTCAGCCTCCCAAAGTGCTGGGATTACAGGTATGAGCCATAACATCTGGCCCATCGACTGCCACTCAGGAAGTATATAATATAATATAATATATAAAGTATATAAATAAAATTGTCAATAGTCTTAATATCACCTCAGTGGTTACTAAGATCTAAAAACAACACTGGAAATTACACTGATTAATTAAGTCCACAGAATTGGATCTATATAGCTGTTGGTTCATAACCAATTATGATTGCATACCTCTATTGTTTATTCATGTAATTTGTTTTGTGAACATCAAAATACACCTAAGAACTAAAATATTATCAACTCTTTACATCAACCCATGTTTTGTTTCCCTACCTTATGGTGAAGTAATGACTATCCTGACAGTTGTGTTGGTCATTCCTTTATTTTTATAATTAGTTTGCTTACATAGATTTTAAGGCCTAACAGCATATGGGGTATACCTTTGTTTTTGAGCTTATTTAAGAGTGTCATCCTTCATGTAGGCTTCTGAGACTCGTGCTTTCAGTTAACATGTTAATTCTTGTGTGCATGTTGTGGCAAGTAACTACTCTTAAATGTTCATTGTTGCATAATATTCCACATCATGAATATACCACAATTCTTCATATATTTTTCCATTACAGATTTTTAATTTTTTTCCAGAATTTTGCTATTATAAACCTTTTCCTATGAATAGTTTTATACATCTATTCTGAAGCACATGTAGAATGATTTCTGTTGGTCTGCATCAAGAAATAAAATTGTGGTCATAAGATAAGAAAATATATAATACGGTATTACCATCCAAAGTGGTTAATGAATTTATATATTTTCAGTAGTAGGAATAAGACATCCAATACTTTGAATTATCAGATTTCTTAATATTTGTTAAACATGATTTCTAATTTTGGTCTTGATATACATTGTCCTCATTATAATGTTTGAACATTTTTCCATATTATTGACTATGCAAATTACCTTGTCCAGAACTACTTATGTTTTTGTCAACTTTTTATGTATATTGTTTGTTTTTTCCAAAAAAAAAAAAAGATTTAATTTAGGCAGGGTGTGGTAGCTCACGCCTGTAATCTCAGCACTTTGGGAGGCTGAGGAAATGGATAGCTTGAGCCCAGGAGTTTGAGACCAGCCTTGGCAACATGGCAAAACCCCATCTCTACAAAAAAAAAGGGTATATATATATACATACAAAAAATTAGCTGGGTGTGGTGGTGCATGCCTGTAGTTCCAGCTACTCAGGAAGCTGAGGTGGAAGGATCACTTGAGCCTAGGATGTTGCAATGAACTGTGACTATGCCACTGCACTCCAGCCTGGGCAACAGAGTGAGACTGCATCTCCCACAAAAAAGATTTATTAAGTTTGCTTTTATGCTTAACACCTTCTAATGTTTTATTTAATAAATCTTGGCCGGGCATAGTGGCTCACACCTGCAACCCCAGCACTTTGGGAGGCTGAGCCTGATGGACCACCTGAGCTCAGGAGTTCGAGACCAGCCTGGCCAACATGGTGAAACCCCATTTCTACTAAAAATACAAAATTTAGCCAAGCATGGTGGCTGGCACCTGTAATCCCAGCTACTTGGGAGGCTGAAGCAGAAGAATCGCTTGAACCCAGGAGGCGGAGGTTGCAGTGAGCTGAGATCGTGCCATTGCACTCCAGTCTGGGCAACAAAAACAACTTTTATCTTCAAAAAAAAAAAAAAAAAAAAAAAAGAAATCTTTTCTTAATGTAAGATTATATATGCTTTTTCTAAAATCATTAAAATTCTACTGACAGTTTTATCTTTTATCACCTGAAATTGATTTTTATGTATCGTGTAATATAGGAATGTTTTAAATCTTTTTTCCATACAAATAACAATTTCTGGGTTTTATATGTAGCAATCTGTCATGACACCTCTATTGCATATTTATGTTATTTAGTCATAAATTTCTTTCTGTATTCTCTATTCTATTTGCCAATTGTCTTTTTCGGCCTCTCACTCTACCATCTTAATCCTTATAGTTTCTTAGTCTAAGTATTTGAGGAGGGGAGAATTTTCCCCTCTTTATTCATGAGTATTTTGGCTACTTTGAGTTCCTTTCTCTTTCATAAAAATCTTAAAATGAGCTTGTCAAGTTGTATAAACAATCCTTCTCAGCTTCTGGTTAGAATTACACTGAATCTATAGATTAGTATGGAAAGAATTACTGTTGTTTAGATAATGATTTTAAAATCTTTGAACATATTCTAGCACTTCACTTATTTAGAAGATATATTATTACCACTTTTCTCAGTTTCTAAAGCTAATTCTCTGATTTTTTTTTCCCTAAGTTGCTTTAAAGCAATTTAAAGAAATTCGCTATGTATACAAAAATCACTTGAGAAGTTAACAAAATAATGATGACTCTGCCCCACCCCAGAAGAATCAAATCTGTATCTTTAGAGATGGCGCCCTGGTGTTGATATTTTAAAAGTCTTCCCACAGTGATTCTAATTTGCAGTTTGGTTGTGAGAACCTCTTTTTAAAGGTAATTTTAGCTGTCAAACTATCTGTTCATGTTCACTAAAGACAGACACTTGTGTGATGTTGTTTCATATGGAACAGCTGAAAGAGGAACACCTACAGGTCATCCTCTCCTCTCCCTGCATCTTCACATGGTCTTCCCTCTGTACCTGTCTGTCCCCAGATTCCCTCTTCTCATAAGGACATCAGTTATGTTGGATTAGAGCCCATCTTAATGACCTTAAAATAAGGTCATTAAGTTAAAATGACCTATTTACCTCTTTAAAGACCTCATCTCCAAATATAGTCCCATTATGAGGAACTAGGGGGTTAGGGCTTCAACATACACATGTTGGGGGTACACACTTCAGCCTATGACACTTACTAACCCAGCTTTCCTTTCTGATAGAATATCAGCATTTGACTTGGGCTCAGCCAAATCAAATTCATTAGCCCTCAAATTTGAATTGGGAACTAATTACACAAAGACACACAGACAGTAAAAAATTCAGTCTGGAAGAGGTAAAAGATAATGCTGGAAGCAGCATTAGTTTCCAGATCAGTAGTGGCTGTAGTGCTGAGCTGGAAGCTGCAGCATCCAGATGGAAGATGTGGCAATAGCAATATTTTTTACCAGAAAGTTCTATGCCTTCTATTGTTCACACCTTTTTATGAGCCTCGATCTCTAGCCTTCTCAATGCTATTATGATATATCCAGTATCCTTTTAATACATTCCTCAATTCTTAAATCAGCCAGAGTCCATTTCTATGCCTTGCAACCAACAACCCTAACTGATACACTTCATATGGTGAAATACTATATAGCCATGAAAAAGTTTTCTGAACATTTTAATGGCATTGGAAATATTTATGGAATATTACTAAGTGAGGAAGCAGGTTATAATACTATATATAGTATGATTTACATTGTATTTTAAAACTGTGTATATATAATCCTAGACAAAGATTAGATGGGAATATATCAAATGTTTACTGTGATTATCTTTGGGTGGCAAGATTGCATTTGACTTATGTCTTCTTCTTTTGACTTGCCTGTACTTCACAAGTATTCTACATATACTACTTTTATTATCATACAATATTTACAAAAGTGAAAGTCAACTCAGCATGGCCTTTTGGAATTCTCCCTGTCTCATAATGTCTGGCTAGATGTGTGCTTCACTCCATGCTTTCATGTAGATCTTTATGGCAGCTCACTCCTGTCTGTAACGTGGCCATCTACACTCCCTGGTTCACTTGTCATTCTTCCTTGCCAAGCTGCGAGTTTCTTTAGAAGAGTTATGAAACCTTATATCCCTATATTACTAGTTGCAAGCACAGGATCAGGCATAGAAAAAACACACAGCCAATATTTGTTGAATGAAAAAATAATGATCCTTTAACATCATGTAATCAATTTCTTCAGTTGTATTAAGCTGTTTTGTGGAATTTCAGTGATGACTAAAATTCTAATATTCTTGAGATTTTATGTCATTCAATTATTTATCTAGGGTAGGAAGAATTAACAGTATCATTCTAGATTCAAGTTTTTCTATCATAAAGTAGACATGCTAATAATACTTTTATAATTGTGAGACATGAATGAAGGGATGCAGGAAAACTATTTCCTACATGACATAGCACCTTAGATAAGTAATCAGTTATGTTAATCATTCGTGTTGTAACCAAATCATTAAACATAGAGGTAGCTAGGTTTTATCTTATATTCCATTATAACTCCAGATTCTAGCTCAGTCACAGGCTACTGTTGGCGAATCGAGGCTACATTTCAGGGTCACATTGTCTGTGATGAAGTGCAAGTGGAAACCTCATTCCAAAGATTGCAATCCTTCTAAAACTCAACACATGATTCTATTCTAGCTTAAAGCAATTTGTTCAAGCTGGCCAATCCAATTCTGTGTCTAGGGTGGCTGGTAGCTGTTTCATGTCAGTGGTAGCACCCGAGGCTTGTGTCCATCAAAGTGCTCGCCTGCACTAGATAAGGAGCTCATACCAGAATGTAAATCAGCACACTGCCTTCTTCACTAGGGAAATCTTGCTATAAAAAGATTGTCAGCTGAACTAAACAGTATATTGAATAAACTGCCTTAGAGTAGAAGATATGGAGGACCCCAAAGTCCTCAAACTGAGCTACATGGGGTGTCCAGATTCTGACACTTCCCATGTTTAATTGATTGACTTTTTTCCGTCTTTCAAAAAAAATTCTATTATTTTTCCTCTGCTTGCTCAAGCAACCAAAATTTACCTAATAGAGTAGAGCTATGAAAATGAGTTCATGGGCCAAGAGTATGGATCTTGAAGTCATGTTCATGGAGAAGGTCACTGGAACAAAGGGCAGGTAAACATGAAAGAGAACATTGGTGAGGAAAGGCTAGTGATAGAAAGAAAAATCTTGAGGCCAGAATCAGTTCATTTATAAATCTGGAATTGGAAGAGACATAATTAGAGGGAACTGGGAAGGGATATCAGACAGAGTGGAAGAATCAGGAAGATACATGCCATAAATCCTACAGAGAAACATGTTTCACAGCAAGATACTGGCCTATAGTATCTGCTTCGGTTAGGATGGGCTGTGTATGGTCACCAACTCACAAATCATTTTAATGGCTTAACACAATAGAAGTTTACTTCTTGTTACACAACAGTCTAAGGCAGGTGGTCCTGGTTCATGGGTGATTCAAAGACAATGGGTCCTTCCATCTGGTGGCACCAGCACCCATGAGGATCTTGCTGTTGTTGGCTGAAGAAAGAGACATGGGAAAGTCTTTAACCTGAAAGTGAATTGTGTCCTTCTGCTTATATTCCATTGGCAAGTACTAGCCACAGCCAGATGCAATTACAAGAGTCAGGCGGCCCGTTTCCAGCAGTAAGTCTGTGCTATAGGAGAGGTGAGTACATTTTGGTAGACCGTTGGCTTCTCTTCCTCAGTGTTTGTCACTTTTCCCAGCAAGGTGTTAAGAAAATGAGATCTAAGGAATATCATTGAAGTGATTTGGAGGTCTTCAGTAGAGTGAGAAGAACTGAAGCTGTATTTCACCCATTAAAAGGAAAAAGACTATTTGAAGAGGAAAGATAGAAGGAATAGACTTCTCTTTCAAATAGCTAGGCAATGCAAGGGCAGTAAAAAAAAAAATAATATTAATAGATGGAAGAGATAGCAAGAGAGAAGGAAAATTTTATTTTTATAATTAAGTTGACCTGAGCATGTATATAATGAGTAGGAAGAAATGAGACATAAGAAAAGCAAGAAAAAAGAGAGCTTGAGAACACAGGTGCAGGGGTTAGCAATGGATGGGGGGAGAAGATGTCTTCTGGAGAGACTAGGGATTAAAAGCGAGGGTGAAGACACACATGATATGTCAGTGGAATAAAACAGTTTATTTGGCTGCTGTCCAGGAAAGCAGGAAGAAAGGCCATCTGCTTCTGTTGAGGGGTAGGGATATAGGACTGGGGTTCGTGGGAGTATAAAAACTATGGAATCTCCCATTGCAGACATAGGGGTATATGTCAGGAGATAAAAAAATGATAACTAAGCAGAGGACAGCACAGAGCCGAGACCAGAGATTTACAGGTGTCCCAATCAAACAATAAATCCCTTGGTGATATTTTTCCTTCCCTTACAAGTAACTTTTCATTCTACTTTTTTTTCTTTTTTTTTTTTTGGAAAAAGACATATTTTTTAAAGTGTCAGTTAGGCTAGGTATGACTTATAAGATCAAACTAGTCAACTATTTGAACAGGCTGGAAATAATAATTCCCCTTTTTTATGCTTGATACTGTAGGTTGGTAAAGAAACACAGCAAAGTGGATATGAAAGAAAAGGTCACATAAAATGACTGAAATACACAAATTTAGGGTGTTATTTTTACTTATCATTTTATATTTCAGATGGCTTCTGAATAATGATGCTTGTAAATGTTTATTCACAAATAGAGGTATGGATTTTGTGTAGGTGTTAATGCCATTTAAAAACTGGAATTACTTAAAATGCATTATTAGTGCAGAGGGTGGCAGTTATTTTTTTCTTTTAATATGGAGAATAAATAAAAATAACATTCTTAGAGAAGAGGGAAGTCATTTTTACTCAGTTGAATGGCAATGTTTTCCATTTTACGACTTTTCTCAGCCTGCAGGTTGTTATTTTGCAAAGCATATTTAAGAATAATGTTTTTTTCTTCCATTCTTCCTAGGAAACACTAAACCTATCCATTACCAAAGACTCCTACCAGTTTAAACAGAATTGTGAAACTATAACTTTTTCTAGGCCAAGATGAAGCCAGCAATCTCCACCCAGAAGGCATTTTATAACCCACTAAAATGACCTCAGCATGTGCCAGATTGTAAAAGAAATAATTCTGACATTCCTCCTTCAGCCTTTGGTTGAAACATTTGTCCACCAGTTAGATATTAAAAATAATTATTTGTGCACACACACACTGTACATGTACACACACAAACACAAAAATATATTTTTGGGTATTTTTAGCCTCATTTTCACAGTCTCATCAACTTAAGAAAAGTATATGTTTATATGAACATTTCAGTGGTATATTTTAATATGTAGACATATTTTTGAATAAAAATGCAAAAAAAATTCACTATAAAAGTTATTACTTTAAAAACAGAAGTGTATTGAAAGCTTTTGATATCAAGGCCCATTAATCTGTATGATATTGGATATAAAATAAAACTGGTTTTTCACTTGAGAAAAGAAAGTGTAAATGTAACTTAAAATTGAATCTTGTTCTCATTGGTTTTTGAATTCTAATCTGTAAACATGGTCCCTAAGGAAGAAACTTTATGGAATAATTTAAAAAATAGTCGTGTGTTTGTGTGTGTGTGTGTGTAACATATGTACATGTAAACATGGCTTTAATTCTCATAGGCAGGAAATGATCCTAAAATACCACAATTCAATGAAATTACCACAGGTTGGTTTATTATATTTTACTTCTTGTATATCTGATTTTTTAAAAGCTAGGGAAAAAATTACCAAATGTTTATAGACAGATGGTTTAAACTTAATCAGATTAAATATCAACATGAAAATCATGTCAAGGACTGAAAATTCCAAGCATGCTTTAAAAATTTTCTAACAAGGCAACTTCATAAGACAAAGTCAGGCAGAACACTCATGTTTCATCTGTCGGATTTATTCCGCAATTGACTTGTTAAGTGTCCCTCAAATAAGCTGTCTTGGTAAATGGTTGCCAAAGTACATTTCTAAAGTTCATAGAAATGTATTTGTTGACAGTTGGGATTTAAAAAGTTTAACTAGTTTCTTTTTCTTTAAAACAGCTATTTAGTACACAATTGTCCAATTTTAAAAAGCAGAACAAGTCCCAGATTGGTATTATCCATCTTTAATTTCAGCTTTTTGGAGAGTATGAGATATGTGTAATTGGAATGGATATTCATTTGTTTTTATGTAGAGCTGATTTATTAGTTTTTTTCTAAACTTATACAGAATTTCTTTCTATTTTCTCCTGCTGAACTTAACATAGAAATTTATTCATGCAGAGAAGAAGCTTAGCTTCCCCACAGTCCAATAATGCCTTGACAATACAGTTGAGGAAGGAGGCAGATAAACATCCTATATGCTAAAGCAAGTCTGCAACCAATTCATCTCAGTACCTGGCTCTCGATTATAAATAATCTTTAAAAACTATTTAATTAATATATAACATACAATTATTATCAACTAATTATTTATAAATTATTTACCATTATAAATATAATTATTTATAATGAAAGTTCTTTCTACAATACCAATTTCTTTGTAAATTAGATTATAGTCATTTATGTTCTTTCTACCCTCCGCTTCTCTTTCCCACTTCTATTTTTAAGATTATTTCTTGACCCACCTAGAAACCTCAGAGTCAAGGATTGAAATCTATCACAGTGCAGACCTATGAACGGATTTTGATAGGTGACATCTAATAAGTGAATATTTTTGTGTTCACAGAGAAATAGCCTAGATATAACTAATGCCAACTTGACCCCACATTTGAACAAAAATAGTGATGATCTAGAATCAGGTTTACTCAGCTGAAAAAAGTATACAGTCAAGCAGAGTCACCAGGTTCATTCAAGTCCAAATTCTGCTTTTGCCTAAATTAACCAGATTGACGCCTCCATCTTCCTTCTGGCCCTTAAATACTGCATAGAAAATGACTCAAAAACTTGGCTCAGTTTTTTTAGGGAGATGTGAAAGCTTCTTGGGACCACTAGTACATCTGTCTCTCCCTAGAGTTGCCTGAAGGTTTTTAAGGCTGTTATATTAAATGTTAACTTTTCCCCATGGCATTCAGCAGGGCTTCTCTTCGGGGTCCATTTCTAGCAACCACCTTTGGAAACCACTGGGCACTATGTATTGACATGAGTCTACTTATACTTCCATACCATATTTTTTATTGTTATTTTAAAAAAGAAATAGAATTTCTCTCTTTAAATTATTTTCTCCCTGAAGGTAAAGGAAATGATTAAATAATTTATAATGGCTGAATAGCTCCCTCTTCCTTGCATCCCCTACTTTATTGAAGAGTATAGGATTTCTGAGACTCCAAAATACCAAACTCAGTGGGCTGTACTCATGCTCCATATCTCAGAACTAATCCACTCAGGGGGTTATATTTTGTTCTTCATTTTTAAAACTCAGGATACCAATCTGTCATATAATGAGTGGTGAACAACGAAAGCTGGTACATGAAAAAGACAGTTCCTGTCATGAGAAAATGTCACCTCTACCTATTTAAACTTCCAATACTATATATTTTTTTTCCAAATATTTCAGGGTGACAAGCAATTTCTAGCTTGTAAAATGTAACTTTCAGCTTAAGTAACAGCTTCTTAAAAGTTGTTTTGATCACCTTAACTTCAATATAAGAATCTCAAAGGAGAAAATTGAAAAATAACATTTTTTTTGCTGCAATGCCTTCTTTTTCTAGCCATAAATACCTATGTAATTCAAATACACAAAGGAAAAAATAACTCCCTTGGTCGTATGAGTGTGTCCAAATCAAGTAAGTTAATTAAAAATAACAAAGCATTTATTAAGCTCTGAATGTTGTTAACATGCAGATGTTTAAATTCTCTAAGGAGATTTGGACATCTGCCTATAAGAGGTGACTTCCAGATCATGGCATTGAACATAGGTACTGTTCCTGTTATCTGTTGTGGAGTACAAATGGCCTCAAAATGCAGTGACTTTAAAAAACAGCAATCATTCATTCTGATCATTAATTTACAGTTTGAGCAGGGTTTGTCAGGGAAGGCTGGTCTCTGCTCTGCTCAGTGCAAGGTAGAATAGCTAAGCTGTGGCCTGGAGGATGTGCTCCCAAGATGGCTCGCTCACAAGGCTGGAAAGACAGAGACTGGCTACTACCTGGAAGTGCAGCAGAGGCTGAAGGTTGGGAGCCTCAGTTCTCCTCCATATGGGCTTCTCCAGGTTGCCTGGGCTTCCTTACCTGCATGATAGCTGTGTTCCAAAGATAAGTGTCCCCAAAGAGAGAGATCCAATAAGAAGCTCTATTACCTTTTATGACCTGGCTTTGCAAATCAAATAATGTCTTGCCCAGTTCATCCCATTCACTGGAAACAAGTCACTAAGGCCATTCCCACTCAACCCATATTCAAGATGAAGGAATTAGACTCAATGTCTTGATGAAAGGAGGATCAAATAATTTGTGGATATATATTTTAAGCTAACACAGCATGAAACAAGAATGCTAAGAGAAATGCTAGATAAATTCTAAAGAGCTAAACAGAGCAATTCTTCCTTGAGTTATAATTTTTTTTTTTATTATACTTTAGGGTTTTAGGGTACATGTGCACAATGTGCAGGTTTGTTACATATGTATCCATGTGCCATGTTGATTTCCTGCACCCATTAACTCGTCATTTAGCATTAGGTGTATCTCCTAATGCTGTCCCTCCCCCCTCCCCCCACCCCACAACAGTCCCCGGAGTGTGATGTTCCCCTTCCTGTGTCCATGAGTTCTCATTGTTCAATTCCCACCTATGAGTGAGAACATGCGGTGTTTGGTTTTTTGTCCTTGCGATAGTTTACTGAGAATGATGTTTTCCAGTTTCATCCATGTCCCTACAAAGGACACAGACTCTTCATTTTTTATGGCTGCATAGTATTCCATGGTGTATATGTGCCACATTTTCTTAATCCAGTCTATCGTTGTTGGACATTTGGGTTGGTTCCAACTCTTTGCTATTGTGAATAGTGCCGCAATAAACATACGTGTGCATGTGTCTTTATAGCAGCATGATTTATAGTCCTTTGGGTATATACCCAGTAATGGGATGGCTGGGTCAAATGGTATTTCTAGTTCGAGATCCCTGAGGAATCGCCACACTGACTTCCACAATGGTTGAACTAGTTTACAGTCCCACCAACAGTGTAAAAGTGTTCCTATTTCTCCACATCCTCTCCAGCACCTGTTGTTTCCTGATTTTTTAATGATGGCCATTCTAACTGGTGTGAGATGGTATCTCACTGTGGTTTTAATTTGCATTTCTCTGATGGCCAGTGATGATGAGCATTTCTTCATGTGTTTTTTGGCTGCATAAATGTCTTCTTTTGAGAAGTGTCTGTTCATGTCCTCTGCCCACTTTTTGATGGGGTTGTTTGTTTTTTTCTTGTAAATTTGTTCGAGTTCATTGTAGATTCTGGATATTAGCCCTTTGTCAGATGAGTAGGTTGCAAAAATTTTCTCCCATTCTGTAGGTTGCCTGTTCACTCTGATGATAGTTTCTTTTGCTGTGCAGAAGCTCTTTAGTTTAATGAGATCCCATTTGTCGATTTTGGCTTTTGTTGCCATTGCTTGAGTTATAATTTTTAAAATATCATTTATTAAATTCCTAGTATGTACCTTACATTTATTTTTGGTAATCCTTACACAAATTCTAAGTCAGCATTTTCCGTTTTACAGATAAAGTCAAAATCACAGTGGGAAATGATTCGTCCAAGGCCACATAGGTAATAAATGATAGAACCAAGGATTTAAAAATTAACCTCTTTTTGCTGCCCATGTTAAAGTTCTAAGAAGGTGGTGACATTTGACTCAGAACCTGGCAGTGGGGTACAATCTGAGTGGCAAGAGGAAAATGGAGATATTCTCTCTCTGCAGAATAATGTGATAAAATGTACAGGAAAGCATCAGATAATTTTCATAAGAATTCTTTGGCCAGACCAGAATATTTATGTGCAGTCTATTGGAAGCCATACCTGAGGCAAGTGTGGGATGAAGATACTGGTCTTTGGTAACTAGAAGGCTTTGCAAAAGTGTGGCAAAGGTCTGTCCAGATAAGCTGGTACTCGTCCATTCTGGAGAGGGTCTTTGGGAAGTTGGTAGATTAGGGAGGCTGACAGAAAAGAACCAGGTCAGGGATCCTAGAAGAGTCACTGACCACTTACTGAGTAAGATTGCAGCTAAAGTGGCACGTACACTACAATTTCTAGAATTGTTAACCACTTGGAATTCAGTGCTGCCTTTTCTCCATAAATAGCACTTAGTGTGAAGATGGGCAGTTTATAAAACATCTTCCTTAAGGAATTCTGGCATGCTACGCCTTTGAAGTTTTTTTGTTCCTTTTAAATCATTTTATTGAGGAAGGTTGACATACAAAAAGTTGTATATGTTTAATGTATACAATTTGATGAGTTTGGAGATAAGCATACATCTATGAAACCCTCACCACCACCTATGCCATAAACAGATTCATCAACTTCAAATTTTCTTCCTGCTTTATTTATGATGATAATGATTATTGTGATGATAGGAACACTTAAGATAAAATCTATCCTCTGCAAACTTTTAAGTATATCATACATCTTATTCACTATAGACACTATGCTGTCTAGTAGATCTCTGGAACTTGTTCATCTTGTATAACTGAAACTTTGTATCCCTCGACTTGAGTTTTAAGAAGGGTTCTATCCATCAATCTATCCTGAGTTCTAAAACAGAGTTTTATTCCTGTACTCAAGAAAAACATTTTTAATTCATTTTTTATTTAACTAACACTTATGTAGCACTTACTATGAGCCAGGCACAGTGCTTAATACTTTGTAAATATTTTTTAAAGCCTATTTGAGTTACAATTGCCATTGTACTTATGATTACTATAGTTCAACCCCAGAGATTCACTGTCAATACATGTTTTTTGTTTTTGTTTTTGTTTTTTTTGTTCTGTAAGATGAGGAAGAGGCTAACTAGAAGTCAATCTGGGTTTATCTCAGAGACAATTGTAGTGTGAAAGAAAAGATTCTTGAATTTGAAAGCTGCTACTTTCTTGGAAAATGCATTAGCTCCTCTAAGCCTTGTGTTCCTCTATGTAAAGTTTCTGTAAGAAATAAATGAAATAATCTACAGGCCAATGTATGAAAAGGTATGCCATGAAGTCAAGAGTTATCAAAATATAATGTGATACAACGCTGCTAAGAATGAATGAGAAACTGTGCCTCCAGGCCACAGGGGCCAGCTATTGACAAGGGCCCCTGGCTGCATACATTAAACCCAGCTCCTCCCAATTCACAGACCTCTCTTTATCAACAGCTGTTCCTGGGTTAGCACTAGAGTTACTTCTACCATTGGCTGAGCTGATAACTGAAGAATACATGTATATTAACAATAATAAAATGAGGGCTTTGGATGATAAAGTATAGTAGCCCTTCCTTATCCTCAGTTTCAGTTACCCGTGGTCAACCATGTTCCAAAAATATTACAGAGACCTTGGAGAGACAGAGAGAGGGAGAGAGAGAGATGCCATTCATAACTTTTACTACAACATATGATTATAATTGTTCTTTTTTTATTAGGTATTATTCATCTCTTACTGTGCCCCATTTATAAATCAAACTTAGTTATAGGAAAAAACATAGTATATTAGTGTTTGGTACTATCCACATACCATGGTTAGAGGCCTGCACTGGGGGCCTTGGAACGTATGCCCTGAAGATAAGGGGAAACTAACATTTATATCAGTGGTTTCCAACCTTTTTGGCACCAGGAACCGGTTTCGTGGGAGACAATTTTTCTACAGACCTGGGGAAGGGAGCATGCTTTGGGGATGATTCAAGCACATTACATTTACTGTGCACTTTTTTTCTATTACTACATTGTAATATACAGTGAAATCATTAAGCAATGCACCATAGTGTAGAATCACTGGGAGTCCTGAGCTTGTTTTCCTGCAACTAGATGGTCCTATCTGGGGGTGAGTAACAGATCATCAGGCATTAGATTCTCATAAGGAGCTTGCAACTTAGATCTCTCACATGCACAGTTCACAATAGGGTTTGTGCTCCTATGAGAATCTAATTGCCACCACTGATCTGACAGGAGGCGGAGCTCGGGTGGTGATGTGAGTGATGGGGAGTGGCTGTAAATATAGATGAAGCTTCGCCTGTTCACCGGCTGCTCACTCCCTGCTGTGCGGTGGAGTTCCTAACAGGCCAGGGACCAGTACTGGTACCAGTCTATAGACCAGGGTGTGGGACCCTTGGTATACATATTCTTCTTGGGCAGTATCATTATTGGCTTAATCATGATACTATCATTGGATCTTCAAGTTTTCCAATTCTTTTTGCTAATAAACATTTTTGTATACAGTATCCATTTTTATTCTTACCTTTCTTTGTTTCTCATACATCTATCCTTACTCTTTTACTTTAATGAAGAGTAGATGGCAAACTCACTTTGCTCTTAATGATACATGCACCTTTCATGACTATATATGAAACTTGATTAAAACAAAATTCTATGTATAACATATGAGTTATATATAAAATGTACACACTATGTGTTTAATTTTATATGCATTTCTGTGTTTTACATGTGTTTAACATGTACATTTATATTTAATTTAACATGTTTTTAATTTGCTCCTAGAATTTGCTGCCATCTCCGTACACTTTTAACTTCAGACTGCAAGTATTATAGTAAACAAATCAAATCAAAACAAAACAAAAACATTTTCTGAGGAAGAAAAGCTGATCATTATGCTAGATATTAGTCTTTCAATTATTTAAAAATATTTCCAGTACTACTTCACAGGTAAAGATTTTATGAAAGTATTATTTTTCTGCCAAACATCCTATGATGTACCCTTTTTAAAAAGAAAAGCTTTTATGTTTCTATGAAATGTCACACTTGTTTAAAATAAAAAACAAGTGGTTTAATCACTGTAAATTTAGCCATAACACAGACTTTGTTCTTTATTTCTAAAAAGAAGCTATGGCTATAAATAAAGGGATTTTTGTTGTAACAGTAACATATCACAATAATGGTAGTCACAATAATTATTATAAAAATGGATAGAAATCTTTTTTTGAGAACCAAATATCTATTTTTTTTTGTCATCTTTTATAAACACCATCTCATTTAAGGCTCACAATGACATATAGGGCAAGTTATATTTCTCCCATATACAGAAAAACCTACTCAGGCTCAAAGAGGTTAAGTGACTTGCCTCAGAAGAGTTACAGCCAGAAATCAAATTGATGCTTTTTTTTTTTTTTTCTGTTATGCCAGGGTAGTGCTTATTAGCCAAGCCCCTAAAACACAGATTGCAAATTTACTTTTCACCCTCTGACTACAGATTACTGTTGTGAACTCGAGCACTTTTTCAGATTCCCAACTCTTTTGCCAATCCTTTCTACTTTGGAATAATAGCTTGCGTTGTGGAAATACTTTAAAATTATGAAATACGTTCGCATGCATTTTCTCTCATTTCTGTCAACATTTGTAGTCTTATTTTACAAATTAGACACTAGCTTATATTATAACCAGGTCATGGTTTCTTATATAATGGTCCTATCTATAAAGATAAGCTACCATCTCCCTTGTATGCATACTGAAAGAACTCAATAGTTGATGAGTAAATGCTAATCTTTAAAAAGGCATGTGTTCTTGTTAATGAATTATTGTAACTATCAAACAAGTGAAGGCTTTGCCCCAAAATTGATGAGAAGGGTTCCAGGAAAGGTCAGTGCAAGAAAGAAGACGAACCACAGACCCCAGAACTCTGAAGGGATTGGCTATTCAAAACATCAAAGATTTAAACCTGTCCCCTGGGCCACTCTCCACTGCCGCCTATTCTAGGATTAGTCTTGAGCATATGTAGTCTTTATGTGCCAGATCCCAGATTGCAAAGAGTTTGCTAAAATCAAACCTGGAATGAAAAAATAATAATAATCAAGGAAAGCAGTACAGTTTTCAGCACCCTCTGTCAGCTCTGTTGCAACCATGAATATGGTAGCATTTCCACAACTCAAGCTGTTAACCAATTAAAAATTAAAGAAAAAGGAAAAGCACAATGCACTGCTTGAGGTTTCCAAGCAGAATGCTTAACTGACACATGGTCAGTCATTTTTTCTCCTCCTACAGATGCTATGGAAGTTTTCTTTCCAGGCCTAACATTCTACCACCTTTCCTCTTTCTCTAAAAAGCAGGAAGTATGCAGACACTGTGAGGATCATGCTTCTAAAGAGGCGTGTGGAAAGACTCAACGATTATTTTCACATTTTTTTTTATCACAGTACTTTAGGAGAACAAATGAATCTAAAAACTGACATTTCCATTGAAATTCAGCATTTGCTCTATGCTTCCCAACTGCGCCATAGGCATCTATGAAGTGTGTCTATAACCGTTGTAAAGCTGGGAGTCAATGAGAGAAGTAAGAATGACCAATATTATTGGAGAGGTCACAGCATCCAGAGGAAACAAATTGATCTGCTACTTAGAAGTCCAGAAATATAATTATAGCTCTGAGATACTATCTGAAATTATAACTGTAGACTTACTATGTAATTGTAAACTTCCTTACTTGGCTCCATCTGCAGCAATGTGAATGGCAGTTATGACTCAGGAGGGCTGGAAGAAGAAACTATTCCAGGTGAATAGACTTGACTGTGTTCTTTGAAAGAAAGGTGTTGACTGCATTTGAGATGTTACTCTGCATTCAAACTGAATATGAATAAGCTCCAAATGGTGCGTGGAAGGTAGAATGGGCAAAATTAGGCCAATGAAAAGTGCAATTTTGTTTTCATTGAAAGCAGAGGCATCATCTTCAATTTAAGTTTTAGTATCATAATGCTGACATATAGCTTACACACAGATAATTTCTCTTGGGTTGAAAGGTCAGGCAATTAATCTATTGCATCACCCATTCACCTATGCATGCCAGCTGTTTGGAAGAACTTGAAAAAATGACGGAAAATTCTTAATATTCTTTGACAGTACAATATTTGTATGTAGACTCTGGCTATTTCAGAATGATGCTTCCCTGTTAGAATAGCCAGTCAATCTCACTACATGATGGAAAACAGATGTAAGATTAGGATGCAAAGTAGTTTTCCAGATCCTTGGTCCCAGCATGCTGCACAGCCGAGCCCCAGAGTTAACCAGCCAAGTGCTGACACATGTCTTACAGCAAAATATTCCTCACAGCCACAGTTCAAAGGCCTCGCTACCCTCCAGGGCAATTAATACAGCATCACGTTCAATGGTGCTTGAACCAAATGCATTGAATCCTCAGGGGAGAAATAAGAAGCAATCGCAGAGCTCAGACAAGAGCAGCGTGTAGTGGTGGCTAAAGTTTCAGTTCTTGAAAACGTAGCTTTTCCTGAAAGCACGTGTAGTGTTACAGGGAGCTATGCTCAGATTGTGTAATCTGCTTGTAGGACAGATTTTGTAAGGGAGCATGAAAACTGAATCACAGTTATTTAAGAAAGAATGAAGAAAGGAAGAAGAAAGGAAGAAAAGATGAGGGAGACAGAAAGGAAAGAATGGAAGGAAGGTAGGAAAAAAGAAAGGAAAGAAAGAGAGAAAATCCATTGACAGATGCTCACTTTACCATAGAGATTTGAAGTTTGTTTTACTGGAGAGATAACTAAAAAGTCAAAAACAGTATGTATTCGTCTGTTCTCATGCTGCTAATAAAGACATACCTGAGACTGGGTAATTTATAAAGGAGAGAGGTTTAATTGACTCACAGTTCAGCATGGCTGGGGATGCCTCAGGAAACTTACAATCGTGGCGGAAGTGAAGCAAACACATCCTTTACATGGTGGCAGTGAGGAGAAGTGCCAAGAAAAAGGGGGAAGAGCCCCTTAGAAAACTATCAGATCTCATGAGAACTTACTATCACAAGAACAGCAGCCTGAGGGTAACCACCACCATGATTCAATTACCTCCCACCAGGTCCTTCTCACAACACATGAGGATTATGGCAACTACAATTCAAGATGAGATTTGGGTGGGGACGCAGCAAAACCATATCACAATATGACTCGAATAAAATTGGAAGATACTGCTGGTACGTTCTACCAGGAGAAACAAAAGTGCTTCTTTCTGAGACCTGAAGTAAGCCTGGTATAATTTCACCTGGAGCAGGTGAATTTAAGAAGTATGCCTTTCTCAGGTGTCTTCCACATTCATCCTTAAAGTTTATTGGATTAAAAAAATGGCAACAAACAAACCATATTGGTTAAATTTGAGAGTAAAATAAAAGTGATACTATGACAAGCTGTACTTTATAATCACTTCCATGTAAATCGCAAGTAAATCTTTTTACTTTTGACAGGACCCAGACACAGATCCCAAGACCAGCAAATTCTAAAGTTGACCCGCCTGGTTATATGAGTCGGGCGCTTTTGGATGCCATATTCACTCTTTCAGGCCATTGTGGCACCATTTAGCATTTTGTAAGAAAGCAATAATTCAGTGACCAGAAAGAATAATTCAACATTCAGGGTGTCTCACTTTCACAGAAGCTGAGAGAATAAATTTTGTTCAACTTTCAATGATCTCCATGTAGATTTTCCATATTGTGCATTATTTGTGACCCTTGGGAGCTCTTTGTTACTATTCCCAGCAGCAGGGTGAGGAGGAAAGCATGACTGCCCCGTGGTATGCAACCAAGCTGTGCTAAGCGGAATATATTTGTAGTCTTTTCACATTTTTCCCCTCCTTGTAGTCTTTTCACATTTTTTTCCCTCCTTGTAGTCTTTTCACATTTTTCCCTCTTTAAAATGGATAAAAGTAATATATTGTTCACTACAGAAAACATAGCTAAACAGAAATTAAAATAAAAAAGTAGTCACTTAAAGATAATCATGTTAAATCTTAATAAATATCATTCTAATTTTTTATTTTTTGTATATACACATATAAAGGTGAATTTATGAGTAAAACCCCGAATGTGTCTATACAAAGACAGGTATCATGTTGGAGACATGGAAAATGCGAACTCTGAAGCCAGGCTGTCAAAGTTTAAAGCTCACATCTGTCATTTACTAGCTGTTCTACCATTCACAAATCACTGAAGATCTCTAGGCCTGGTTCCTTCATTCATAAACCAGGGACAATAGCAATGAGTTTGAAGTGAGTGACTTTACCATATATAAAGTACAGAGACGTATGCCTCTCTTGTAGTAAATACTATCCAAATATTAATTATCATTATTACCATTTTTACAATCCCTTTTTTACTTAACAGGTATGAACATCTTTTCATGTCAATATACATTTATGCCTCCATTTTGAATGACTATATAGAATTAAATGCATTCTATGATTATCATACTGTACTTTATAATAAATAATAGATGGGGTCTAGTTTTTTCTACTACAGACCACATTCTAGTAAATATCCTTATAAATACATCTTTGTATATTTATATGGCTTTAGAGAAATATATTTATATATATATAATTTGATCAATAAATTCCACTACTGGATATATCTACTATCTAGTAGTAATTTGTGAGCACAGAAACTCTACTGCTCACAAATTATTATGATCACCATTCAATAAACTTATAGAAGAGTGGGGAGCAGAAAAACCCCAAAGAAATGGTCCCTAGATCCTTTGGGATACACCCAAACCCCCTTCTATAGAAAATAGGGGAGACTGAGATGATCACGTGTTAGTGGGATTCTAGTAGAATCCAGGAGAGAAAACAGAAATCCTATCCACTTGAAGTCTCACACTTCAGGAGAAAATGAGGAGGGAAACCTGGCTGTGTAAAAATAATTCATTTTTTGAGTAGTAGTATATTCACTGGATATGTATCTTTTATATACAATGTTATTTTGCTCATCCTATGAAACAAAAAATTTCTAAAAATCTTTGCAAACTTTGATAGATAATCTTAATGGACTAGGGAGTAGAAATATCTAGTAGTGAAATTATAGATACATATATTAATATACATCTAGTGGTAGAATTTATAAGCCAAATGATATGCATATTTTTAAGATTTTTGATTTGTATTGCCAAATTGTTCTCCAGGAAGTTTTCACTAATTTTATTTTCACCAGCACTATATGGGAATATTTGTTTCCCCACACGCTTCCTGAGTAAATACTATCTATTGGAAATCTTTATTAAATAGTCAGTAAAGGTAATGAAACAAAAAAGATTTGAGTCAAAAAGAAAATGACCTAAGATTAATAAATTTAGAATAGACATTTTTCTCCTTGAAGACAGTGCAACACATGTTATAGCTACGCATGTCTTTGTATACATGTGTACACATGCATTTGTGTGTATATCTACATATGTATATATGTTATATATGTTCCTTTATCTATCAAAATTTGCAAAGATTTTTAGAATTATTTCTGTTTCATAGACTGAGCAAAATAACATTGTAATATAAAGACGTGTGTTTGGTGAATAATGCTACTACTCAAAAAAAAGGGATTATTCCTTCACAACCAGTTTTCCATCCTCATTCCTTTTGCAAAACACCCTATACATTTCATCTGGGTGCATATTATATAAACAGTGAAGGAATGTGATATAATCAGTGCGAGGGAGGATCAACTAATAGACACATTTATGCTGCAGTAATAAAGACATAGCACAACCCAATCTCACTTCTCTAATTGGCAAGGTTTTATTTTCTTTGGGGCCCAGATCTGGAATTAAGTACCAGTTTCTTTTTTAAAAAGCTTACCCCTTCTGTCTTGACCACATCAACTTCCAGACCCTAGGATCCATGACAGCTGGAACTGTGCATATTTTAGTCCTCATTGTATCTTCAGAAAGTAACTAGTGAATGAATTGCTTCCGTGGTATCGTCTTTCTCCATTTTTAATTGTTTAGGAATCCCTTTTTCATCAATTGGCTGCTCATCAAATGAGAATTCAATCTGCCTCACTGATAAACCTGAATCATTATTCTGAACAGGTCTCATTAGTTCATGAAATGGGGTGTGAGTTTTAAGATTTAATGGCACCACATAGCCATCCTGCTGTGTGAGACTTCAATGGAGATGATTTCTGTTTTCTCTCCTGGCTTCTTGTAGATTCCCACTGGCTGTGATCATCTCAGAGTTTCTTCCATTTTTCATAGAAGGGGGCTTGGAAGTACACCAAAAGATCTGGGGACCATTTCTTTGGTTTTTTTTTTTTTTTTCCTCTCCACTCTTCTCTGAATTTATTGAACAGTAATTGTAATAATTTGTGAGGAATAGAGTTTCTGTACGCTTTCTCACCCACATCCTAGTTTTCCTTTAACCTTTTTTCCAGCCTTATGTTTGTGACAACAGTTTTAAAAATTTGTCTTTGTCTAAAAAAACAGAGAAATATGGAATTCTCTAACATATCATTGTACCAGATTCTGAATAATTCTAAATTATTATATTTTTGTGACGTGTTTGAAGGACACCTTGCGCATCCAAAATGACTCTCAGAAAGTATTAGGAAAAGCGACACTCCCAGGAAAGCCTTTTCCTTAAGTCTAGAGGTGACCTAAACCTTAAAAGCTATGGAGGACTTCAACTCTTGGAGAGGATGTAGAGAGCAGATTTGAGATAGAGAAACTGGCAACAACTTAATGTGGGGGGGCAAGGAGCATGCTGCATGTTCCAAAATGCTGAGCTGACCAAAGTAGAAGAAACATGACATCTGTACAAGGAAGAGTAAGAGGTAAGGTTGGATTTAAATTATTAAGCTAAGATTTGGATTTTTTTAAATTAAATTCGCAGGTGAGAGTTGTGGAAGTTTTTTGAGAACAGACTAAGGTGGAAAAGCAGTATTTGAAAACTTCTTGCTTCTTTCCTCAGTGTGGTGCATGGTACTGGGTGGATTGATGGTGGTGGTGGTGGTGGTGGGGTGTGTGTGTGTGTGTGTGTGTGTGTGTGTGTGTGTGTGGTGACAGGGTACCTAGAGAGGAGACCACCTGGACAGAAACCACCCAGTTGTAAAGCTGTAAGGAGTTGCCCAAAGGGATGGAAAGAAAGATCTGTGTGAGGATGCTGAAACAGAAGTGTGTTCAAGACTGAGCAGTTGTGGGAGGAGCTACCATCAAACCGCTGTGTTGTGCTGAAAAACGGGGCTTTGACCTTACATGAGGCTTTGCAGTAACAAGCCATAGGCTGCCCTAAGACAGACCCAAATACGTGTTGGAGAATCAAAAAAAAGTGCGTTCAAGATATAGTCTACTCTAGTTGCAATGACTTCTACTTTGAAATATGTTGTTATTTATAGTCAATAAATAAGAAAAAAAGATTGGAAACTTCAAGCAAAAGGGCCCTTCCATAGCTACATATTCAGTATTGGCCTTTCCCTCATTTTCTCCTGCAATGTGAAAGGCAAGTTAGTTTCTTACCTGACCAGTGTGATGGGGCATTTGGGCACAGGGAGCCCGGGGCTGCAGTGGACACAAATGGGATTGATTTTACAGGAGGAGTTTGGTTTGTCCCTAGGAGCAAAACCCTGCCTATTGAGCAACTTTTGTTAAATTTCTATCCCTAAACTGTCCGTCTGACTCTTACCTTTTGCCCTGGTACCTAGCTTTTTAGTGAAAACCTGCATAAAGTAAATAAATCAATAAAGACTATTGTACTTTAGTAAAAATGAAAAATCTGAGGGTAAGAATCATACAACCATAAGCAGATTTTTGAGGGTGCTATGGCCCTGAATCCAGGGTTGGTACCATACTTGAGGGGAAAAGGAGGACCCAGGAGAGAGATTGCAAATCTTACCCCTCATCCCACTGGGAAACATTTAGAATCTCATTTCAGTGGGAGTTAAAGTTTCTGCAAAGTTGTGCTTTGTGTATAGGAGAAAATATAGGTGAAAAAAATATATATGTATATATATTTTCACATAAATATATGTAGGTGAAAATATACCTGGCATTGGCCAGGCGCAGTGGCTCACGCCTGTAATCCCAGCACTTTGGGAGGCCAAGGCGGGTGGATCACTAGGTCAGGAGATCGAGAACATCCTGGTTAACATGGTGAAACCCCGTCTCTACTAAAAAATACAAAAAAAATTAGCCGGGTGTGGTGGTCGGTGCCTGTAGTCCCAGCTACTTGGGAGGCTGAGACAGGAGAATGGTGTGAACCTGGGAGGCGGAGCTTGCAGTGAGCCGAGATGGCGCCATTGCACTCCAGCCTGGGTGACAGAGCGAGACTCTGTCTCAAAAAAAAAAAAAAAAAAAGAAAGAAAAGAAAAAAGAAAATACAGCTGGTATCAAAAGCCCTAACACAGTTTGAGGAAAGACTGTGTGAGTTTCTGGACTGTGGTTTCCATGAGAAGTAAGTTAAAAAAAAGGCCTTTCTAAAAAAACTAATGTTGTTCCATATGTATCCATTTAAAATTTAAATTTGACAGTGCCTCTACTCCACTTCACAACCAATACTTTGAGGCTCAAGTGAAGGAAAGGGCTGAGAAGTTTGTGACATCTTAACTTCTTAGTCAGTGGGAGCACATGCCTCCGGGCTATGCTGTCAGTCGGAACCTATTGCTTTTGTCAGGTGTTTTATTAGATTTTCTGAGTTGTACAAAGCTTAACAAAAATGTAATTCCGGAGTCCGATTATGATACCATTCAGGTTTTTATACCGATTCTTTGGGCTACTGCCTTATGACAAATTGTGAATTTTAGTTCTAATAGGTGATTTTGTATACTTCTACCAATAACTGATGAAATTATTCATCAGACACGTTTAATAGATTTGTCCTCACTTTATTTGATGTCGGTGCCATCGGGAGGCATCTGTCTGTGCTAGTACCACAGCCGTCTTTTCTGTATCTATCTTTGTGCCCTGAAATGTTCAGAGGATAATCTGCCACTTCATCTGCTTTTTCTCCCCAAGAAAAATCTTCTCAGATAACAACACTTCATAATTTTTTATGATAATTCATGTAGGTTGAATGCCAATTGGGTGTCACTTAGCTTCTCAGTTCTGCAATGGGGATTTTGTTATTCTCATTTTACCCAATTTTTAAGTTTTTTCAAGTATTTAGCAAGGGGTCCCACAGCTAAAAGAAGGGGTAATATGTTTCATTAGTCCATGATCTGGGGTAGGAATGTTGTTTGCTCTCAATCCTCAATGTTTGTCACTGCCTAGCTCAATACTCGCCTGCAGAAGTACTCAGTATGTAGGGTTAGAGTGAAAGAATTAAGGATGAGTGATCCAGGTACAGGGGTACAAAACCTAATGCATTCACTTAAGAGATTCGCAATTGGTAGCAAAGGGAAAGATCAATTCCATGATAAAGTTTTCACTGGTCCTTAGCAAAATGATTGAAAAAGAAATTTAGATAAATTTAAGTCTTGCTCTTGATTCTGAAACATTTTAGAAATGATCATCTTAAGTGGATGGTTGGTGTTAATATCAATGATTTTAATGCCTAAAATAAAAAGTTGGCAACTTTATATAGGCCCACACAACTTAAATTTTTTTTCCAATCCTCCAAATCTCAGTCTGTTACCCTGTGCAGCCTGTGGAGGAAATTTTATCTCCATAATCTACAATGGTGACCAATTCAGGTGTTGTTTCTACTTTACTCTTAGCTGACTTTAAGAATCTTAAGGAAGTTTCGAGGCAGCATTCTTCAATTGTGTGTGAGAATCTACAACTTCCAATAGTCTCTATGAGCTGCACTTTATATATTGAATCTTTACCAAAAGTGCAGCTGTGTTGTGAAGAGGTTTTCATGTTCCAGTCTAGGTAATGCCAACCTCTTCAGCCTACACAGTTTGGAACTCCTTCTTACAATGATGTGGTTAAAAATGAAATAAAGTCTTTTTAAAAGTTAAGATTAAAATTTTTTTGTTGTAGTATTGGTAGTTGAGGTAAATTAACCCTTCAGAGGGTTAATGCATACATATACACTTTCCAGTATATATACAGAGATGTACACACACACACACATACACACACACACTCAGAAGATTTCAAGAATGAAATATCAGGAATATCTCATGAATAATTCCTATGAGTTGGTTAAATAAGAAAAATTAGTTCTCAGTAGGAAACATGCATTAGGCTTTGAGATTGAAAAAAAGGGTACTCTATATTATTATTTCTATAGTGTATTATGTCATATAATATACAGTCATATATGGCCGGGCATGGTGGCTCCTGCCTGTAATCCCAACACTTTGGGAGGTCGAGGTGGGCAGATTACCTGAGGTCAGGAGTTCAAGACCAGCCTGGCCAACATGGTGAAACCCCATCTCTACTAAAAATACAAAAACCAGCTGGGCATGGTGGCAGGTGCCTGTAATCCCAGCTACTTGGGAGGCTGAGTCTGGAGAATCGCTTGAACCCAGGAGGTGGAGGTTCCAGTGAGCCGAGATCCCGCTCCAGTCTGGATGACAGAGCAAGACTTCATCTCAAAAAAAGAAATATATAGGCCGGGCGCAGTGGCTCACGCCTGTAATCCCAGCACTTTGGGAGGCCGAGGCGGGCGGATCACGAGGTCAGGAGATCAAGACCATCCTGGCTAACACGGTGAAACCCCGTCTCTACTAAAAATACAAAAAATTAGCCGGGTGAAGTGGCGGGCGCCTGTAGTCCCAGCTACTTGGGAGGCTGAGGCAGGAGAATGGCGTGAATCCTGGGGGGCGGAGCCTGCAGTGAGCCGAGATCCTGCCACTGCACTCCAGCCTGGGTGACAGAGCAAGACCCCGTCTCAAAAAAAAAAAAAAAAAGAAATGTATATCTATTTCACACACACAAATATATCATACACACCATATGATATATATATTATATATATATTTATATCAATCTTAAAGGGAGAAGTAACCTCAACCATTATTTTTATTTTTAAATTTAGTTGAATAATACTGCATGTTCAGTACTGAAATGTTTCTATCTGACTTAGCAATGTGATCCCATGGGTCCTCATGAATGCAAATGCTGAAAAAGCAGACCTTGTATTTCTAGAATATTAAGAAAGAGAAGATAGGAGATAAGCATAAAAGAGTGTTCCCAGAGAAGCTGGTGTATTTTAAAATAAACCATAGGTAAAGAGGTACATTTTAGTGTTTTCTCAAGGAAAAAGAAATATAGGCTAGTGTAATGGATATCCTACTTGCAATTGTTTTGGAAGGAATATTGTATTTTTGTGGTGCAAACACCAATGGTTAGGCTGCAACATGAGGGAGGTTGGAGAACCCATGGTGGTAGAAAAATAAGCTATTTTCATTCCTTCCTAAACCTCAACAAAATTATGCTTTTAGTAATCTTTCACCGCTTTACATGGCATTGTCTTATTAAATGTGAAATGAATCTGCATTCAAAATGGCTTCAAGTGTGGCCACAAACTCTCATCTGTAGACAGAACACATCATAAACACTTTTGTGTTCTGAAAATCTCCAAAGAAACTAGGCTTGGAATACCCTTATTTGGATAATGCCTGTGGTCACCATCACTGCCCCACCAATTGAACTTCTAGCCAGGGCTGTTCAAGTTAAATCTCAGAAGGCATTTCCAAGATTCCTTTCCTGGCTCTTCTGAGTTTTCTGCAGTTCTCATTATGTCATTTGTGGCTTCGTATTTGCCTCTTTACTTTTAGGAAGGTAACAGAATGGCATTTCTTAGGTAACAAGTGTTTGCAAGGCTGCCCTCAGTTTACTTTTTTAAAGAACAGCCAAAGACACATCAAATTGATTTTTTACTCTATTTATCCTTTTTCTTGTCTAAGTCTCTGATAATTTGAAGTAAACTAAAGTGATAAAATCATATCTGCAATGCAATTGTAATATTTTAAATACACTATTTTATACGTCTTTGTGTTTCATGCATACCATGTAGTGGATGAATTTTTTGAAAGAAGAAGTTACAGTTGTTACAGAGTTACTGTAGCCCCCTAGAACAATCCTGGGCACACATCTAATTTTTCTTGGTTAATTCAACTTGTGTTCAAACAATTTGGGGTCTGAACTCTTCACTTTTTTTCTAGAAGGATTATAGTCTATTTTAACCAATAAATCATCGGGTAGTGTCACAGGCCTTTTTGAGTAAATCTGTTATAAGAAAATACCAGATTTGATTATCTAGGCATTACAGAAGTCTAGGTTGTCTGTTAAGTGTTGCTGGCAGTATTCCTCTTTCTAGAACTTTCTCTTTTTTTGCTGATTCCAGGGATGGGAGGAATGAACAGTGTACCTATAATATTTTCCTGATTGCCTTGCCAGTAATTAAAAAAACATAAAAAAATCCACACCCCTGTTCTCCATGCCTTAGCATGCAGGTTGAGAGCTCATTTTAACTTGTTTGAGAATTAATCATCCACAGTCTCACAAAAGCCTCAGAATCACTTGTTCTCTGGAGGTATAGGTTAGTTTATAGCTTAAAATACATGCAACATTCTGCTATCTGGATGTTGCTCTCTATGAATGAGATATTGAGACATTCTTTTGTGTTTTTTTTGTTTGTTTGTTTGTTTTGTTTTACATCGTTCATTGGCCTTTAGGGAAGAATCAGTGTATTTAAATATCCAGAAGATTTGTTTGAGGTTGTTGATGTCACAATGATTTGTAGTCTTATTAAAATAACATTTGCTGATGACATGATACGATGCGTTGCATCATTTCATCTCAGCATGAAAACACACTGATCTTTTCATCACAGCCACACAGGTAATCTAGTAACCTGAGACTCTAATGTGATCAGCCATACCACTATCACCAGTATTTGCATAAGTGCTTCTCTGAGACGGACTGAATTTCTAATCCAAAGTCACGTCAAGGAAAAATAGCTGTTGCAGAATGATTTATCCCTTTATTGACTAAATGAAATTATTCAAATCCTGAAATCTGTTCTCTCTCTCAGCATTAGAATTTCAAGTGGGTATACTCTGGTTCTATAGCCGTATCTTAAACACACACACACACCCCACACATAACAGTAGAACCTAAAAATGGTAATATGAAATGTTGTCTTATGCATTCAACTGTCTCCAGAACTGTCACCAAAAAGGAACTATTCATTAGCATGAAATAATTGGGAAAATTAGATCACTCCTCTAGGCGACATAGCATGTGAGAATTTGCACATATTCTATTTACACACAGAACCAGCACAATTGTAAGTTTCCTTTCCTCCCTCAATTCACAGGACGAAAAAATTCAGTAGGAAATGAAGCAAAAAGGAACAGGGATTTCATTGAGACAGACACAACTCTAGGTAGTGTACTTGTCACAAAAGAAGACAAGACCATAGAGACAGGTGGCTTATTTGAGAGGTCATGACACTTTCTGAAGTACTGAGTGAATTTCATATTCTTGAGCATCATGGATGTAGAAAAATATAGAAAAAAAAGCATCAAAGGAGACAAAATGAATAAAAAATACTCTCAAGTAAAATTTTTAACTGTCAAATACATCTTCAAATGTATTTCAAACTCATTCTGTCTCTCTTGCAGAGATGTATTACCTGTTTTAAACTAGGCTGTAAATCCAGGTGCTGAAACTCCAAAAAATTCATGTGTTAAAATATCAAAGAAGCGGTTTTCTCCTGTGGCATTTTATTTTATTCCATGTGAAAATAGGGCGACTGAGGACATTTTATAAAATAGCCTGTTTTCCAGGCTGATGTTATAGACTTGCGAGATTTGGATATTTTGGTCAAGTTCCAAGTTTCTGAATCCACCAGCGTTTCCCCATCAATATTTGAAACCTGTCAGTTCTCAACATTAAGTCCCTGTGATGACAGACAGCAAACTGGACGTGAATCTGTAAAAATAAGGTCCACCTGGTTCAGCAAAGCCCAGTGTTCAGCTTCGGGCTGTGATACTTGTCCCTAAAGATGAGCTGTGACAAATCAGACCATATTTTAAGGGGAAACAATTTTTTTTAAATTGCATGCCTCAAATAATTATTTTAAAATGAACCCTCATTTTTAAAAAAAATATATCAATTTTCATTTTCAAAATTCAATTTTAAAGTGTGAGAAGTTTTATCCCTTAAAAAATAATTGTATATTATAGCCTCAGACATCTAAAGTGCAAAGGCACACTTCAAAATTGTCATTTCTAGGATCAAATGTATACGGCATGGTTATTACCTATTTTTATTCTAAGTTTTAATAATACTATGTAATTGGAAAGAGGACTTATGAATCATATGGCAATGTGAATTCCATTTAGGCCTCTTTCCTCTGCTTATAAATCTCTCACATCTGTGAGTTTTATTAAGCTTGTCATTGTGTATTCATAAATGCCCCACTCTTTTGAATAAAGAAAAGGGAAAAGTATGCAAGATAAATAACACTGCAAAACTAATTATTGAACTGTTCTTATTGACTGAATTAGTAGTCCAAAACATTATAGAGAATGAAAAGTTAATGAACAGACTGGTGAGAATACAATGACATTTAAATAAAGATGTCTTTGGTATGGTTTATAATATAATTAAGGAAAAATTTCCACCTTTCATTATTTTGGGAACTTGGAACTTCCTTTTCTCTTATTGTTCCAGGATTTTATAGGCTAGATAGTTTGTAAATACATATTCCTAATATACAGCCTTTTACTTTGCACTGCTCCAAAGATCTTAAAGGCTTTGAGTACTGAGAGCACTGACCTTAATACTTTAAAACGATTGCCCAGTTCAGTTTGATATTTCAGATGTTTCGGGAAAAAAATCAGCAGCAGAGTTGAAGTAGCTTCCTTTCGTTTTACCAAACATATGATACCAATCCTCGAACTAGAAACATGTCTTGTAAAACTTTACACTCGACAATCTGTTCTGGTTTAGTAAATGGCTGAGAATATCTATGCCAGTCTTCATGGAGTCAGACAGTCCTTGGATCGTCACCACTTTAAAGTGTTAATTACACTAGCATTTCAAAATTATCTTTAAATTTTAGCAATTCAAATACTCCTCAGATGAAACACTTTTATTTTTGGTCACTGTTCCCCTATCAAATAGATACTGATTTTCAGAAATGTACTTATTTCACTTCCACCAAACTGAATTCTTTTTACCCTATAAAGATTACATAATTTTCATCATTACCTATGATAGTTCTGTTCCAGGAAAGATAAATTGAGGAAATAATGTGAATATTCTCGTAACGAGAAATACTATTCACATGTTGCTTTCTAGTTTATAAAATAATGTTTTCCATGTATGTTATTCAGTTTAATCCTCCTAACAGCATGGTAAGAAACGTTGCACCATCCCCATCTTTACAGATGAGTGCAACAAACTTGTTCAGGGTCACTCAGCTAGAAAGGGGCTCATCAGTCTTCTATTTTTTTCAGACCCATTACCATTTTAGTTCAAATAAATACACCATTCTCATTTCAACAACCTAAGTACAAATATAAATTTGGAGTTATTCAGATGATTTCAAATTGCCCACCGAAGTTGTAATTATGGGCACATCAGACATATCTTCGGTATAATTACTGAGTGTTGTTCTCACCTTTCCTGGATCTTTTTCCTATACAAAAGCAAGGCAGATTAATGACATCTAAAAAATAGGAAGTCGGGAATGTGGAATCCTGTTTGATTTTGGTATTTTATTAAAAAGGCAGACTTAGAATTAAAAGAGGTTGAATATATTAGCAGGGCAACCGCTCAGGATTCATCAGATAAAAGGGAGCATTATCAAGATTCCTGGCTCCAGCCCAAAGGAGAAAAAGCTTTCTCTTGTGCAAATTGCCTCACACTTCAACACAGTGCCAGCATTGTAAATGGGACATATTTCCTCTCTAACTAAAGCCAAAGTATCATATTTACTTTTTCTGAATGCAATAATTAAGCCATTAAGTAGAGGTTTCTAAATTGGACACTGTTTGCAAAAAAGCATTAGGAAAGGCCAGGAGAGACCATTTTGTTTCTGAAACATCACAGCCTGTTCAGCAAAATCAACCAGACTGAGCAGTCATATCTCATGGTATAGGAGCCGATTTTGCCTGTAAAGCTCATGGAAGACACAATCAACTGTTTCATCTAATCACTATTGTGGTCTCCATTAATAGATTTCATGGGTTTTTATAAATCAAGCTTCAAGCTTGTGGGTCTTAACTTGGTGTTAAGAGGGTCTGGGGGCCGGGCGCAGTGGCTCACTCCTATAATCCCAGCGCTATGGAAGGCCAAGGTGGGTGAATCACGAGGGCAGGAGTTCAAGACCAGCCTGGCCAATATGGTGAAACACTGTCTCTACTGAAAATACAAAAATTAGCTGGGCATGGTGGCACGTGCTTGTGGTCCCAGCTGCTCGGGAGGCTGAGGCAGGAGAATCACTTGAACCCAGGAAGCAGAGGTTGCAGTGAGCCAAGATGGCGCTACTGCACTCCAGCCTGGGCAACAGAAGGAGACTTTATCTCAATAAAAAAAAGGAGGGTCTGGGAACTTAGGAGAATGTTTGTTACATCTACATTTTCACTAACCTTTACCTGAAATTAAGCATTTCCTTTAACTATTAATCAAAACAACATATCACCACAGTATTAGCAGTGCCTTTGACTTTTGCAGCAAAGCAATCAATTTTTTCATATCACATTTCGGCTGTTACAGATATCTCATAGTATTGTTTAAACGTATCACTTCCTTGAAATTATAGTAGTTAGATCTGCAGCTAGATTTTGTTATGTAATAAGTAGCACAATCTTACTATGCCACAAATTTATTTTTACATACTTCTAATGACTATTTTAATATAATTATTTTTTTGGTAACCCTAGACACATTTCATTTTATATTCTTAAAAACATTGGTATGAGAAGGAATTCATAGACTTCAGGAGTCCATGGCACAGAACAAAAGTTTAATATCTTTGAAAGGGATCCCATTGTTGAGATCAGCATTTATGTCTGGTTTAGTTGTGTCTGTGTGTGTGTGTGTGTGTGTCTGCTATTTAGTAGACTCTGTGCTAGGCATGAGGATACAAATATGGATTTCTATATTATTACTGGCTTAAAAACATGTCTGGTAGAGAAATCTATCATATACTTAGATAATTATGTGCCAACAAGGACTATGTACTAACAATCTGTGGTAAGTATTTTATTTGCATCATAACTTTTATTTTCACTTTATAGATGAAGAGACTATGATACAAAGAAATTAATTTAATGATTAAAGCAAGTAATTGGTATAATTTTGATTTATTCCTAGGAAGTGGGAGTCCAGGGTCCCCGTGCTAAACCACTGGGCTTGACTGTTGCTGGGTGTGAAGAGCATAGAAATAGCCATTTGTACAAGCTCTCCAGAAGCAGAGATGACAAGCAGCCAGTCTGAGAGCAGTTGGAAAGTTTATGGGCATTACATCTTTGGATTATGATAGGCTGGCAGATAGTAGCAGTAAGTCAGGTGAAGAAGGGAAGTCAGGGTACAACAGAGGGTGGGACAGTGATGAGGAATAAGGTTGCAATTGATTTACTGCCAAATATTATCGAGTATACCGTGGAAGCAGAAGCAGAGAGTGACAGTAGCTGGGCCTAGATGGTAAATGGGTATAGACAGTAGGCATGAGAGTCAGTGAAAAACCCTCTCTTGCTTTTTCTTGATGAGTATATGTGCAGTTTTATTCAATGTATTGTTTATGTGATCTTTTTGGTCTTAGCAACTTTGCCCTACAAGTTCTAGCTAATGGTTTTCTTAGTGCCTATAGTCCTCAGTTTGGTTGATTGGTGGTGTGGACTTGAAATCTCATTAGCTAAAGTTCATAGTCACTACCACAACAATTCCTTTTTACCTCTCTATTCTATTTATCACAAAAAGATTTACAAACATTCTCTGTCTTATTAACTTCTGGATCCTTTCAAAACTATAGAATTTAGTTTAGAGCAGTGGGTTTCAAACCTAATGGGCGTGTTAAATCACAGACTGCTGGATTGCTGGTCTCAACTCCAGACTTTCAGATTCAGAATATCTAGGATATGGCCAGTCTGCATTCCTAACAAGTTCTCAGGTGATGCTGATGCCTTCAATCCACTGGTCTAGTTTGGGACCATGTTGATGTTATACGACTCGTCCTAAACCACTTCAAGTTATTTAACCTCACGGAGTTAAGCAAGGTGGTATAGTGGGAAAAATGGGTTACGGATTTAGGCAGACCTTGAGTCATATTCAAAATCTAGTATTTAGCAGCTGTGTGACCTTGGCAACTGTTACACCTCCCTTGGCCTCAGTTTTCTCAGCTTTAAAATGTATGGAACAATTTCTACTCAAAATATAGTAATAGACAATATTATTGGGTGTTGTTATTCACCAAATGTTTGTGTTCCCCTCCTCCAAATTCATATGTGAAGACTTAATCCCCAATATGATGGTATTAGAAGATGAGGACTTTGGAAGGTAACTGGATTGAGTTGAGGTCATGAAGAGGCACCGTGATGGGATTAGTGCCCTAACAAGAAGAGGAAGAGCTCAGAGCTCTCTCTGTCACGTGAGCACACTGTGAGAAAGGCGGCAGCAGTCTGCAAGCCAGGAAGAGAGCCCTCATTAAGAACTCATCCATGCTGGCATCTTGATCTCTTGGTCTTCTTTTTTTTTGTTTGTTTGCTTGTTTGTTTTTGAGACAGAGTCTTACTCTGTTGCCCAGGCTAGAGTGCAGTGGTGCAATCATAGCAATCTCCACCTACCAGGTTCAACCAATTCTCCTGCCTCAGCCTTCCTAGTAGGTACTACTACAGGAGCTCACCACCACACCTGGCTAATTTTTGTGTTTTCAGTAGAGACCAGGTTTCACCATGTTGGCCAGGCTTGTCTCGAACTCCTGACCTCAGGTGATCCAACTGCCTCAGCCTCCCAAAGTGCTGGGATTATAGGCATGAGCCACCACACCCAGCCCTGATCTTGGTCTTCTAGCCTGCAGAACTGAGAGAAATAAGTTTCTGTTGTTTAAGCCACTGAGTCTATGGTATTTTGTTATAGCAGCCTGAGCTGATGAAGACAGTTGCTAATTTTGTCTCATGCTCTGTGCTAAGTGGTTCATTTGCATTATCTTATTTAATTCTCATAACAAGTCCTCCCTATTTTATATGTTGATGCTGAGGCATGGTAAGGTTTAGGCTACATGGGTTTAAGTGGAAGGGTCAGTAGCTGAATGAACTGGGGGAATGTGTTTCCAAAGGCTTTGCCTTTAATCTCTACAACACGCTTTCCTTTATATCTGGGCTTTTATCTCTGCATAACCTATGTCAGAGTAAATACTCTGGTCTTGTCAGGCTGATTATCTACCTTACCTCCCTTCCATCCATGCTCATTAATAACAGGTGTGTCTTCTCCTTTAGCTTCCAATGAGTGTTTACTCACTGCCAACAATCATAGTGAATAAGCCCTCTGCCGCCAAGCCTTCTCAGACAATCCAGTTCATAATGATTCAACTCTGTTATAGTAATGGAACCCCTAGTATGTTTTTTCCTCCCCATCTCTGTTATAGAACATTCTTTCTATGGTTACGTGGACTCATTATACTGCAATTATTTCTCATATTTATGTTAATTTTTGCAGCCTTGTGTGAAGGATTTTGAAGAGAAACAGTGATCTTCTTTTGAATATTCCACTGTACCTAGCATAAGACTAGACAGATAAGAGCACTCACACAGAGAGAATCTCATAGGCTTTAGTCTCCACTCAGTGCTAGTCCGCATGTCCATAACCCAACTCAACATTCCAAAATTGCACTGAAATCAGTTTAGAAAATATGTCAACCATATCCAGTTGACATTTTCAGTCACTACTTTATTCAAGATGTCAACTTGATTTGTAAAATGAACGTATATTGTTTCTACAAAGAACTTTATGTTTTGCTCAAGCAATAAGCCTCTAAAGTAATCAAACATAAAATCTGAATAAAGACTTCTGGAATAAACTAGATTCTTAAAGAAACAGATACTAAAGCACTGGAGGCTGATTGGCTGTCTTAGTCTGAATAGAGACTTTTACCAAGCACTTGTTTCGTGCCATTGGTGCTGTATGGATTCTTTATGTATCACACATTGTATCATGATGTGTAACATCATAAGAGAGTTACTTGTAATGCCCATTTTACAGATGAGGAAACTGAGTTTTGGGGAGGTTGAATAACCAGCCTAAGGCTATTAGAAGATAGAGATGGCATCCAAACCTCATGTGTCTCACTACAAAATACATCTGAACTTGACCACAATTCTATGTCATTCGCCTCAGAAGATTTCAAAACAATGCCAAAACAATTGTCCTACTCAATGACAAAATTGTTCAAATCATATATCTCAGTCCTTTTTATGCTGCTGTTACAGAATACCCAAGCCTGGGTAATTTATAAAGAATGGAAATTTATTTCTTACAGTTCTGGAGGGTGGAAAGTCCAAGATCGAGGGGCTAGCATCTTGTCGGAAGGGCAAGAAAACGTCAGAGCACAAGAGGGGGCCGGACTCTCATTTATAACAAGCCCAATCTTACTATAACGAATCCATTCCCACAATAACAACATTAACCCATTCATGAGGATTCCACCTCTTAAAAGTCCCACTTCTCAACACGATTACATTGGGGATTATGTTTCCAACACATGAACTTTGGGAGATACATTCAAACCATAGTGCAAGGTATTTGCACTATATAACAAATAAATAAATATATAATTCCCCTTAAAACCATATTTTTCTTTTTACTTGTAAAGTGGAGTCATGATACAGCTGAGAGAATAAAAAATATAAAAGTTTAATAATTTGGTAGAAATATTTTGGGCTTTTAGTTCAATTGTAAAACTTGACCTACTCATAAAGATCCTTATAAATAGCTAGCTGATGAGTTCACTTTGAGTTCAGAAAGCCACACGTTCATTTTAAGTATTCATTTCATTGTCTCTAAAGGACTAATTCAGTTATTTTCTTTGAGTTATCAAGGAAATGTTGGTGAATACTGAAAAAACTGTCTTGTTGCTTTATTAACTAATTACTTTATAAAAAAAAATAATTACCACTATAGGCAGAATAACGCGTAAGGAGGAGAAATGTCCTGCTCCCAGCCACCTAATTATTGCAGCTTGGAACTGATGTTATTTTAAGTTTATTACTCTTTCTTGTCACCTTTTCAAAATGTTGCCTGATAAATATAATTCTCCCTCAGAGGTCTATAAACCTATTGATTAGGCATCTTAAATTACACAAGAACACATAAGAATGCCCAAACTGATTCACACCAACAGACAATTGAGCCTTGTCATCAGTTTTTGCAACATTACTGAATATAAAAATAATTTCTTAGACTTATATAACCTTACTGTAATTTGAACATACCAAAATGGACCACTCCAAATACACTGAGACCTTCTAGTATAATTCATTCTAGTGTATAGTTTAGGATAAAATAGTTTTATCTTGGACCCTATCAAATACAGGAATATGTAGAACTGTGTGTGCACCTTTAGCTAACACTGTCTCCCCAGTAGCAGGATGCATGACAAGGATGCTGGTTTTGAAATATAGGGATGTTAGGTCGAGGCAGGTGGATCACGAGGTCAGGAGATCGAGACCATCTTGGCTAATATAGTGAAACCTCATTTCTACTAAAATACAAAAATTAGCCTGGCATGGTGGCACATGCCTGTAATCCCAGCTACTTGGGAGGCTGAGGCAGGGGAATTGCTTGAACCCGGGAGGCAGAGGTTGCAGTGAGCTGAGATCGTGCCACTGCACTCCAGCCTGGTAACAGAGCAAGACTCCGTCTCAAAAAAAAAAAAAAAAAAAAATATATATATATATACACATGCATATATATGGATGTTTTGATATAGAGTTTTGTAATGTAATTTACATTACAAATTAATTACATTTATTTACATTACATTAATTACATTTAATTACATCACAAATGTAATTTACATCATAATATCAAATATATATAAATTATATATATATATATATATATATAGGGATGTTATAATGGCCCATTTGTATAAGCAAAAATACATGTAAGATTTGCTAATCGTGAACTCTGACATAGCACTTACTCTGGACCAAGCTATCTTCTAATTTTTACATTAATAATAATACTCATAATAACTTTATGATGTAGACACAAATAGCTGAATTATACAGATAAAGAAACTGAGGCAGAAAGTTTTTAAAGAACTTATTCAAGGTGATTAACAGCTAATAAGTCCCAGGGAGCTCAATTTAAGCTATGCTCTTTGCTTCCACAGTACATATTTCTAAGCAGCAAGATTCATTCCTCCTCAACTTGAGTATATAAGAATAGAAATGAGGTTGAGTTGTCTTTAGCCAAGTTTGAGAGATATGGAAGTTTGCTGAAGCTTAAGTTGAAATATTGTATAGTAAAAGTGATTGCCAACTCCTCTCAAATGAAGCTCTTCAGAACAGAGATGTCTCCTCTAGCATTCATTTGTGAGTTAAAAAATGGCAATAAAATAAAGATGATGGCTACCGTGAAGCACTGCATAAAAAGACTTCTTTCCAAATTATGATTAGAACATACAATCAATCAAGAATAAATTACATTATAAAACTCTATATCAGGAGAGCTTTGATTAAAGCTAGCGATGTAACATTGAGACATAGAAAATAGTAAAGGAAGCACAGGTTATTATTGATCAAAAAGGAAGGATGAGAGCTGGGAGATAAAGACAAGGAAAGTACCACGTGCATGGTGCCCACTGAGTATCAATAATTGGAATCAATATTGGAATTGAAATTCCAACAGGCCAAGGAGAGCCTCTGAAGTAGCAGTAGGTACTGGAGCACCATGCTCTTTCCAAGGATGTTTACAAAACAAACAAAATAAATAAAATACATGAAAAAAATTAGCTAAAGAGAAAGAAAAACCAGGATGCTGGAGAGCCAGGTGAAGAATCAGATAGATTTCACTGTAGGCCATTGGCAGACCTAAAAAGACTGCTAGCTTTTTTTTTTTTTTTGGAATAAGGATAAGGAGTTAATTAAAAGCTGATAGGATTTGTGGAAAGGGAGAGAAGAGTTTGTTTTGCCAAACAAGCTAAAGGACGAGACCCTTTGGAAGTACAAGCTGGAAAGATGGATGACTCCAGGAAGAGCACCACACATTAGGGTGGCCTGGCTGAAATATCTGTAGGTCTTACATGGATACCACAGTTGATTGGACTAATCTAGCTGGTAAGGCTTCTTCAGGCACAGCCTTTCTGAGGCTGCACAAGGAAAGAATAATAGAAATTTGTTTTTCAAACAAGCTTTTATAATCCATAGGCCTCTTTTGCTAGAACTTACAAACAACTGTTCAAGGAATAGTGTGTAAGCTAAATACGGTTAATATCAAATAATGATAACAAATACTTATTTGAGTAAGAGTCGTTAATCTAGGAGCAAATGAACAATGCAATTTTCAGGAGCCTGCAAACCCCCTTAAAAATCACATGCGTAGTTTCATATGTGGGATGAGAGTGTATTCATCTGCTAGGGCTGTCTTAACAAAATACCACAGACTAAGTGGCTGAAACAACAGAAATTCATGATTTCGTAGTTCTGGAGGCTGGAAGTTCAAGATCAAGGTGTCAGCAGGGTTGGCTTCCTCTGAGGCCTCTCCCATAGGGTTGCAGATGGCCACTGTCCTCAGATGACCTTTCCTTTGGGCGTGTGCACTCCTGGTATGTTCAAATTTCTTCTCATAAAGACCCAAGCCAGATTGGATTAGGCCCTACCCATATGACATCATTTAGCCTTCATTACCTCATTAAAGGCCTGATCTCCAAATGCAATCATTCTATGAAACTGAGGGTAGGACATCATATGAATTTTAGGGGGCCACAATTCAGCTCCCTGCAGAGAGCTTATAGTTCTCATCTCAAAAAGATAAATGATTCAGAAAAAAATTAAGAATCAGTAGTTCGAAGTCAAAGCATCTGTTTGTGTGTGTGTGTCATACTTCTTAAAAGCTTGCATCAAATAGTATTTTGCTACCTCAATATAGATCATTGGTATATAATGTTATGTGGTTATTAGATAAGGAATACTGACCCGTTTCTCACTAATACTGGTTCTCTGACATGCTCTTCATAACATAGGCCCTGTTGTCCTCTTGTTGAGCCAAAGTCCAAAAGTCCACTTTGGATTTTTCCAAAATATTTGACCTTATGGTCTCTGTGCTGAGTACTCAACTCTGCCACTATGGCATGAAAGCAGCGATAGACAGTACATAAACAAATGGGTGTGGCAGTGAAATAAAACTTTATTTATGGATACTGATATTAATTTCATATAATTTCACATATTACAATCTATCATTCTTCTTTTGACTTTTCTTCAACACTTTAAAAATGTAAAAAAACATTATTATTTCATGACTTGTAGAAAAACAGACAGTGGGCCCAATTTGGCCCACAGACCATAGTTTGCTGAGCCCAGTTTAGGAAAAAGAACCAGTTCCAAGAACTATGCCAGTGAATTTAGAACTATTTCTCTAATGAGAATCATCATAAGAAAAGTTTCATAGAATGTCTCCTCTCCATTGTTGTCTCCACTGTTATAGATGAGGGTAGACGACACCTTGCCAGTTATACACAGATGCAGCTTTTCCCGCTAAACCTATAGGCAATCACTTTTTATACAGAGTACAAAGTAATAATGACAGAATCTCCTGTGCTGATCTGTATGTCAAATACTAATCTAGACACTGCAGGTAAAGGAGTGAACATATGTAGAAAATCTTCCTGTCTCTCTGGAGCCTACATATTCTTTATTTCTCCTCAGTAGTTATGAGAGGAGAAAGTTATTAAAACTTACTGAGCACCCACCTGGAGCCAGATGTGATACACTGAGACATGCTATCAGGAATTGCCAATCAAATGCAGGCTGTGCATTGCCCAAGTCTCTGACTCTGATAAAGTGAAGCTCCCCAGAACTGTGAGTAGGGGAGCACCTTTTTATGAATACACAAGTTTATTTTAAGTCACATTGCTCTTAAGAAACAGGACAGGCCAGGGCACGATGGCTCACGCCTGTAATCCCAGGACTTTGGGAGGCCGAGGAGGGTAGATCACAAGGTCAGGAGATCGAGACCATCCTGGCTAACATGGTGAAACTACGTCTGTACTAAAAGTACAAAAAAAAATTAGCCAAGCGTCGTGGCGGTTGCCTGTGGTCCTAGCTACTTGGGAGGCTGAGGCAGGAGAATGGTGTGAACCCGGGAGGCGGAGCTTGCAGTGAGCCGAGATTGCACCACTGCACTCCAGCCTGGGTGACTGAGCAAGACTCTGTCTCAAAAAAAAAAAAAAAAGAAAAGAAGCAGGACAAAGTGCAGTGTTGTTTGCCTCTAAAATCCACCTCTTCCTTTATATATAATATTGTCTTCCAAGGTAATATTTGTCAATATTAAGCAAGACAAAACAAACATAACACACATGTTGGTACACTATTCTTGGAGAATATAAAACAGGTTGAGGTCAAATGCAAGTCCAATTTGCTCAGAGCTCTATCTGTTGGGAGTTCTCTTATAGACCCACTGTGAACATTAATTAAGGAGATTTAATTAAATGTAATCGAATTTTTTCTCCTAATAGTATTATATCTCCACTTAGCCTTATTTCTTAGGTAAATTTTATGCCATACCTTTCCCAAGGTTTTTTCTTTCTCAACTTGCTCACATTCTGCAGACCACAATGTCAATTTTGAGAGTTTGTACGAGCCTTTTATGACCATATTTATGTTACAAGCAAGCATATGAAAATGAAACCCTTAAATTTCCATTTAGCAAGCAAGCAAGCAAGTTGATGCTCAAACTGGAGCAAACTTTGATGTTGCTAAGTAAAGATTATGTCTGACTCTAAACGTAGACCAGATTGGAAGGCAACATGATAAAATGAAGAAGAAAGATTAGGGGGTCTCAAATTTTAAAACTGTCTAGAGTTATGAGCCTATCCAAGTCACGTCCCACACTGGAACTCATCTTTCCTAATTAGTAAAGTGACATTTCTTTCAACCTCCAACATAACATGAGCCTTCTCCTTTTGTGAACCAAACAGATGGATCCAGATAGAGAAATCTTCATATGGACCATAAAGTGATCTGGCTTGAAATGGACTCCTTGTCTATTACCTGGGGGCAATGTTTGGATAATATGTCAATTGAATTTTGCAAGAAAAATTGTGGCATAATTAAAATATCTCTAGGATTATTGTGAGAATTAAATAGAGACATATGCATGCTTAGTACAGAGAGCCGAGGGTATGTATGTCTAGTATGTGACTGTGAATGGCATTCTTTTTCTTTTTTTTTTTTGAGACAGAATTTCAGTCTGTCACCCAGGCTGGAGTGCAGTGGCGTGATCTCTGCTCACTGTAACCTCTGCCTTCTGGGTTCAAGCGATTCTCCTCCCTCAGCCTCCTGAGTAGCTGGGATTACAGGCGCATGCCACCATGCCTGGCTAATTTTTTGTATTTTTAGTAGACATGGGGTTTCACCATGTTGGTCAGGCTGGTCTCGAACTCCTGATCTTGTGATCTGCCCGCCTCGGCCTCCCAAAGTGCTGGGATAACAGGCATAAGCCACTGCACCTGGTGTGAATGGCATTATTCTTAACAGTCATTCTCCAGCTAAGAAAGCTCCAGTGGGCAGCCAGCTGCCAAGTGTGGTAGATAATTTACAATCAGAGCTGCAGCTGTTAAGCATGTCCAGGAAGTGTAGGAAGATGTCATGGGTAGCCATGTCCATAGAAGGTTGCATGTTAAGTCCAGATCAGAGCTGGAAGTGAGTAATTGTGTGAGGCCAGACCAACTTGATATGTTTGCTCCCACAGGCAGTTCTAGACTGCTGGATTGACTGGACCTCCAGCTGAGCTGATCTGACTTCATTGATCTCTGCAAGTGTTTCTCATGTTTTTCCTTTGGTGCCCTTGGCATAGGCTGAATAATGCTCCCAACAAGATGTCCATGTCCTAATCCCAGAACCTGTGAGTATTTTATTTGACATGGCACAGGGACTTTGCCGACGTGACTAAGTGAAGGATCTTGAGATGGGGAGATTACACTGAATCATTTAGGTGGGTGAAATATACTCACAAGGGTCCCTGTGATAGGAAGCAGAAGGGTCTTCATCAGAGAAAGCAATACAACAGGAGAAGCAGAGGAAGGAGCGATGTGAAGATGGTAGCAGTGGATGGAGGAATTCCATTGCTGAAAAGGGACCATGAGCCAAGGAACTCAGGCAGCAGCATCTGGAAGCTGGGAAAGGCAAAGAGAAAGATTTTTGCCTGGAGCTTTGAGAAGGAATATTTCCAACTTATTTTAGACTTTTGACCTCCAGAAGTGTAAGATAATACATTAATGTTGTTTGTACACCCTTTGACTGTAAATCCCCTTTCTCACTGATACTTTTATTCATTAGATACCTATATCTAATGTTAAAACCTATCATCCAGCTATAAACAAAAGTTAAGTAAGATACTTATATCGCTGGGCACGGTGGCTCACGCCTGTAATCCCAGCACTTTGGTGGCCTAGGCGGGACGATCACCTGAGGTCAGGAGTTCAAGACCAGCCTGGCCAACATGGTGAAACCCTGTCTCTACTAAAAATACAAAAATTAGCTTGGTATGGTGGTGTGCACCTGTAATCCCAGCTATTCAGGAGGCTGAGGCAGGAGAGTCGCTTGAACCTGGGAGGCGGAGGTTGCACGCCACTGCACTCCAGCCTGGGGGATACAGCGAGACTCTGTATCAAAAAAAAAAAAAAAGAAAGATATCTAAACAAGATATAGGTACTATAAATATTATATAAATGCCTATATATTTATACTTAGTGTATAAATTCATATGTTTATATTAGTTCCAAATATATAAACAAGATACTTATATCTAAGGTTAAAACCTATATAGAATCGAGGAATAAACAAGGGTTGCGGGTCTAAGAATTATTTAATATCCTTCTAGCGATTTCTCACATCTTCATGATGATCACGCCAGGTGAGTCTTACAATCAGCTCTCAAAGTACAATCTGATATTCTTTAAATTCAGGTTCTTTTGTATAAGTTAACAGCCACATTTTTGTGCTACCAGTTAGTACAAACAGCTACTGGCTCAATAGGTCAGTCTTCTTAATAGTAGGTCTTTGCATTTTAGGCCCACCTGAAATGCAAAGGCCTCCTTGTTATTTTGGGATGCACTTAAAGGAATGCTTCACATGAACCCCAAGGTGGTCTAGCAGCAGGAGTCACTGACTTGGTTGTCTGGCATCAGGAGTCACTGACTTGGTCCTAGTACTATCTCTGGCTCTATCTTCCATGTGTTCATCCCTACTCACACTCCTTAGGAAACTCTCCATGGCCATAGTGCTGGTAATTCCAGTGTCCCTGGGTGCCCCCAAAGCTTCCCAGACTCTAGGTTCTCAGATATCACAGGACATATGCAGGATTGAAAGAGATCTGTGCTCTTCCACACTCGGTTAAAGGCCCTGGAGATGACCCTATAACTAGTTCTACATGAAATCTCTGAGTAACACTATTAACTTTGGCCTCTACTTTTCTCTTACTGTAGTTAGAACAATTCCACCATTCACAGTGAGAGATGAAGTCTAAACCTCCTCACTCCTCTCCCAATCTCTCATCACCAGATCCTTCTGTCTCCTTTCCAAGTCATGGACAAACTCTCATGCATATGAATGGATTAAATGATCTATTTTGATTGATGGGAAAGTATTTTTCTAAACTGGGTATAGGGAGATTAAGAAAATTGATAGACGTGAATAGTTGGTAGTGATATACACCTGCATCCTCATTGTTTTCTCCAAAGAATTTGGTTTGATAGTGTGTTGCTGTTGTAGCTTCTCAGGTTCTCTGCCCTTCTACTCTTAATCCTGCTGATATCTGACCCTGACTCATTAGGAAACTGGGGAAGGTCTACTCTTTAATAATTCATAGTGCGTTTAGAGGTCATCTGAAAAGTCCTCACATTAAGACATGCCTTTGAATAAGAATTCCTCTGCTGCTTTGAGTGTTGGAGAAGTTTCTAGTCATGTTACTATTTATGATACCAATACTGGTTTGTGTCACGTATTTAGCTACTGTTCTGAAGGAAAGTCAGCTTGCCTTTGCACGTATATTTATATATATATATTCTCAATATAACATCAAGTAGTGTAGGAACTGGAAATCTAACGTGTGGACTCCACATTTCTCATGGCATCTGTGGTGAAGATGCAGATGGAGTTGGGTTTGTAGGCTGTGGTGACCTAAGACCAGTACCTGTTATAATTCAGTAATTGTTTTGGAAGTTTTGATCGAGTGATACATTGAGATCAGACTCAGTGGCCAGAGAAAAATCTTATTGCCATTAGAATCAATTGATCGTTTTGTTTATAGGGTAGTCTAGACTGAGGCCAGATAAGTCATTGTCATGGGAAAAGGTTCATCTTTTTTCTTTAAAAAGTAAAAAAAAAACCCCACAACTTTTGTATTTCTTCTCTCCTCCTACCTCACCTTTGAGAAAAGGTGACAGTAAGGGAAGAATAGTGAGCACAAAGAGGTTAAAAAACAAACTTTTAAACATGACTCTAAAACTGTAACAAATCCATGAAAATGGTGCTTGTCTTTAGGGATTTAATTTTATGCTTTTCATACCTGATATAAAAATAGTCATTATCTTGTTCCATATATACTTATAGATATGTCTATGTAAGGAATTTAAAAAAAAAAACACAAATGGAGGAACAGGGAGGGAGAACATCTCAAGATATTTTAAATCCACTGAACTTCTTGCTTGGACATTTTTAGATACTTACAAAATTTTTTAACATATTCTTTAAAAATGTATTTGTCAACTATTATAAGCCTACATATCTTTTCATTCTTAAGCGATTGGAGCCTATCAAACTAAAGTGGGGTAGAATGATGACTATAATTTTTTGAAGTATTTTAATTTTAAGTATGGAATGAAAAGAAATATAGGACAAATGTACATGTGCAGTTTGCATGAGCCATACATTTCATAATGTGGTTTTGCTAGAATGTAAGCCACATGGTGGTAGGGGTCTTGTCTGTCTTATTCACTGCTGTGCTCCAGTGCTTACCACAGTGTGCAAGTCATAGTAGAAACTCAATATCAGCTTAAACGAGTGAATACATACACATACACAGCCTTGCAGATGTCAAGGACTAGAAATTATTGGTTTCTCTAACTACATTGCCATACTGCCATATGAATGAAGCATTGCACTCAATTTGATCTTCTACCTAAAAATATAATCTTATATTTGGAAAAGAAGGGTATACACATACACATACAGATTTTACTTTAACTTATCTTAATGCTTTTAGTTGCTACACTATTTGGCAGAAGAAATGCTATCATTAGCAAATTAATAGAAATTCAGAGATGATAAATAAATTAAATCCCCATTATTGGAAAATAGTTTGAATTTTTTTTTGTCTTGAGGAATACATGCCTTTGATTCCTTTTGCTTTAGACTGACTTATGGAAGCATATCTTTATTATCGACACAAGCATATTCCAGTAATGTTTATCTTATCAGCAAACTGAAAATCATCCTTTCCTAGGAATAAAATATTTTAAATCCCTATACTTTATTTCGTGGAAATCTTTTATTTGCTAGATATGTAGTAAAATAGAAAAGTTTAGATTTTCTAAAGAGATCTGATCCAATAATGTGACTCTTGGTTCTTAGAGAACCACTGAGTTTTTTAAATCACCACAAGTATATCAATTTCTGTAGAATATGAGACCTAAACCTCTAGATCATTTCTATTGATCTATAAGTTTACACCTTAATTTTCCCTATCTGAAAAGCTAATGGATAAAGAGTTACTGTGATAGTCAAAATGATTGATCATAGCAGATGCCAAGATTCAAACATTATTGGATTACAGCATTTTATAAAACAATCAGAGAGGCCCTGACGATGGAGGGGATAGAGGTTAGATTGTTTAATTTCATCAGCATTTATAAAGGAAAGGTGATGTGAGTCTTGCCTTCTCTACAGGTTCTTGGGAAAGTCACATTAATAAGACTTTCTTTTTCTGTCTCAAATCCTGTACATGAAAACTCAATTACCAAAAGTGTCATAAGGAGTTCATTTATGAACATCATCCTAGAGAAAATAAGGACATGTCATTTCCTGCTTTAAAAACATCCAATGGCTTCCCACCACACTTGTGAAAGAATCTACCTCCTTGACAAGAACCACAAGTTCCTATCAGAGTTGGACAGTGCCTGCTTCTCAATCTTGTTTCCTAAGCACTGCTGCCATTTTATTTGTCTCCTTAACTTTCATGATTCTTTTCACCAGACACTATCTGCCCACAGGTCTCCCCACGAACTAGCTGAAATATTGCCCACACAGAGACCTTCCCTCACCACCCATCTCAAGTAACTCAACTCCTCCCACTGGAATATTAACTCTGTGAGAAGAGATTTTCCATTTATTCTACTGTAATCTTCCTTAGCAGTGGACTGTTACAAAGTAGGTAGATGCCCATCCAATATTTGTTAGATGGCTTTTTTAAAAATGTGCTTCTTGTTTATACCTTAATTTAAAAAATCAACCTTGGTGGTTCATCTAAGACAGCCAGCAGCGGGGGGAAGAGGTGGAATCATTGTCTAGGTGTCTGCCTGCCATGAGTTTTTTTTGCTCTGTCTCAACATTAGAATTTCACTTCCTTTTTTGCCTTTTATACAGTGTTTTGCTTTTCATTGTTTTCTTCTTCTTTAAATAATTTTGTTATTAAAAATATCTGGAGGAGAAAGTTTCAGATATTATGAGTAATATTCAAAGTGTTCCTTCATAAGGATGAGAATAAAGATACCAAAGAGTATGTAGAGCCTGTGATCATTCATGTCAAAAATGCAGAAATAATAATAGGTTTGTTGTATTTGTTTGTATGTGCACAAAGAAGCTCTGGAAGAATATGCAAGAAATGAATAATAGTGGGTACCTGGGAAGTGGGGACAATGGATTAGAAAAAGGAGTAAGAGGGAAATGTTTTATTCTACAATTTACGGATTTTAAAATGTGAAATTAGGAGATGCAATTTTTAATCCTCTAACACAAAATGTTAGAGATAAACTTTTTATTAAACAAATAAATAGTAAAACCTCATCAAACAAAAAATAAAACAGTATGTATACACAATACAAGGTCAAGCATGATAACTTTTGCTTTCAAAAGCAGATTGAAAATACAGTGACATCCGCATGTAGTCACTAAGTTGAACAGTTGGAGTAGATGTGAAAGTCATTTGTAGTCAAGGTTGAGCTCCTGTACAAAATCCAAAATGTTTTAGAAGTTTTAGAAGTTAGTGAATATATTTTCTGCTATATTAAATAAGGAACATAAACTACTAAAACTTTCAAGAAGATTAAGGAAACTTATGAATTTCAATTGCTTTACTAATTGAAATTGGTTACTTCTCTTCCTTAAAAACATTCATATAAGTGTATATTACTTTCACAATAATTACAGAACCTCTCATATTGACTTGTAGTGAACAGGGAGTATGAATTTGAAATGAAGATTCCATTTAGGTGGTGAGCATTGACATTGAAGGAAATATAATGATTTTTAGTAGGATTTTATAATGTGGCCAGCTAACCTCACCAAGACCATCAGACATAATCAAGGTTTTAAAAGTTGATTGACAGTTATGAATTAGTGTAGGTAGGGTAAAAATATGAGAGGCACATCTATGCCTATGGTTAAAGATGAATGAACTAATTTTCCTTGGATTACAGGCCTGTGAACCTGCAGCTTTTGCAATGAATAAAAGAATCCTGTGTGTAAGCCCTGAGACATTTCTCTGTATTTTCTCCTTGTCTCTTTATTATTTTTTTTCAGGTTAGCTGCTTTAATTAAATAATCTTCAAAACATTGGATGTTAAGAAATATACAAAACCTAAGATCCTGAGATTTCCTAATTTAGCATTGATTAAAATTGATGAGTTTGGAGTTTTCTATTAAATCAAAAGCTTCTGACTTTCAGCAACTCTTTATTTTTTGAGAAACAGCTTTTTCTTTGTGCAACAAAAAGGCTTAGAAAAGCTTCTTTAAAAAAAAAAGACTTACAGCTGCTGAGTCTTAAAATAGCCTTTAAGAACAACACTAGAACTAGCAAGGTGTGCAAATACACTGGGCACAAAACCAGAGGAGGCTAGAATCTTCCTCCGTTTGGCTCATGCCCTTTACTGGGGTTGCCTCCTACAAATCAGTACCACTATGGTTTTTTGCCTTTCCTGGAGCTTATTATTAAGAGGAGAGGCCATTTCTTTTGTTTCATTTATGCTGTTCTTTAATCCATTTATCCCTGAGGTTGCAATTTTTTGAACTGCAAAATCAGACCTTGGGGATGACCTTGAGCAGTAGGATATAAATAACTCCAACATGCTTAGCATTCCAATAATGGAACCCTAGGCATAAATTTAAAGTTTGCATTATTACTGTGTGACCATTTTATATACATTATATGGCATTGATTGACTAAAAGTATAGAAACGTTGAGTTAATAATAAAATATATTTCCTATGGCTATGCTTCTCTACTTGCAGGGAGCTTGATACCTGCTGAGTGCTCCCCTGAAAGAAAGGGCATTTTCTTACATAGCAACCTTACAATTATCAAAATCAGGAAACTAGCACTGATGCAATACTCTTACCTAACCTACAGCCTTTCTTCAGTTTTGATTGATTTTCTAAATAATGTCTTTTTCAGCAAAACAAAACCCTGGAATCTGTGTGGCATTCAGTTGTCATGTCTCTTTAGTCTCCTTTAATTCAGCAAAGTTCTTCAATCTTTCCTGTGTTTCATGACCTTGACATTTTAGAAGTGTAACAAGACAATCCTTTTCTGGACTGGTTTCCTTATTATTAGATTGAGAGTCTTCACTTTTGGCAGGAATACCATTAGGCAATATTGGGCGTCCTATTAATGGGCACGTGATGTCAATTTGTCCCATTACTAATGATGTGAATTTTGATCACTTGGCTAAGGTAGTATCTGACATGTTTCTTTATTGTAAAATTACCATTTTTCCCTTTGCATTAGTAAGTATTTTGTGGGGAGATGGTTTATAAATACCATTACTTCTCAAACTTTCACCCAGGTCTGTAATCATAGTTCCTATAATTTTTGCCTGAATCAATTATTATTATGATCATTTCCAAATATTAATTTCTAATCCCATCTTTCCTTCTATATTGTGTTTCCCAATTCCTTTCTGGATTTATTTATGTCAGTGTGGACTCTTAGATTCTCATTTTATTTAGTGTCTTGTAATTGTTTACTATTATTTGTTTTGATTATCTGAACGTCCAAGTGGAAGTTCCTTTATGCTAGACCCTGTGTCCTCTGGATATGTCTCTGTCATTAGATACTTCCTTACTTTCTGGCACCACAAGGTCTTCCAGGCACATCTTTTACATTCTCTGACCCAGCCCTAGAGGGAGGGCATCTTCTAGGAGAGGTTTTAAGCTAAGATTCTAATGACAAGAAGTTGGCAGCCATGCAGAGCGAAGGATCATGAGAGAATGGAGGGAAGAGACAACAGAGAGTGAGTCCAAAGACAGGGATGCCTGGTCAAGTTCAGGGATCAGAAAGGAAGCCAGTGAGGCTTAAGAAGGAAAATGATGTTGATGAAATCACAAAGATCAAGAAGCTTGCAGCAGTATTTTTATGAACAGATGTTTCTGTGTAGATAATATTGTATATATTTTTGTCATTGTCACAGAAGCTTTGAGTTTCACCTAGGCTGGTAGATGAGTATCCTCTAAGAGGGCCAACAGGTGGGAGACAGGCAGGCAAAGGAAAAAGATAGCTTTGCAAAGGAGAAACAAAGGAAGTCCAGTCATGGGTCTCAGCATGGGACATCTGCTAGCAGTGGAGAGAACATCATTTCTTGCACTGATTTTTCAACGGACCCAAAGCAAAAGAGCAACAGACAATAAGACAAGCTGTGGTTTTGCTGATCATCCAGGAGGAAGTGTTTGTGATTCAGCAGTTACACAGTGCAGGAGTGTAGGGGAAATAAGGTACAGAAACTTGGGAAACATGGCAGCAGTAGAGGGAAGTGCAAACTATTTCAGATCTTCTCACACTGGAGAAGCTGTGTTAGAGAATATAAGGGAAACATTGAGGGGCTCCTACAGGCAGTCATCTTCCCAAACATTACTGAGAGAGATTAGTCCTAGTCTAGTAAGAATAAATGTGAACCACAGTGAGAGGATACCTCAGGAAAGAAAAAGCACAATGCAGCCTGAGTCCTATTCACTAATAGGTCATGGAGAGAACAGCTTGTCATCTCCTTGTGGAGCAGAATTAGTGATTAGATGATAACACCTCTACTTCTAACAGAAGCCTTTTAGAAGCCTGTATAAAACCTGGCCACAGTGTTTGGATTCTACACAAGTGTTTCTTGCTTCCTGTCTTAGTCTACTTGTGTTGCTATAAAGAAATATCTGAGGCTGGATAATGTATAAAGAAAAGAAGTTTATTTGGATCATGGTTCTGCAGGTCGTACAAGAAGCATGGCACAAGCACATGCTTCTGGTTAGGGCTTCAGGCTGCTTCTTTTCATATCAGAAAGTGAAGGTGAATGGGTGTGTATAGGTCACATGGCGAGAGTGGGAGAGAGAAAGGAGGTACCAGGCTCTTTTTAACAACCAGTTCTCAAGAGAACTAATAGAGTGAGACTCACCACCACTCCTCCAGGGACACATTAATCTATTCATGAGGGATTTATCCCCGTGACCTAAACATCTCCCATTAAGCTCTGCCTCCAACATTGGGGATCAGATTTCAACATGAGATTAGAAGGAGTAAAACACACCAAACCACAGTAGTTTGTAAGACCCCACATTAAAAGAACTCCATTCAGATTTTGTTGAAACAGAATCACTGAAAAAGTTGGAGCAGCAGAGGGAAACAGCAGCAAATGAAGATTATCTTTTTTTTTTTTTTTTTTGAGATGGAGACTCACTCTGTCACCCAGGCTGGAGTGTAGTGGCATAATCTCAGCTCACTGCAAGCTCCGCCTCCCGGGTTCACGCCATTCTCCTGCCTCAGCCTCCCAAGTAGCTGGGACTACAGGTGCCCACCACCACGCCTGGCTAATTTTTTGAATTTTTAGTGGAGACGGTTTCACCGTGTTAGCCAGGATGGTCTCGATCTCCTGGCCTTGTGATCTGCCCCCCTCTGCCTCCCAAAGTGCTGGGGTTACAGGCGTGAGCCACCACACCTGGCCTATCTTGTACTTTCTAAACTGGTCCTAAGCAAAGACAGAAACATCCAAATCCAGCTTTGCCAAATTCACGAAGCTCTCATGCTCTTGATGCATGGACACTAATTGCCTGTTAGTCATTCCTATTTGTTGGTTTTCCCTTTCCTATATTGATTTATTTCCACCTGTGTGGATACGTGTTTTATACAATGGCCTTACTATTATTAATAAAACTAATAAGCATTTGTAATAGTCTGTTTTCACACTCCTATAAGGAACTACCTAAGACTGGGTAATTTTTTTTTTTTAAAAAAAGGTTTAATTGACTTACACTTCCGCATGGCTGGGGAGGCCTCAGGAAACTTACAATCATGGTGGAAGGTGAAGGGGAAGCAAGTACCTTCTTCACAAGAAAGCAAGAGAGAGAGAGAAGGGGGAAGAGCCATGCACTTATCAAATAACCAGATCTCCTGAGGACTTTATCATGAGAACAGCATGGGGGAAAGTACGTCCATGATCCATCACCTCCCACCAGGTCCCTCCCTGACACATGGAGATTATGATTCGAGATGAGATTTTGATGGGGCCACAAAGCAGAGCCAAACCATACCATTCTGCGCCTGGCCTCTCCCATATTTCATGTTCTTCTCACATTTCAAAACACAATCATGCCTTCCCAACAGTCCCCCAAAATTTTAACTCATTCCAGCATTAACCCAAAAGTCCAAGTCCAAAGTTTCATCTGAAACAAGGGAAGTCCCTTCTGCTTATGAGCCTGTAAAATCAAAAGCAAGTTAGTTACTTCCAATATACAATAGGGGTATAGGCATTTGGTAAATGTTCTCATTCCAAATGATAGAAATTGGCCAAAACAAAGGGGCTACAGGCCCCACACAAATCCAAAACCCAACAGGGCAGTCATTAAATCTTAAAATTCCAAAGTAGTCTCCTTTGACTCCATGTCTCACATCCAAGCCATACTGATACAAGAGTGGGCTCCTGAGGCCTTGAACAGCTCTACCCCTGTGGCTCTGTGGAGTACAGCCCTCATGACTGCTTTCACATTGAGTGCCTGCAGCTTTTTCAGGTGCACAGAACAAACTCTCAGGGGATCTACCATTCTGGCGTCTGGAAGATGGTGGCCCTCTTTTCAGACCTCCACTAGGCAGTGCCCCAGTGGGGACTCTGTGTGGGGGCTCCAACTCCACATTTTCCCTCTGCAGTGCCCCATTAGAAGTTCTCCATGAGGGCGCTACACCTGTAGCAGACTTCTGCCTGGACATCCAGGCATTTCCATACAACCTTTCAAATTTAGGCAAAGGCTCCCAAAGCTCAACTCTTGTCTCCAGTTCACCCACAGGTCCAACAACACATGAAAACTGCCAAGGCTTGGGGCTTGCACCCTCTGAAGCATTGGCCTGAGCTGTACCTTCGCCCCTTTTAGCCATGGCTAGAGCTGGAATGGCTGGGACACGGGGTACCATATCCCAGAGCTGAACAGAGCAGTGGGGCCCTGGGACTGGCCCAGTAAATCACTTTTTCCTCCTAGATCTCTGGGCCTGTGATGGAAGGGGCTGCTGTGAGCATCTCTGACATGCCCTGGAGACATTTTCCCCATTGTATTAACATTTGGCTCCTTGTTATTTATGCAAATTTGTGCTGCTGGGTTAAATTTATCTCCAGAAAAAGGGTTTCTCTTTTCTACCATATAGTCAGGCTGCAAAATTTCCAAACTTTTATGTCTGCTTCCCTTTTAAACATAACTTCCAATTTCAGACCATCTCTTCTTCATGCATATGAACGTACACTTTTAGGAAATGCAAGGTCACATCTTGAACACTGCTGCTTAGTGATTTCTTCTGCCAGATACTCTAAATCGTCTCTCTCAAGTTCAAACTTCCACAGATCTCTAGGGCAGGTGCACAATGCTTCCAATCTCTTGCATAGCAGGAGTGACCTTTATGCCAATTTTCAATAAATTTCTCATCTCCATCTGAGACCACATTAGCCTGGAGTTCATTGTGCATATCATTATCAGCATTTTGGTCAAAACCATTCAACAAGTCTATAGGAAGTTCCAAACTTTCCCACATCTTCCTGTCTTCTTCTGAGCTCTCCAAACTGTTCCAACCTCTGCCTGTTACCCATTTTCAAGATCACTTCCACATTTTCAGGTATCTTTATAACAGTGCCCCAAACTTTCGGTATCAATTTATTTTATTAGTCCACTTTCACACTGCTATAAAGAACTACCTGAGACCGGGTAATTTATAAAGAAAACAGGTTGAATTGACTCACAGTTCCATATGGCTGGGGAAGCCTCAGGAAACTTACAATCATGGTGGAAGGTGAAAGAGAAACAAGCACTTTCTTCACAAGGCAGCAGGAGAGAGAGAGAGAAAAGAAGTGGGAAGAGCCACACACTTATCAAACAACCAGATCTTGTGAGAACTCTATTATGAGAAAAGCATAGGGGAAACCACCCCCCATGATCCAATCACCTCTGACCAGGTCCCCTTCCCTGACACAAGGGGATTACAATTTGAGATGAGATTTGGGTGGGGCTTCAGAGCCAAACCGTATCAGTGTCATTCATATTTTCATTGCTATACTTTTCTTTTACTTCATATTACAATTTGTCCAACACATATAATTTTTTATTCTTCCATTCAACTGTATACTTCTTGAAGGCTATAGGCACAGTGCCTGGTACAAAAGAGATGCTTTATAAATGTTTGTTGAACAAAGGAATAAATAAACTGCCAAGGCTGCAGAGACACAGGTATCAGCTAAACCACCACCACCTGAGAGGACAGGGTGGCGGACTTAACAGCCATTATTTAGTGTTAGTTGAGAAATGGTGTGTGTGTTGTATCTCATCTAACCAGTTGTTCTTATAAAAAGTGCTAGGTCCTCAAAATATGTAATAAATGTTCCTCGTAATGAAAAGATTTTAAATCGTGCTCTTTGTCCGATTTGTTTTTTTGTAAATTTCCCAGGGATGATTTAAAATAAGCTCCCATCATCTGGGGTTTTGTTTTCTTTTTAATTGAATATTGAACTGTTTGGGTCTCTATAGAATTTGAAGATGCCTAAGGGCCCATGCAAATGATCCTAGACATTCTAATCTCAAGCAAATGATCCTTTCTTCTCACTGTGAGGGCCTCAGGTTTTTCGTGTATAAATTGCACATATTGGAGTTCATGCTGCCTGGCCTCTTCATCTGAACAGTCCAGAGCTCTATGGCCCCCACTAAGAGTGTGGCTATTGCCCTTTAAATACTCTGTGACCCTTATTAACTGTGACTTTATTATGGGGCTTGTTCAAAATAAAATAGAGATGCTGGAGATAAATCCAGAAAACACATAGTTATTGGTGTTTTTTATTAAAACTGAAGTGTAACAGTGGGATCCAAGTCAGGCATCCTTTTCTATCTAAGATCCTCCCACCTCGGTGCAAAAAGTCATATTGTGGGGGTTGTTGTGGTGACTAATACACACTACTCTTACTACTCTTGGATGCTTTAATAGCTTGCAGGATTGAACTTGTTGACATACACGTTTTCTCATCGTCAAGGAGAGTTTCAAAAGTCTGGACTGTGTCCTACTCCTCTTTCCATACCCAGTATTTAGGCCAGACCCCAGCACATAGTAGGTGTTTAATAAATAATTTTATGAATGAATAAATGTATGTATGCACACATACAAACATACATACATACATGCATGTTATATATAGGATTAAGGGCTTACAGAAATCAGGAGTGAAAAAGAATACATTTAAAGCAATCTTTTTCCTAAAACAAAGAATAAAGCAAAACGGAATATTTCCACAAAATGCTGGCAGCTTGAGAATGAGTGTTTTTATAAACCACAGTGAAAGAAATTTCTCTTTGATGACAACTTTATTTTTAGAAAGGGCACAGGTGGTTTATAATCTAATGCATTAATACTGAAGAATGTTTAAATAAATGAATGAATGGATGAATGAGTGAGTGAATGATTGTGATAGACACAGACAGCTTTCTTTGGAATTGGTAGCATTCTCTCTCCTTCAAGTCTATTTTAAATATAAATTAAAGTACACATAAACACAAAATACACACAACAAAATGTCAGTATCTAACACACACACACACACACACACACACACAGTGAGAAATGGTTTCTCTTTTATTCCCAGGCTGTCCGGTGGGTCTGTAAGTAACCATACCTTTAGGAATGTGGACAGGATAGTAACTTAAGCTGGTTCCGCAGCTCCTGAGTGGGTGGTGGAGACAGGGCAGCTCTGAATGAGCCCTTTGATGGACCCAAGCATCTCCCATCTCCAAGCGCCTCACTCTCATTAGCACTTGCCCTTGGGGCAGCCTTCTGCCAAAGGAAAGAAGACAGGAGCACACCCCATGCTGAGCATTGCCACATCTCACCGGGGATTGCCTGTCTGGCTCTGTTGCTGGTGAGCCACGCAGCTTTGCAGTCCTGTTTCCCGTTCTCACACTAGGGCCATCCTTTGCCCAGCGGCTGCCTCTTCTTTCCCAGGTTGCTGACCTGCAGCCATCCACGTGCGTGGCTGCTTTGGGGGAGCTGTGGCCGTGGAGCTCAGGGCTCCCAACAGCTGGCCTTTCTCCATTGTGAACCGGTAAATGCTAAAACTTTTGCTCCATTCCCAGGGGACCCCCCCATTAAATTGATTTTGTATTCACTACCTGCCAACAGGACCTGTAAGCGAGCCAAGAGGAGCAGCAGATTAAGCATAATTATGAATTCTGAGTGGAAGGGAGTAGTTTGAGATTGTTTTTCATGAAAGACCTGTTTTTTTCCTACTGAAAATTCACATGAGGAAGTACTGAATGCTCCATGGAGTCTTTATATCAAAATGCTCTTTGCAATTAGTGCTTCTTACTCCTTGCGTTTTCATGGAACAGATAGAAAACCTCTCAAACTTGAAAGCTGTTCTTGGAATTGGATTTTGGTTTGCTCAGGATTTGTATCTAATTTTCTAGAGAAGTATTATAACATTTATTAACAAGAACGGGTACTAAGTGTAACCCTCAAGACATTTCCCAGGCTTAGTTGTCAATGAGAAGCTAATCCCTCAGGATTTCTAAACCAGCACAACTGAGTAAGGATTCAAAGGCCTCTTGCAGGCTGTTCTTGAGTGCTTCACATGTGATCATCAGTAACAAGTCTATGGTACCATTTATTCTTTTACTCTTTCCTTCTTCATAAATGGGAAAAAGAGAATCCAAAACATGGAGCATAAAAATATTTGCAGTGCCTGCATACTCTATACTGACTCAGTACTATGAATGTTACAACGTGCTAACTTTTCCTAATTTGATATAAAATTATCAACACACTTCCTCATGTGTTTTCTTCATATTGCTGATATATTTTCCCTTTTTGAAATACTTTTATCTGCATATTAGAAAAGCATTGAAGTTTGCTACTGGAATAGTCTGTCCGAATAGTCTGTCCAAATAATCTGTCCAAATAATCTGTTTACCCATCATAAATTACTATCATGTTATTAAAAAGGTAAGATCAGAAGTTGCTTGATACCAAGTAAAAATACCGACTTTTAGCAAGTCCAATAAACTTTGAAAGGAATTAATAATGATAACAACAATGAAAGCAGCCAGAAGGTACTACGTGCTTACAGTAAGTCAGACACTATGCCAAACTTTTGATATTTATCATCTTTTAAAATCTTCACAAAATTATAAGTTAAATACTATTATTATCTTTACAGATGAGGAAACTGGAACTTAGAGATTGTGAGTTAGTTTAAGATCATGAGGCAGTTTTTGGTTGGAGGCTAAAATTGGAGCACTGACATACGTATGTTCCATGGATGCTAAAGATTTAAAAAAAAAACTCTCTTAATTGCTTTTAGAGTAAGCTTTAAAGAACACACAAGAAAAATCAGTCTCATTTCTTTCTAATCATCTCTATATAAAACCCTCTTGTTTCTTATATTCTTAAAAATTATTTAAATATATTCATTGTACCTGGTTTAAAAAGCAACTAATGCATTTGGTTAAAAGAAATTCCACATATATTAATATTTTAAAAGCTACGCAACCCCCAAATCCCAGTTGAATTAAATTTTCACTTGTTATCTAAGTGTGTGCTTGGAAAAAAATAAAACCTGCTTTTGTTTATAATGTTAAAGCATCAATATGGTACATTCATATTTAGTAAGTTTTTTAATTCCCTTGTTTACAAAATTATGTTTAACAATTTATATTGTTATGTTTATCAAAATATTTAATGATGAAGCAAATGTAAGAGAAGTATAAAACACAGGAAGATATATTCCACCCTTGTGTTATCTATACCTCTTTATAAATTCAATATCCCATGGAATTATGGCTTGTGTTTTTAGCCATACTAGTGGAGCTACCTTTTGGGCAAGATGGATTATATTGCTTCTTTGGATGCTGATATTTGGTTGTTTAAATGACTTACAGTATGCAATCCATCCCCACGTTTACATCAAGTATTTACTAAATATAAGACATCTTGTTAGTCTGAATTTTATTGTAGCTTTTAGCTTTTACAGAAATCTTGCTTTCTGTTGAATAGTCAGGGAACTTTGGATCTGCTCATCCGTTGTTTGGTTAACATTATAATCTAGACCTGGGTGCCGGATGCTGTGTGTAAACTATAATTTTTGCTTTTTGCAAACTTGGTATGCCTAAAGGTTTTTGAAACTTTTTTTTTCTTTTTTTTTTTTTGGTGAGACAGAGTCTCGCTCTGTCACCCAGGCTGGAATGCAGTGGTGTGATCTTGGCTCATTGCAAGCTCCGTCTCCCGCATTCACGCCATTCTCCTGCCTCAGCCTCCCGAGTAGCTGGGAGCACAGGCACCCACCACCACGCCCAGCTAATTTTTTGTAATTTTAGTAGAGACGGGGTTTCACTGTGTTAGCCAGGATGGTCTCGATCTCCTGACCTCGTGATCCGCCCACCTCAGCCTTTCAAAGTGCTGGGATTACAGGTGTAAGCCACCGTGCCTGGCCTGAAACATTTTCATGGCGTGAAGCACAGTGTGAGGGGCCATAGTATTTATCCAGCCTAATTATTTCCCCCCGACTTCTCACACTTCCATTGTTTAATCATAGTGGTGGCCATGTAGAATGACCCGGAAAGGAATCAAATAGATAGTTCTCTCACTTTATATGTGACCTTTCTGAACTTCAAATATATGAAGGAGTTCACAGATTTGAAGATGATATGTGACTGAGTTAGATAATAGTTGACTGAGTCCCCCTTCAGATAATAAGCCTGTAAAACCAACTGGTCATTGATAAATGACAACTGTATAGCTCCTAAGGGAAAAAGATGGAAAGTCAGGGAGGTAGCAGGCAACTAAGTGATTTACACCTTTGTTGTGGCATACAACTAAAAGAGTAAATACTTGTATTTCTTCAACTTGTAAAGGAAATATATCTGAGTCATGAAAAAAATTTTGTATGACCTATCCATAGGTTTTCTTGATGACTCTTTAAAAGGTATGTTTGAAAATATGGCAACTGGCTGGGTACGGTGGTGCAATCCTATAATCCCAGCACTTTGGGAGGCTGGAGTGGGCAGATTGCTTGCGCTCAGAAGTTCCAGACCAGCTTGAGCAACATGGCGAAAACCCATCCCAAAAAATGCAAAAATTAGCCGGGCACGGTGGTGCACACCTGTAGTCCCAGTTACTTGGAAGGCTAGGTGGGAGGGTTGCTGGAGCCCAGGAGGTTGAGCCAGGAGGTCCCAGCAGTAAGCTGAGATTGCACCACTGCATTCCAGCCTGGGCTACACAGTGAGACTCTGTCTCAACAACAAACAAACAAACAAGCAAACAAAATATGGCAACTGGAAAAACTTACACAAGGTGTTGTTAGAACTCATATTTCCCTTTGCTTCACAGATTCTGCTTGCTTCGTACTTCCCTTTGTATGGGTGGAAGAAAATGCGATCTGTTCCTCGTCCCCGATGCATCCCCTCTCCTCTTGCCCTCACTTTGTGGTCGTTTGATCAAAGACCCAACATAATAAGCATTCTTTAGGCGCCAGGTGCAGGCTGAGAAGTTTTGATACAAAACTCAGAAGGTGGCAGCCTGCACCCTTGCCAGGATCCCCAGGGGAAACTAAGATGGGAGCTCTCCGAGAGTCCTTTTTTGACCTGATTTCTTCACTGAACACTGTGTGTGATTCCCAAAGTAGACAATAAATCACATTAGAGATGGAAAAACATCCCGACCTCATACAATGACGTCACTGGGATATGATTTCCATAGAACACCTGTAAACTGATAGATAACTTGAGAGAGTCACCAGGACATTCTAAGAAGCACACATTATGAAAGGAGGACTGAAATTGATTGATGACATCAATGCTGTAAATAAATTGAATTTGCTGTGAGGATTTTCAATAAATTTCTAGAGCTATTGAATAATGAAAGTTAGTGTCTACTGAGCACTAGTAATACAGGTAAGCACTTTTGATTTTACTTCTCCTTTTATTTCCTCAATGACCTAATAAGTTAGACACTATCATGATGAGTATTTCTCAGATGAGGTAACTAAGGGCTAGTATTAGGTTGGTACCAGAGTAATTTCGGTTTTTGCCGTGGCAAAGACCACAATTACTTTGGCATCAACCTAATAGTTAGGATTCAGAACCAATAGTATAGTATGTGTGTGCATGTGTGTGTGTGAATGTATCCCAGGTCTATCAGTCTATCTATCTATAGAGACAGAGAGAGAGGGAGAGGGGAAAGAGAAGAGAGAGAGAGAGATTGATGTATTATAAGAAATTTGTTCACATGATTCAAAAGCTGAGTTGTCCCACAATCTGCCGTCTGTCAACTGGAGGAGAGCTGATGTTGTAGTTCCAGTCTGAGTCCAAAGACTAGAGAATCAGGAGAGCCAATAGTCTATATTCCAGGCCAAGTTTAGAAGAAGACAGATGTACCAGCTCAGAAAACAGTCCAGCAGAGAGAGGATTCTCTCTTACCCTGCCTTTTGTTTTATTCAGGCATCCAACAAATCGGGTGAGGCTCACCCATGTTGGGGAGTGCAATCTACTTTACTTAGTCTATTGATTTACATGTTAATCTCATCCAAAACCACCCTCACAGACACATACAGAATAATGTTTAACCAAATATCTGGGTACCCTGTGGCCATCAAGTTGACACATAAAATTAACCATTACCTTGGGATTAGAAAGCTCAAAAAATATATTGTACTTGGTCTCTCAGCCAATGGGATGAAAATGACAGAAGTACAATATTAAACTAAATTATATGAAATTATGAATTGTTCAAAGTTAAACCAAGCAATTGATGAGGGAGATGAGGTAATAGAAAATACACTGAATTTGTTGTTGTTTTTGTTCTTATAGGGTGTGGTAGGGGAGTTAGGGAGAACTATATAACAAGCAATTGCAAGAACGTTTAGACTATGTGATAATTAGTATATTGAAGTCAAATTGATCTATTTTTACTAACTATAGAAAGATTTTTGTGCCCTGCTTATGGGTTTTCATGCTTTCTTTCAAGGGCTGTAAATGGAGGTTCAAGACTACTTGCTTGTTTGTTAAAATACTATTGAGCAGTCAGGCCAATCCCAAGTAAGGATTACCACCATGTAGCATCCAAAGAGCATGACGATGTCAACCATCAGTTGTAGAAGCCCACAGACCTTGGCCCACTGCATCAACTATGGGTTTGGAGTTGTCAAGGAGCACTCAACATACAAGGCACTGGCTGGAACAATGTTTTACTTATAGGAGAGGAACAGCAAAATCTGTTGTGTGCTGCTCTCCTGCAGCTAGTGGGACTGCATACACCCCTCTCATGCTGCAGCAGAGGGACTCTCTTTTCTTCCTATGGGGGCAGATATACTGGTGGCACTGGCCAGGTACCATACAATGCATATGCCAAAGCAATACAAGGAAGTTCACTGTGCACCCAGAATAAGGAAAAGATTTCTCCTAATAAGGAAGGAGAATATGGTGCCAAGTTGTCACTTGGCACCCAGCTTCCATTAAAAGGGAATATTCTATGTTCAGGGCACTGATTGGGCAATCCTCAAGAGGGGAGATAGGTCATGCAAGAAGTCCCCAACAAAGACCGCATGGAGGATCCCTCCCCAGATGGACTATCTTACCCTGCTGCTTCCTCTTCGCAGAATAAGTCCTGTGGTCATGACCTCTGTGGGGCATGGTGGCTGCATAGCAGAGCTCGGGTATCATGCATCATGCTTTTCTTCACAGAAGGTGTGGAGGGCTGATGATGTGAGGTGGTAATCTTCTTCCAGTCACTCAGATGTATCTCCCTCAAGTTAGCAGATGTAGAGAGAGAGGGAGGGCGGAGATCTTTTGCTTACTGCTCTAGGATGAGGGAATGTGGAGTCTAAGATGATAAATGATCAGCTGGAGGTGGAAAAAGAACTGATCCCTGTTCCTCAGAAAAAGAACCATCATCAGAGCTTCCATCTATACAGCCCCAGAATCTCAATCACAAAAAGAAAGCAATAACGCATAAGCAAATCATGTAATTGTAAAATAGACATTTTAAAAAATTAAATGATATAATTATACAATAGAAACGAAAACAGGAATAAAATTAAATAGTTAAAATAAAGCTGAAAATGAAAAATGAAGTAGCCACTTCTAGGAGACAAAAAGAAGGTTTAAATGAGATTCTATACTAATGAGTAAATACTACAAAGCAAAAAAAAAAAAAGATGAAAGAAATGAAAAAACAGAAAGACGGCCATAAAATAGTTAGTGCTATGGACTAAATTGTGCTCCCCATCCCCAAATATGTATGTTGAAGCCCTAACTCCCTATGTGATGGGAACTTTGGGAGGTAAATAGGTGTAGAAAAGGTCATGTGGGGGAACTTCCTAATGGAATAATTAGTACCCTTATAAGAAGACATACCTGGCTGGGCACAGTGGCTCATGCCTGTAATCCCAGCATTTTGGGAGGCTGAGGCAGGCAGATCATCTGAGGTCAGGATTTCGAAACTAGCCTGGCCAGTGTGGTGAAACCCTGTCTCTACTAAAAATACAAAAAAAAAAAAAATTGTAGCTGGGCGTGGTGGCATGCACCTGTAGTCCCAGCTACTTGGGAGGCTGAGGCAGGAGAGTCGCTTGAAACCGGGAGGCAGAGGCGGAGGTTGCAGTGAGCCAAGATTCTGCCACTGCATCCAGCCTGGGCAATGGAGCGAGACTCCACCTCAAAAAAAAATAAATGAAAAAAGACATACCAGAGACTTTGCTATCTTTGTTTCTCTGTCTCTCTCCTCACCATGCGAAGGCTTACTGAGAAGGCAGCTGTCTGCAAGCCAGCAAGAGGGCCTTCACCAGAAGCCAACCATGCTAGCACTCTGATTTCAGACTTCCAGGTTCCAGAACCATGGGAAATAATTTCCGTTGTTTAAGCCATCCAGCCTATGGTATTGGGTTATGGTAGCCTGAACTGACTAATCCAAACAAGTAGCTTGTAGAAGCAAAATAAAGGTTCCAAATCCTTTTTTTTCCAATAAAAAATACCAACTAGAATATCAAAAAGAATAATAAAGCATGATAGGCTGAAATGATACTAAATTTAATATAATTTAGAATAAGACGATTGGAAAATACAAATGCTTTGAAAACACAGCAATAAAGAGAAAAACAAAAGAGAATAAAGAAAACTCTTCAAGAAAAAGAAATAGTACAAAGATGAAGGTTGAACTTCATAATGAGGCCAATAGGTCATTAGCTGGACAGGGCCTCAGAAGTCCAATGTGCTCCTGCTGGTGGGCATGGGTCCTCCCTGAACCTAGAGCAGTTCTTCAGATGAAGCACTGACTGACAGCGGGTACTTGGACTTAACTCTTCAACTCTTGCTGGTGATTTTGTCCCTGGTGAGATCACATATCTCTCACTCCTCGTGGCAGAGTTTTCTATCTGCTGCAAGGGATCCCAGCTGGTGTGTCCACCTAGACCACAAAGCTATACAAAAGCTAACATCCCACTGCCAGACCGAATTGGACTCAGTCCTCCTTCCTATCTGCCCACTCATTTTTCCTTTCTTTTATCCATTAAAAAACACTTACTGGGGACCTGTAGTGATGTATTAGTGGCCATTCCAGATGCTGGGTGCACAAAAAGAACCTGAAAACCACCCTCTTGAAGTTTACACTTAAGTGGGTAGGTGAAGGAGAAAGGCAAAAAAAAAAAAAAAAAAAAAAAAAAAACTGAACAAATACATGTTTTCTAAAGTCAACTGCTGTGAAGCAAACCAACAACACGCTGAGACTAAATAGAAAGGGAGCTCTATTTTCAGATAGAGTGGACACGGAAGGCCTTAAGAGATCTACGCTGAGACCTGAAGTACGAGAAGAACCCAGGAGAAGAATCCGACAAAGATGAGTGAACAGCGCACAGTCTCTAAGTTAGAAAGAGCTTCACGTGTTCCTGGGACCCCTGAAATCAGCCTGTGAGTGTGACATAGGACAAGAAGAGTGGCCAGAGAGGGAATCATGGTCTCTAAAGTTGTGTGTGGTCCTTGGGCAAACTGTATGACAGTTCTGTGCCTGGGTTTCCTTGTCTACTCATAAAATGTAGTCGACAATACCATCCCCAGAGACCGTGCATAATAGTTAAATGAGATGCAGTATATCGAAGACACTTAAATCTTGGAATTCATTTCTTCAGCTTCCTTCTGGCAGAGGCAATTTTTCTTCCAGAATCAAAGACATGTTTGGCCCCTTGAGACTATGAACTACTGGAAATTTAAAATGATTGCTTGCTTTTTTTTTGCTTTCAATGTATGCAAAAATTACATGCAGTGTATGGGACTGATAATGTGCCCATCTAAATTCAATGAGAAGATAGTTTAAGACACCAGATTAATTACTTTTCAATTGAGTGTTTTTCATAATGTACTCAGCTTTTGAGGCAAAGACTCAGCCATAAATCTTAAAATTAGCTGGGGAATTAATTTTAAAATTAAACACACTATGATGAATTACAAGCAAATGAATGATTAGTAATGTAGAAAGACACGACCGGGCCAGGTAGGTGCCTATGTATATGGCGACTTGTACTGAGCGGCCTTTGCAGGTCAGCATCTTGGTCAGGAAGGAGGAGGGTAATAAATATTTCTCTAATTTTGTATTTTAACTTTCCCTTTCAAAAACTTATGCTTGAGAATTTGTTTCCAAATTGAAACTGAATTTATAAGCTGTAGGATTTTACAGCATACAGTGACAATGAGAAGACTTAAGGAACTAACACTTCAGAATCTGAAAATGCAAAGATTAGAAAAATAGTCACAACTGAAGTATGCTGATGACTCAGTCACTCGCTCGACTTCCTAAACATATTCCCTCATCCATCTTTGCTAACTGGAGTCCCTCTTCCCCTCATCGACTTGCTGCTTCCTACCTCAAAAGCATGACATTTATTTTTTCTCCTTGTTAAGGGTGATCCAATAACACAGAATCCTGCAGAAATAAGTAGTGATTTTATTTCCTTCCGATGAAGCTAAACAACTATCAGGAAGATATTCAGTGAAGAAATGCATAGCTAACTGTGCATTTATATTTGTCTATTTCACTTGGGAGGAAATAACATAATAGGCCCATTTTTTAAAATCTAGATTCCAGGGTTAAAAATGGGGAAAGGGTGAGGAAGGGAGAGAGGAATGAGGCCACTGCCCATTTCTTTTGGAGCCTTAATACTTTTCCTTATGGGGTTTAGGGTTGGAAGAGACGTTGTTTCCATTAAGAAAGAAACAAGAACACCCTTCATGGTTCCTGCCCTGTAACAAATTTATCCTAGTTCTTATAAAAGTCTATAAGCTTTGCAGAAGAAATGATGTGTAGAGCCACATGAGAGAGGATAATCTGAGCAGTGTCTATAATTCCCCAACACTTCCCCAGTAGTTTGTTAGAAATTGAAATTCTGAATTTAGGTTTTGTCTGCAGATGTTTTTGTTAAAATGCATTCATGTAGCCAGAACAGAGAGTATTTCCACACCGGCTCCTGATTAGATTTGCAGTGGAGGAAATGTGGCAATGCACTGTGAAAGAGAGCACAGCCCTGGTACTGTGGCCTTTTTTCAGTCCCTGTGCCTGTCATTTGCTGGTTGTGTGATCTTGTAAAATGTATTCACCATTTTGAGTCTTACTTCCCTCTGCTATAAGATTGTGAAGACTCCTTAGCCCACAGGTTTAAATTAAATTAAATGAGTTGATATATGGAAAGAACTTGGCATTGTATCCAGAGTATAGTTCACATATCAAAACTTTTAGCTATGATTAGTTGCTTATCAGATTTAACAAGCTGAAAGAATGAGTTTGGAAAAGCAAGATTTGATCAGAGGAAAGGGAAGGCATTACTGAATGAGGAAATGGGTGAGGACTGGACTGGTCTTTGGAGGGATTCAAGGTGAGCATCAAGGACTTCTGTAATCAGCTGGGGGACTTGGCTCCTAAACAGAAAAGAAGTAATGAAAGTCAAGAGACAAAGACTTTTATTTCACAATCAAACACTTGTCTGATGGAAAGTGAAAGCTAAACAATGCATTTTACAAAAGTTAACTCAGTGACTCCTCAATATAAACTTATGAGGTAGGTACAAGTTCCATTTACAGATGAAGAGACTAAGGCACAGAGAGGTTAAGTACTTGCCCAGGAACATACTGCTGCTGAGTAGCAGAGCTTGGGTTTAAATCCAGGCTGCTAAGTCCATGACTGTAAACATTAGACTCAGCTTCATTTTTACAACAATTTTTATGGAGCCTGTCTCTGAATATTTAGAAGTGGAGCAGGAGATCCTAAGGTTTATATTGTTCAGTGGTATTCCCTCCTTCCTTTCTGGATGCCCACTTTTTTGAGCACTTTCTTGTTGTGTCACTGTTCTAATACATCATGAGTCAACCAGTTCCATTTTATCTGAAACTTCAGTGTGTTTTCACTTTTATGTATTTTCTAGTTTTATTTTCCTGGAGATCTGGTAGCTAATATAATTTTATTTCATAGTCCATATAAATTTATTGAAATTAGTATGCGTTTTCTACTAGTATCGACAATACAGTATTTTCTTATTTGACTACTTGCTATCTGTGGCGGTTAAAGCAGTGGCAGTGATCAAAATCTGCAATTCATTTTTCAAAGACAATATTCTTTTATTATAAATTTGCGTTGCTTCATGTGATTTAGAAAATGGTAGTAATTCAACTGGCCTTATAACCGTTAAAGCCTGGGTACATTTCTTTACCTTTTTTCCTTTATGCATGTGCTCTGAAACATTTTTTCCCACAAGAAGTGAATTTGTTACCTTTTTGTGACATAAACATTCAAAATTATAATGTAGCTATTTATTGACTTTTTAAAACATTGCCAGTTTTGATGCTGTAAACCTATTAAAAGTCATTGATAAGCATACGATGGTTCCTATAAATCTGAGTGAAAGTCACAGTTGTGAAGTCCCAACTTATTTTTACTCAACTGTATAAAGCTGAAAGAGACAATAATTTTAATTTAATTGCAAATATATACATGTATTCCTTTGTGTGCCTTTTTACTCAAATGAATTGACAGCATCAGGAACCAAAACCGTTCCTTTCTCTCCCAGACAAACTGGGATAAGCATTTAGGTTGCAGCACTGATGAGTTGCTATCTGAGCTGGAGGCATCAATTTGAAGACAATAATTCCCCTTTTGGTTTGTGACTTATTTTTAGAGTGCTCATACTGTACATTTTGATGGACATTCTGATTTCTAGGAATACCTAATTAATCCTAATTGTGATTTTAGCTTTATTTGCTTTAATTTTCATATTTTAGTCACATTTAATTTATATCCGATTGACTCAAAAGTAAGAGGAAATACCCAATTCCTGTCAACTGATTGTCTAACCTACAGAAAGGATCCCTGAATGACTTAAACATCTGAAAAGAAGGCCTGGGTGGCTAGGAAGAATTTCTATTTTCTATTTTTCTTCTGCAGCACAGAAGGAGGATTTTTAAAATCCTTTTAGGGAAACCTGGAAAAAGAGAAGCATAGAATACATTTTCATTTTTTATTCCCCTTGTTCTTTCTTTTTGGGGAAGTCTACCTAATCATTTTGGTGAAGCCAGCGTAGTTGATAATTTACGGAGGCCCCAGGATAATTCCATGTAGTAATGACTTTTTTCTTGTTATCACCAGGGTCATCATTATTGCTTTTCATAAATTTCTGACAGTGCATTGTGGCTGAAGGACTTTTTCTTCCTGGCTTCCTTTTATCCAGAGATCTTAAAATGCCAATTTTAGAGTCAAAAGGTGTTTAGTTCTGTAATAAATAATGCTGATCAGAAATAAAATGAAAAGCACTACTTAGCAATTTGATTAGGTTAGCCCACTGCTTGTTTTTGTGGTACTCTTGAGCTAAAAATATGGTTTTACTGTTTTATATTGTTAGGGAAAATATCAAAAGAAAAGCAATTTTTATAATCCATGATAATTATATAAAATTCACATATGTATCCATAAATAAAGTTTAATTGGAGTTCAGCCACACCTATCCATTTATGCATTGTCTATGGTTGATTTCTCATTAAAACAGCAGAATTGAGAATTGCAGAGACCATATGGCACGCACAACCTAACATATTTACTTTCTAGCCCTTTACAAAAAGTTTGCTGATCCCTGGATTATAAGGATATCTGGAAGAGAGAAAAAAACATGTGGTTACAGTACATTTTGAACATTAGTACTTATTGAAAGGAGATGAGTGACTTAGAAACATTATGTTGTATCCTTTTCTAATTAAATAAGAAATTATAGATTATCTTATCTCAGGCACTTATTTTACAGAAGAAGAAATTGAGGTCTGGAGATTCAAACGTTTTTATGGAACAAGCAACCTTAAAAAGAGTTATGAATTCTGACACTTTATCCCTTATATTTCTTCAAATGTTTATGTCTACTGTTTTATATACCTGTAAGAGTGTTATATAAAAGTGTCAGATGTTTTTATGTGCTGGATCCCTAGTCGTTTATGGAAAATTTGGCACCAACAACATAATTACAAGAAGCAATCCTGGTTAGTCCTTCTTTGCTGAGCAGGTTCCCTGCAAAGACCCTATAGTCTGAGAAGACATAGTAATTGTAGGTTTACCCTCCACTTATAACCCAGGGGCTCTATGTCTTTCCTTGTTTCTCTAGCACATCACAAAACTCTAAGGACAATCATGTAATATTGATTTTTAAAAAACCCCATCAGTTTAAGCTCTTTGCGAGCATAGTTTTTTCCTGATATTCACTGGCCTTTCCTTTCCCATCCTTGAAAACCTTCGTTATTTATCTCTTCAAGTGATGAGCCCCTCGAACTCCAGTCCTCTTCCTGCTCCTTGGTTGTTCATGTTTTTCAAGTATTATCATGTTATCACCTTAGTCATCACTCTGGCAAGCACACTTGTGAATGTATTGTCTGGTGCATCTATCTTGCCACATAAATCATGTCTTTCAATATGTTTATCATTCTCTTTGCTTGTCTCTGAACTCCCTCCAATTTATCTACTGCCTTCTTTCTGGAGCTGTTGATGCCCCAACTTGACTGTGGTATTCTAGGGGTGATTTCACCGACCCACAACTCAGTGCCTTCCCTAAGTCATAATTCAAGACAGAACTAGCCCTCCTCTCTTTACTCCATAGCACAATATAAAATGCAAACAAATGTATAAATCACCACTATGCATCTTCTGTGTCCTTAGTAGTCTTCACACATAGCCAGTGTTATCGCTGAGGAGTTTGAAAGGACCTTGAAAACTCATTTACTTTTTCCTACAGGCAAATTTAAAGATAAACACTTCTAGACTTATGTATCCTATTTTGAAAGACCTAAACCAATGTGGGCAATGCTTTTTATTTTTCATTACTCAGTAGGTCTGGTTGGTAGTGAATCTTTCCTCTAACACAAATCCCTCCAGCAGACCTTTCTTTTTTTTCAGTCTTTATTTTGAACACTTGGATATGATCTCAATTTAATATTTTTTGGCTCAACATAATTAAAGTATCCATGGAAAAATTCAGTTCTATACAGATACAGATAATCTTAAATGATGCCTCAAGGGCTTTCATGACATGGGAAAGAGCTCTGAGAAGTATTATGTGGTGAAACCAGACTCAACTATCATTTCTGAACTTCCAAGGGGAGAATCACATTAGTCTAATGAAGGGAATTAAAAAAAATATCCCTGCACATACTAATTTGAGCAGCAAAATGATCTGGAGAAGTTGGAGATCTTGATAAATGGGGCCAAGTAATTGACAGAGTGTTATAATTAGGGCAAGGCATCTGTCAGTTAATTACCTTTTCCTCAATAAAGAATTACAATTTTTACATGTTCCCGTAGTTTATGATTTCTAGCTGTGATTATCTTCTGTGTTCTCATCTATCTAAGTTTTACAGATAGAAATCATTACAAAGAGGATTGCCTAGCTATCATCTCTGAAAAACAAACTGGACAAATGAAAGATAAAGAACATTTGGCTGGATAAGACATCAATTTGGCAGAAGGAATCTAATTGCAGAGAGGTGATTTGCTATTTCGGGCTGTCTTTACGTGTGATTCAGACTAACCATCTAAGTTTGGCCGCTTATTGTTTCACTTGTTCATTTATTCAACAAACCTTATTGAATACCTAATACTGTAATAGTTCAAGGGGATTAAAATGTCTTTTAAGGAACTTATGGTTTAGTTGACTAGATTTACAAATAAACAAAAAAAGGCAACGGAAACAGCACTGACATCCACTAGCTCTGCCCTGTGTTGAGAGAACTAGGGAAAGACTTTAGAAGAACGAGAAAGGCATGAACAAAAGAGAGCCTTGGATCTTTAGAACAATGGTCTATTTACTTTTAATTGCACACCCTTTTCAGAAAAAAATACTTTGAGTATTGGCCCTTATGATGCACACATCACTGACAAGCTATATGCATGTACTACTGTCAATCTGCATATTAGATATTTGTAGAATTTATTTTATTTTATTTTTTAGATAAATAGGAACAGAAGGTCTGATTTTATTTAATACCTCAATAACTTCTTATGCAATCCTTGGCTTATTCATACCTCACTTTGAAGACCTATTGCTTCAGAAAACTTAATAGTAAGTATTCCAATACAGTTCAAGTTCAAGATGTTTATGTAGCAGAGACAATAGATAATACTGAAAAGTTGGTCGATGGTTAGATAATAGTGGCAGGTGCCTTGTGGCTTGTGTTTCCCAAAATGTGTTCCACTGAATATTAATACGAATTCATTGAAATAAAAAGAAAAGATTTCTGCTATCAATTAAGTTTGGAAAATGCAGCATTCAAGTATAAAATTCCATTATGAGTGGGGTTATGGATGCATATGTTCTGTTCTTCTAAGCTCTTAAGATACCATACTTTCCATATCAATTTTATTCAATGGTTGAAACTATTGAAGGGGTCTGCAATTATAAGGTTCATAAAAATTGGCACCACATTTAGAATGGAATTCTGGCATTTAGAGATAGGAAAAATATAACTCCATTAGACTTATATTCAAGAGACTTTTCTTCCTTATATTGTTCTCACTTTTTTCACTAAGTATTAGTTAATGAATTACTCAGTAATTTTGTTTTGACTTGAAATTAGTAACCTAAAAACTCTTTTCACAGACCAGCTATTTGTGGAAGCAAAACAAATAACCACTTTTCACTTGCCAGTTGAGGGGCTCCCCAACTGTCTGAAATACTGGAAACTTGCAACATTTTAATAAACCTTCAGAGAGGACCACCCTTAAAATATGCAAATGTTTCATCTGCTGAGGAGTGAAATGTCTAGATGACTGAAGATTATTCTTTTAATGCCTAAGCTTATTTAGACTTTTGTTTGGGGGAGAGATATTTCTGAAATGCTACACACAGCCCTGTTGTCACAAAGAGAACATAACAGACACAAGTTAATTCTTATCCAATGACACAGAATTGTAATTATTGTCATTAATCACCATGCCATGATTGATGAAACCATGATGTACTTGGGAGTTCTTGCTGTATAACATTGCTTCCCCCTGTACTACCTGACTCCAAACTGGTTTCTTCAGAGTATTTGTGTCTGCTTTTTAATAATTGTTTTTTCACATACTTTACTGTCAAGTAAATAAATAGATGTAATGTATAATAAACATATATTATGTGTGTATAATATACATTTGCATATAAATATATATATAGCTGCTACCCATGCTCTCACCTCTAGCTACCTATAACATTCCTCTTCTAATTAAATCCAATAAATCATGCTTATGAAAATTCATATGGTAGTATCTGAGGGTTCCTCTATGAAATAGCTTATGTTCTCTGTTTGAGTCTCTCAAAGATCATCCATTTCTGCAGATTTATCATTATATACATTTATTGAACACTTAAAGCATAGCAAGCATTTTAACATGTAATTTTCCCTTTCATTTGTGCAATAGGAGTGCAAATCAGATATTATCAACTATATTTTCATGTGAGTGGGGTTTCTGGATTTAGCAAATACAAATGCAGGATTTCTAGTTAATACTATGTTTCTCATAGATAAACACATTTTTATGTCTTAAGGGACATACTTGTGTGAGACACAATTATCCTAAAAATTACTTGCTGTTTATCTGAAATTCATATTTAACTGTGTGCTCTGCATTTTATCTGGTGATCTTACATGTGAGAAGATTAAATTCAGAGAGTTTAGAAATCTACAAACGTTTATAAATCTAGGAAGTATTAGAGCTGAAATTTGGATATTGGTCTTTTGACTTCAAGTTTAGGGCTCACGACGACTGTTCTCCATATTGCTGAAAATACTGAAAGCATGTTTTCCAGGTAAGTAGTGATATAGTGTGGATCTGCATCTCCACCCAAATCTCATATCAAACTGTAATCCTGAATGTTGGGGTAGGAGCCTGATGAGAGGTGATTAGATCATGGGGGCGGATTTCCCCCTTGCTGTTCTTGTGATAGTGAGTGAGTTCTTATGAGATGTGGTTACTCATGAGATCTGGTTGCTTAAAATCATGTAGCACCTTCCCCTTGGCTCTCTTCCTCCTGCTCTAACCATAGTAAGATGTGCCTGCTTCTCCTTCCCTTCTGCCATGATGGTAAGTTCTTGAGTCCTCCCCAGCCATGCTTTCTGTACATCCTGTGAAACTGTGAGTCAATTAAGCCTCTTTTCTGTATAAATTAACCAGTCTTAGGTAATTCTTTAGAACAATGCAACAACGAACTAATACAGTGAGCTATAGGACTCCTATATCAAGTTACTTACATATTAGTTTCCTGGGTTTGCTATAACAAATTGCCACAAATTGAGTGGCTTAGAATGACAGAAATGTATTGCCTCATAGTTCTGGAGGCCAGAAGTCCAAAGTCAAGGTGTTGGCAAGGCTGTGCACTCTCTGAAGTCTCTGGAGAGAGATCCTTCCTCACCTCTTCCTATCTTTTAGTGGTTACTGAGAGTCTTGACTGTCCTTGGCTTCTGGCAGCGTAGCCTCTGCTTCACATGGCCTTCTTGTGTATGTCTGTGTAAGCTTCCCTCATTATAGAAGGACATCACCTGTTGGACTAGGGCCTCCATAATGCAGTATAATGTCACCTTAACTTGATTATATCTACAAAGGCAATAATTTTGGTAAGGTCACACTCACAGGAATTGGGGGTTAGAAATTGAAAATCTTTCCATTCAACCCACAACTACTAGTAATCCATTAATACACGTGGACTATAAGAAGATTCTTACCAACCTAGAAAACCTGGGAGACTAAACACAGAACCTGTAAGTGTTAGCGAGGAAGGGGACACTAGGAGCACGTAGTGCTTCTGATGGGGCAGAGCCAAAATAAAGATAATTTACACACACCTTTATATACTTAGCATACCTAGACACTCAAATCTGTATGTTTAGTAGTTGTTATGATTTGGCTGTGTCCCCACCCAACTCTCACCTTGAATTCTAGTTCCCATAATCCCCACGTGTCATAGGAGGGACCTGGTGGGAGGTAATTGAATTATGGGGGTGGTTTCCCCCATGCTGCTGTTCTTGTGATCATGAGCAGGTTATCACGAGATCTGATGGTTTTAAAAGGGGCTTTTCTCCCTTTGCTTGGCAATTCTTCCTGCCGTCATGTGAAGAAGGACATGTTTGCTTCCCCTTCTGCAATGATTGTAAGTTTCCTGAGGCTTCCCCAGTCCTGTAGAACTGTGAATCAATTAAACCTCTTTCCTTTATAAATTATCCAGTCTCAGGCAGTTCTTTATAGCATCATGAGAACACACTAATACAGTAGTGCCAGGAGGTATGTACTGTGATTTTCACCTCATTTTATAGATGAGGAAATGGACACAAAGATGCTAAATAATTCATTTAAGGTGATGATGCAGCTAATATGGGATGAAATTGAGATTTAAGCCGGGCATTCTGACCTTGGAATCCACATTCTTCACATTTTTCTAGGTTAATTTAGGGGTAGAGGAGGCAGAAGGGAAGGCAACTTGAGGAAGGAAAGTAATAAGAAACACAGACCACTGTAGTTTTTCTGTTGGTTTTTGTTTTGTGCTGGTTTTGCCTGCCGTCATTGCTGCTCTGGTTTACGTGGAGCAGAGGGTGTCAAACCTAACTGAGCATCCGAATCACCTGGAGGACATGTTGAAACACAGGTGGTGGGCCCCTCTCCAGTGTTTCTGATTTCACAGGGCTAGGGTGAGGCCCCAGAATTTGCATTTCTCACAAGTTCCCATGTGATTTTGCTGCTGCCAATCAGGGACCTCAGTTGGAGAACAACTGGTGTAGAGAAAATTGAGATGAGGTTCAAGCAGGAAATCGTTTCCAAGTTCAAAGGGAAGCCAACAGGGAACTGGAAAAGTATAACCATTTTATGAGCCAACTTCAACTCCCTGTAAAAATAATATGGTAAAATATCATGTGTATATGTGTTATATACACACACACACATACACATAGCATACTTGTAGGATATATCAGTGATTCCTAGATTTATAACAACTGGAAAGCAGCATAGGATTTAGACCTTTGAAACAGAGGCTTGGATTCTAGTCCAGGCTTGTTCCTAATTAGTCAGGTACTTCTTGTCTCTAAGCCTCATTCCCTCCCACTCCCATCCTCAGTATACAATAAGGCAGTTGAGATAGGGAAATAACTAAACACATGGTGGTAGCGAACCATTAATAGTCATTTTTGAGAAGAACAATGATATGGAAAAATCATCTCTAATATATTTTCTCCTATTAACTTTTCTACACAAGCATAAGTGTTCATTATAAAAATTCTAACATAATCAGACAACCTAAAGTCATATATTACTCACAAAACACCCAGCCAGAGATAAATATTATTAATATTTTGGATATCATCTTCCAAAGTGAGATAGATGTATACATGTAACATGTTATGCATACTAATTTATGATCTTTTTATCAGTAGTGTTCCATGCCCATGTTTGTGTATATATATTTATGTATGTAGTCACCATTTTTTATATTCTCATAGTATTACATTGCACAGTTATCCCACAATCTATTTAACCAATCTCTTATTGCTGGGAATTTAAATTGTCCCTAATTTGGAGCTAATATGGTAACAGTGGCGATGAACAACCTAGTACATACACTTTGATGTACTTTTCCATTCTAGGGGGGAATTAGTGGGTCAAAGAGTAATCCTGCCTTTAAGATTCATAAAATATTAAATCAGAAACAGTTCTGAGATGTGTCAAGTGATGGTGCTTTTATTGTACATAGAAAAGCCATCCATGTGTGTTTATTCTTTGTGTGTATAATGCAGAGAACTAAACTGTAAGGATATATCCTGTCATGTTAATCATTATTATCTCTTGCTCCTTAGATATGAAGGATCTTTCCTTTTTTTAAAATTTATTTATGTATTTTTTGAGATGGAGACTGTCTCTGTCATCCAGGCTGGAGTGCAGGGGTGTGATCTCGGCTCACTGCAACCTCCGCCTCCTGGATTCAAGCAATTCTCCTGCCTCAGCCTCCCGAGTGGCTGGGATCACAGGCGCCCACCACCACGCCCAGGTAATTTTTGTATTTTTAGTAGAGACGGGGTTTCACCATATTGGCCAGCTATTCTCAAACTCCTGACCCCAAGTGATCCTTCTCGGCCTCCCAACATGCTGGGATTACTTACAAGCATGAGCCACTGCGCCCGGCCTAAGGAGGTTTTTAAAATTTACCATGCTGGGATTACAAGCATGAGCCACTGCACCCGGCCTAAGGAGGTTTTTAAAATTTACCTTATTGTAGTTTTCTGTATTTCCTAATTAGTCTACATTCAAGAATTAGTTGCAAATAGTATAAAACTACCTGAAAGTTGGAACCAGAAAAATGAGAAGCGGCTATCTGTGTGGGTAGAAGAGACAGGAAGAGAAGGATTCTTTTCTTTCTTTTTTTTTTTTTTTTTCTAGACAGCAGAGGAAGCACTTGGCTTAAAACAAAAAAGCTTCAGCAAAGTTCAAATGAAATACATGCACCAATTCCTTCAGGTCCTTGAGCCCCATGATATTCTCACAGAAAAGAGGAAAGATAGTCTGAAAAATCAAGTCGGAAGGACAGTACCAAGGCCAGCAGCCTCAATCTGCACAGAAGGCTATTTGAGGGGGTTTGGGAAAGGCCACATTGAACTGAATTTCTTTTTTGTGAACCAAGGATCACTGAGCTGATCCAACATCCACATCCTCTAGCCGGAAGGCTGCAAGGGACGAGCTTCAAGGAGCTAAGGCTACAGGGAGCCCTTTCTGACTGGGAGCCCATTCAAACAGGGAGAGCCCGCCAGCAAGGGAAGTTTGGGCTCAGCAGATGAGTGTGAAGGAACATCGGCCCGGCCAGTGTTGACGTGGCAGGGTGTCAGCATTCAGAGCGGCAGCTGCTGCCAGAGCCCTGAGTGCCCAGACTGATAGGAGGGGGCTGGAGCCTTCCAAACAGGCTCAGTCCAGGCACGCAGGAAATGTCAGAGGCAGCAGCCTGGTGGAGGGGCGGCGGCTGTTCCGCGTGGGAAGGTCTCTTTTGATTGATTCCCTGGTACAGAAGCCTGGCGATGGCAGTCAATCAGCACAGGATCTGTGTGGGGTGAGGAGAGAGAGAGGGGAGTGGGAGGAGAGGAGGAAGGTGGAAAATGCGCCAAAAAGAACTTGGGGTGCCTTCCAGAGCCATCAGCTGGAAGAAAGCTCAGTGCTACCCTGCAGGAGAAAATGCTGGCTGAAGATCTCTGCTGAAAACAGGCAGCCACCGCAGCCAGACAGCTCTTGTGCCCATGCTGACCTTCATGGAGTGTGGGACCCATCTCCAAGGGAGCGACTGCCTGTGGTCGTATTTTCCACCCTGCAGAGCAGGAAGGAGAGTCCTGTTTCCCAGCGGATGGGTGTGAGGAAGACACATGTGGACACCTTGTGACTGTGTCTACAGCAGCAAGAGGAAGCTGGTGTGACGTGGGCCTCCTGGAGTGAAACTGGGAAGTCAGGCAGCCCTTGTGTTCAGCCCATGGTTTCCTCCCCACAATAGGAGCATCTGTAAGACCAACAAATTGACACAAATCCTGTGTAGATAAAAAAGTAGAGCACAATGCCAAGGAGGCAGGGCTCCAGGCAGCACTCCTCTCTAATGTTTTTCGGTTAAAAGGAAAGGAATCTAACTTATTAAGTAGACCTCTTGACATATAGACAGAAAATTTAAAATGAATAGATAAATAAATAAGGTGGAAGTCACAGAGATCTATCCTAAGATTATATATGCAATTAAATCCTCAGCTAGGAGTTCAGGATTGTAAGAACGGAGTTGAATCTAGAAACAAGAATCTGGTCAGGCATTCCAGACCAGCCTGGCCAACATGGTGAACCCCGCCCCCCCACCATCTCTATTAAAAATACAAAAATTAGCCGGGCATGGTGGTGGGCGCCTGTAATCCCAGCTGCTTGGGAGGCTGAGACAGGAGAATGACTTGAACCTGGGAGGTGGAAGTTGCAGTGAGCTGAGATCGCACCACTGTACTCTAGCCTGAGTGACAGTGAAACTCTGTCTCAAAAGGAAAAAGAAAGAAAGAAAGGAAAGAAAGGGAAGGGGCAGGGAGGGGAGGGGGACAAAGTGCCCTGTTGCCAATAGTTTTTATTTCAGAGGTCCTACTGAACAGCCTCTCTGGGTTCCTCATGCCTGAGCTCTCTCACTCCCTATGCAGCTCACCTCTGCCTAACTCATCCCCTCTCAAGGAGGCTTCCTTGATGTCCTATGTCAGGTGGTAACCACTGCCCCAATACGCCTCTGTTCTCTGCTGGAGCCGCCATCGCAGCACTTGCCACAGTATCAGTTATAAGTAAAGCATTTATGAGCCCGCTTACTTTTCATCTGTGTTCTCTGCAAGAACATGATCTCCTTGAAGGTGGAACCAAGCCTGTCTTAGTCACCTTGTATCCCAGTCCAGGACTGGCATATGGTAAATACTTGTTGAATGAATGGATGATCGAATAAGAACATGTAGTTGGAACAGGAAAGAATCGCAGGTTTCAAGAAAACACAGACTGAGTGTTGGACACAGGCTGGGGGTAGGTCAGGCTGAGCCATTTTGGGAGGACACTGATCTATAAAGTCCAAAAATACTCCAAGATTTGAGAAAAAGAAAATTCACTAGGAGGTTCCAAACCAGCCAACAGTACTGACTGTCAGGAGGAAAAAAAAAAAAAAAAAAATCCCAAGGATTTTGAAATTCTCAGGAGTGTGTCCATGCTCACTTAACCCCCTGGAGATTCACCAGAAGCAGCATTTGTCAAGGAGAGGAAAATAGCAGGAAACTAAGTATTTTGAGGAGCTTGCTTTGTGCCAGGCACTGTTAAGCAGTTTATATATGAGATCATTCCATTCTCATGGGCAGATTTGTGAATTAGGTATTAGTGGCACTCTTTTAGACTAGAGCTTACAGATGTCATCAAATATGCTTAAGTGGAAACATTGTTCAAGGGTAGAGCCAAGATACTAACCTAGATTTATTCCTGACTTCAGAGCCTGTAGCTTTTTCTAGACAACCACCCATGTTATTCAAGATCTTCCAGGGTAGTTGCTGGTTTTCTAGGGCTTCTGGTAGTCCAAGGCAGCCCAAATTATTCTTAAAGCTCTAAAGCTGCTCCATAGTAGAGTGTATGTATGTATGTGTGTGTCCTTGTGTTGTAATCAATGATGGCAGGGTAAAAAAAAAAAAAGGGGGGAATTTTAATGCCTACTGGCATAAATAATAAAATTCATAGTATATTTACTCAGTGTTGAGTAGATTATGGATCATGTGTCAAACTATGCAATCATACTTAACAGCAGCAAAATTGAGAGCTGGAACTTTTCCTATTTGATTATACTTGCAATGTAGATACTTGAATTTTTTTTCTCAATGTGATTTGCGTTTGCCTTTGTGTCACTATTCTGGATTATCTATAAGTAGATTATTCTCAGACTCCTGGCCTCAAGTGATCCTCCCACCTCAGCCTCTGGAGATGCTGGTATTACAGGTGTGAGCCACTGCACCCAGCTTATGGGTAGATTATTCTAATTTGGGTTTGTCCAAGAGCGAATGTCCTTGTAAGTTACGAATGATGCCTACTCTACACTTGGGACTCGGTTGACATCTCAGCTCCTTCTATTTAGTTTTATTGTTAAGATATCCTTTGAGACTGAAACACTGAACTTCACCTAATCCATCAAAGGTCTGGGGAATGGTGACACGTGGCATCAGTCTGAAAGAGATCTGCTGATTTACAATGTGAAGTCGTTTCCACAGAGCACTTGAGTAGTAGGGCAGGATGGGGAAGCTGGACAGCTTTTTGGCCTTTTCTCCCACTTTTTCTTTTTCTCTTCAGGTGTGGCCTTGTTGCTTTATTTGAAATCATCAGACTTTAGTTTGGCAGATGTGACTTTATTCACATGCAAGAGCAGAGCATAATTAAAAGCCAAATTTAAGTTCTCAATGCGTTATCTTTTTTGTTATCCATGTGTCTACTCATCTTTAACAGAGAAAATAGTTGTGGTTGGACTCTATTTTTATTTACTTATTTTTTTTGAGACGGAGTTTCGCCCTTGGTGCGCAGGTCGAAATGCAGTGGCGCCATCTCGGCTCACTGAAACTCTGCCTCCCGGGTTCAAGCAATTCTCCTGCCTCAGCCTCCCAAGTAGCATGGATTACAGCCATGCACCGCAACACCTGGCTAATTTTTGTATTTTTAGTGGAGATGGAGTTTCACCATGTTGGCCAGGCTGGTCTCGAACTCCTGACTTCAAGTGATCCGCCCATCTCAGCCTCTCAAAGTGCTGGGATTACAGGTGTGAGCCACCGCACCCGGCCTGGACTCTATTTTTGGACAGAATTACACATACAGTGTTGATTGTTATAAATGCCATGTACATAGATGATAACATGCTTTGCCCTGGTTGTGTAAAAGTAGTTTGTTGACCAAATCAGATTTTGCACTTAGAGCCGGGGCAGCTTTCCCTGAGGAGTCAAGTCCTGTGGCTTGAGAGGTGACGAAAGGTCTTGTCACTTCGGAAGAAACATCAATCAGGGCTTTTGTTCCTCAAAGTCAGCAGCACCTCAGCTGCCTCCTGATTGAAGGCCCAAAAAGCCACTAGGAGGAGCTAATGACTGACCGAGTTTAGGCTCACCAATATTTAAAGCAAATTGCTGCCACAGACCGCCCACCCTGGGCTGCGGGTTCTGGGTGTTTAATTATTTACATGGTAATGGATGGACCAGGAATCGTCCGCCCTTCCAACAGCTCACCAAGGAGAGTAACTGTGTCTCTTGATTTCATTTGCGGGTTATTTCCTGTGAGGAAGAAGGCTTTTCAACCTTGCTGCAGACAGAAAGGTGGAAAAAGTGCTGCATTAGCAAAACTCCCAAGTGGCTCCCATTTTAAATTAAAAAAAAAAAATGCAAACACACTGACTTCTGGTTTTCTGATGCTTCCCACAAATTCCCAGTGTACAAGAACCATTGAAGAGACCCAGGTAATAAAGAATCTGTTTCTGGATATTATGGGAAGTCCCTCCCTTTTCTGTAAACAGAACATCGGAGGTTAAGAAGGGTCAGACCCTGGAGTCCAATGGCTGGGTTTGAATCCCAGATCTGCCATCTAATAGCCGTGTATCTTGGATGTGGTTCTTAACCTCTGTGTTCCTCCTTTTCACCATCAGTGATAATTCTACATGCTCCTGGGGTTGTGGTGAGGATTAAGTGAGTTAGTACACAAACCTACATGCCTGTGAGCTTGTGCTCAGTTCTGCTTAGTGGGTTTTCTGTTCCCCATGGCCAGCCAAATGCATTTCAAATTGATAATAGAAATTGAGGTGCAATCATGGAATACTATGTAGCCATAAAAAATGATGAGTTCATGTCCTTTGTAGGGACATGGATAAAGCTGGCAACCATCATTCTCAGCAAACTATTGCAAGGACAAAAAACCAAACACCGCATGTTCTCACTCATAGGTGGGAATTGAACAATGAGAACACATGGACACAGGAAGGGGAACATCACACACCGGGGCCTGTTGTGGGATGGGGGGAGGGGGGAGAGATAGCATTAGGAGATATACCTAATGTTAAATGACGAGTTAATGGGTGCAGTACACCAACATGGCACATGTATACATATGTAACTAACCTGCATGTTGTGCACATGTACCCTAAAACTTAAAGTAAAAAAAAAAAGAAATTGAGGTGCAATCACAATTTTCTATTCTGCTTTTTCATTGAACAGTTTATCACAGTCACTTTCAGGGGGTACCACCAAATTTAAAGTTCTCTGTAAAGGTGGAAAGGAAAATCTGCAAGTAATTTTCAACATTTAAAAAACCCTAATAATATCATTATGCCTGATTTAACTCAATGCATAATCACGTTTTCTTGCTTTTGGCAGGAATTCTGGCAAATCAAGTTGGTTGTCTCACTTTGCTCATGGAGGCGAGAATCTTGCAGCTCTCTGTTTTTTGAGTATTTTTCAAGTGATTAAAAATAATTAAAGCTATTGTCTTAAAGTAAATTGGATTTTTTGGCCGGGAGTGGTGGCTCACTCATGTAATCCCAACGCTTTGAGAGGCCAAAGTGAGTGAATCACCCGAGGTCAGGAGTTCAAGATCAGCCTGGCCAACATAGTGAAACCCTGACTCTACTAAAAAAAAGTACAAAAATTAGCTGGGCATGGTGGCACGTGCCAGTAATCACAGCTACACGGGAGGCTGAGGCGTGAGAATTGCTTGAACCTGGGAGGCGGAGGTTGCAGTGAGCCGAGATCACGCCACTGTACTCCAGCCTGGGTGACAGAGTGAGACTCCGTCTCAAAAATAAAGTAAATTTGTTTTTTTAAAGTTTGGGACTTATGTAGGGAAAAAAAAAGTTCACTTCTTTGAGAAAAAAGGTTGAAAACTTCTGTTAAATCCTTATTACATATTACCATTGTCTTCATGCTTATAAAATGAACTTACATAGCCATTTAATTAGCAATTTTTAAAATAAAATTTACCTTTAAAAACAAGGTTTTTTTTTTCCTGGTTGTAAAATAAATACACAATAGCAAAAGAGAATGTATAAAACAAGAAAGTACACTGTAGAAAAAAAAATAACCTAATAACTGGGCCATTATGAAATAATCTTTATTAACATTTGGGACTTTTCTTTCTGACTTTTTTTGTATATATACACGTGTGTGTGTACCTGTGTTCATGTATGTGCACTTGTAAAATGGGGATTCTGTATAATATCATTTTCACTGTATTATGAATATTTTCTCATTTTAGATTTAGATAATACTATGTTTAATGGTGTCTGTAAGGATTTACTTTTCAGATTCCACCTAGAGCTGAATTTATGAAAAAGTTAATGACTATTGAGCTGCGAGACCTAGAATGAGCCCTAGCAATGTATTTGCAGGAGTAAGGTATATTAACAACTTCCTCTCCTATCCGATGTCACTGAAGTGTCAGTAGTCAATGTTAGTATCTAGCCAAGGGAGACTTGGATTGGAGAAGTGATGGTGTGAGTTTAGTGGAATATTTTTAATAGTTGATAGTCACTTCTTGTGTAGTTCAGTTTTCAAAAGCCTTGCATTGTAATGGTTAGAGTTATAACGCACTAGCTCAACTGGTGTTATAACTATAGCAATAACAATAACTCATTCACCAAGGACAGGGAGTGGATGCCCTTCAGAAACTTGCCTCAGAGGAGCAGACTGTAAGTTTTTCAGCCGTCTCCCATCATCAGTCTCCGCTCCGTAAGGGGATAGACAGCTTCCTTCCCTAAACCCACAAACCCCATCTTTAAGAGGTGCTGTGGGAATGAAAAGAAACTTGAAAAACTGAACCTGGTCTCTAAGGAAACAGTTTAAGTTGCTGACTTGCACTCTACATAGGGTGTTCTTCTCAATATCTCGGCAAACATTTGGACGGGTTTGTGACAAAGATGAGTACATCAGCAGAGAAATGAAGGCAACACATTTCCTCTGCACATCTGAGGGAAGTATGAGTATGTTTGCAACCCTGCATCTCTATCCAAGAACAACCTATTCTCTCCTGTGAAGGTCAATAAGGAAAGAATTAGTAGAATGGCTACATGGGGAATGTGGATTATCTGAGATTTTCACCTACTTTTAGTAGGCTACCTTGTCCTAGCAGGAATCGCTTTTGGTTTCCAATATCGTGCCGGAGAATGAGGCCAGGGCCTGCACGTGTTAGTCCTAAAATGCATCATTTGTTTCAAAAAAGGATAATGTGATTTGCCTTGCAGAGGATCTCAGCGGTAGTTGGCTAGCCCAGAGGTGAGTCAGGGTTAAGTGACTTAGGAAGCCACATGAGTCAGTGGGGCCTGCGCAGATGGAGGGAGCTGACTTGGCAGGTTCTCTTCTAGAGGCAGCCCCCTTGTCGGTGGAGCAGGCCTTTCATTTACTCCCTTTCTAGGGTGGTTTTCCTGGGTGACACGGGCACCAGTGGAAATATGCATAATGAAGGTCTCTCTTGGCTACCACTCTGGACAGTGTTTTGCACCCCCACACCCCTGCAGACCTTCCTGTCTGTATGCACGAAAGCCAAGAGATTTCACACAGCAGGACTGAAACAAATACTAAGTCAGACGAGACCTCAGATCTGAGCTGCATAAATGCAACACCGTGGAATGCAGCAGGTACTGTCAAACGTCCAAATGTTAATATTAGAGAGATTATGAGTAATTCCTTTTTGATTTAAGCAAGTTCTTTTTTATAGAAGCCAATGCATTTCAATTAAATGTGCAAAACTGCCAAAGCCTGTAGGACATATAAAATAAGGTAGGCTAATAAAGTCTTAAGGTATGTTAGCAAAATCCAACATGTTTGTGCTAATCAAATCAATGATTCAAGGAACTCACACTTCTGCAAGTCTCTGAATGAGAGAAATGGTTTTCTAGGTGTGAGTGAGTCACATCAAATACAAGTCCAGGCATCCTGAAATTTTATGTGCGTAAGTGCAATGTTATCAGAGGAGCTCTCGAGAAATAGGACGATTATGAAGCCTATCTACTTCCTCAGAAGATTTCTGGAACAATTAATCAATTCAGACCAATGCATTTAATTTACGGATGGTGATAATTAAACAATGTTCATGACTGAGAAAGAGGAATTCCTGGTTAGTCACACTTAGCTTATTTAAAAACTTAGATGCCATCTCACATATCAAGAATGGGGTCTTGCTAGGAGAAATAGCTATATTTCACACAGGGGACTCGACACGAAAACATTTCACTTTTATTTTTGTGAGATAAACTTTTAAAACTATTTAGCTTTCAAGTTAACCTCAGGATGACTCTCCTCTAGAAATAAAAACCTTTACTGGCTATTTCGTTTCCCCGCCAAACTCCCCAGGTTAGACAAACAGTTTAGCATTTCTTTCTTTTTTAAAAAAAAAAAAAAAAGGTAAAGAAAAAATAAAGAAATCCCTTAAGAGAGTTTATGGAAGTTTTACACTGAATGTAAATAAAGGGCAAATTACAAAGGGAGAACTAGACGGGAGGAAAAGTAGAGGTTCAACGAGACCAGCAGTCCCAAACTAAACACAGACCATGCTTTGGTTATGATTCCATTAAAGCCAATTTTTGCTGTCTCTTTTATTACTACACTTACATATGATTACTATATATATATATATATATGACTACTACATATATTTTAAAATATATACTATATACATCTTACTATATATATTTAAAAATTGCCTGTGTATTGATGATGCCGGTGCTGTGTATGTATTTGTGGGGAATCTTCCTGCGGGTACGAAATCTACTTCATGGGAAAAGTGAAGGTAGGTGGGCTGGTCCTAGGCAACAGCCACCCAAGGAGAAGGCTGCAGCCTGAAAGGTGGGCAGCCCAGGACCTCTCTCCTCTCAGACAGCTCAAAGCTTGATATATATTTTCTCCTTCTATCTTTTAAAAGAAACACCCTCAAGATAAATGCAAAAACTGTCAGAAATGACACCTTATATAGGAATTACATGAGGGGATGCCTGAAATGCCAAGCTCAGAGTAAATTTCCCCAGTATTTCCTTACTTCTGTGCCCATGGAAGCTGGTCTCAGAGATCCTGAGGAGGTCTTTACGTGGTGCTAAAGGACTTACATCAAGTACTTGTTTGAGTAGATGGGAACACCGTGCCCTCTGGGAAGAAAAGAAGGAATATTTTATATTTTAAAAGATTTCTAAAGCCAACGGAGTAAATGTTAAAGTTTTTAATGGTGCCGAATGATGAGAATTTGACTCCAGCCAAAGCCAGCTTATAAGAAGAAGAAGAAAAAAAGGCTGGCTTTCTTAAGCCTATTCTCTGGGGCTTATGGCTGTGTGATTTCTTTTTTCTTTTGAGTAATCTCTTCAACAAAACGGGGATCAGAAAAGGGAAAGGAAACCTCCACAATGCAAACTGGTCCCTGGGAGCCAGGACTGATTAATGGACAATTTTATGGCTCATTTGTAAAAAAGGAAATTCTAACAGAGCCCTCTGTTTACTTTGCTCCTACAATTCATATCAAGAAGACAGAAAGCAGAAATGTGGGAGGGTGAGGGCATTTTTAGACCTCACTCAATAGCTCAACTAGAGCAAATAGATTATGGGTGTCTGAGCATTAATGAGTCTAAATTACTGGAGGATTTGTTACAAATAATGATTGTCAGGGGATGACAAAATGCTAGCGTATTTTCCTTCTTTGATAGTGCAAACTCAAGTTCAAATGCAACATTGGAAGCTTATGGGTGGGTTCCAGTTCTTTCTTTCTCTCCCACAGTGAGCACCTGTTATCACTATGATGGCTTATTGATTTATCGAGGCTGGCATATTTGTAAATGTGAATGTATGAGCATTTGTGTGCATGTGTATGTGAGTGCATGTATGTAGGTGTGTACTTGAGTGTGTAAGCATGTTTGTATATGTTAAGTCTTTGTTAGCTGAGTTGATCCTCCCCACTAGCCTGCCCTAGCAAAGTCCTAGAATGAGCACTGCAGATCTCACCCTCAGATGATTGAGTGTTAGATTGGTCCTGGGCCCTCCAACTTCAAATTTCAAGAAAGGACCAATAGAGATGGAGACTTCCCACTTGGTAAGGCAGGCTGTGCTTAAATTCTATTTAAATGTGTCTGGAGCTCAATGTTGCAAAATAGTTGCTCCGTCTTCTCTCCCAAATTCAGGTAAATTAAAATCAAAACAGGCCAAGCGCGGTGGCTCACTCCTGTAATCCCAGCATTTTGGGAGGCCGAGGCAGGTGGATCACGAGGTCAGGAGATCAAGATCATCCTGGCTAACACGGTGAAACCCTGTCTCTACTAAATATACAAAAAATTAGCTGGGCATGTAGTCCTAGCTACTTGGGAGGCTGAGGCAGGAGAATCGCTTGAGCCCGGGAGGCGGAGGTTGCAGTGAGCCAAGATTGCACCATTGCACTCCAGCCTGGGTAATAGAGCGAGACTCTGCCTCAAAAAAAAAAAAAAATCAGTCAATAAATAAATAGAATCAAAACAAAAATTTATATGAAAATAAGAAGCCAGATAGAGCTAAGTTGAATGGATACATGCTGAACAGTTTCACCCTGGAGGTTGCACCACGTAGGGTATTTTCTAGAGCTTCTCTGCTTTCCAGGGTACACAAATATCCGTACACACATAGTGCACAGCATAATGTTTGCATCATACGTTGCTTCAGTTTCCAAGGCACTGCTAAGCACTGTATATTATTTCACAGGGGCAGGGCTTCTGAAAGCATCCCTCTAGCTGCATTTTCTCCTGGCATTCATCAGGGATGATGTCTGGGATCTCCCTTTTGCTGCTGGCACGTTGTTGTTACACACAAAAAGGTCGCCTCTTACTGTGTTTCTTCCGGTTATAACAGACAAAGCCAAAACTCAAATCAGTTTTTAAAAAGTAAAGTGGCTTTCCTGGCTTTAGTGGCTTGACACCACCCCTGGTTTGGGGGTTCAGGTGAAGCCAGTGTAATGCTCTGTCTTCTACTTAGTTCTGCTTCTTGTGAATTGGCCTCATTGTCTTTATGGCCATCAGCCATACAAGGTCTGCAGTGCTGCAATTGAGCAGTGCCAAACGAACTGGAAAATGAAAGTATCTATGTGTGGTCGGCGGAAACAATAGCTACCATTACCATTAAATTCTGCATCCACCTGTACCTCATTCTTGGTACTGCTGATGACAAAAAATGAGCTAAAGAAATTGGTACAAATCTACAAAAAGTCTTTAAAGTAAAGCTTCATGTCATCATTTTTCTGAAAATACATGTAAGAATCTGGAAACAGAGTTGTCTCTGGGAATGAACTGGGAGCCCAAGGGTGGGAAGGAAACGGACTTTTCGACGTGTTCCTGCTTCTCACTAAGTATCTCATCATGGACCTGCATTGCTTTTTAAAAAAGAAAAGAAGAACCTATAAAAACAACCTGCTAGGGAATTTCACTTTTAGAAATATGCTGTTGTTTTACGGAGACAGATTGAATTACAAGAATATAGATCCCACCCCATTTCCAGCACAAAAGAAAAGGAGAAACACAACCCAAATGACCCAGCTGTGAAATAAATTAAAATAATGTTTAAATAATCAGATTAATTAGAATAATGCTTTAACAGATTATTTCATATAATAAAAATGCCTATTTAATGTCCAAAATTACAATACAAAACTCTATAGATTCAGCATCTGAATTTTGTAAAAAGAAAAGTATAAAACATAGTTGAAGATAGAAAATATTAACACTGATAATCTGAGTGGAAGAGTTTAAGACTCAGGTTTATTTTTCTATGTATTTTCCCATTTCTCTCCAATGAGTATTAATCTAAAAGCAAAAAATAATTACCTTAAAATATGCTTAAGTACAGTGAGTGGCAATTCAAGTTTCTATTAAAATAAATAATCAACAGAGTAGACAATTTACAGAATGGGTGAAAATATTTGCAAACGATGCATCTGACAAAGTTCTAATATCCAGAATCTAAAAGGAACTCAAACAACTCAATAAGAGAAAAACAAATAACCCCATTAAATAGTGGACAAAGGACATTAAAAGAGATTTTTCCAAAGAAGACATACAAGTGGCCAAAAAACCTAAGAAAAAAAATTAACTCACTAATCGTCATCAACTCAACATCACTAATCAGAGAAATGCAAATTAAAACCACAATGATACCATTTTATGTCAGTCAGAATAGCTATTATTAAAAAGTCAAAAAAACACACAGATATTAGTGAGGATGTGAAGAAAAGGGAACACTTATACATTGTTGGTGGGAACTTAAATTAGTTCAACCTCTGTGAAAAACAGTATAGAGACTTTCTCAAAGAACTAAAAATAAAACTACCATTTGACCCAGCAATCCCATTACTGGGTATCTACCCAAAAGAAAGCATTATATAAAAAAGACACCTGAACGTGTATGTTTTTTGCAGCGCTATTCACAATAGCGAAGTCATGGAATCAACCTATGTGTCCATCAATGGGTGATTGGATTAAAAAATGTGGTGTGTGTGTGTGTGTGTGTGTGTGTGTGTGTATATATATATATATATATACATATATATATATACTCAGCTATATAAAAGGATAAAATCATGTCTTTTGTAGCAACATGGATAGAACAGGAGACCATTTTCCTTAGTGAAATGACTCAAGCAGAAAGTAAAAAACCACATGTTCTCACTTATACATGGGAGCTAAACAATAGGTACACACAGACACAGAGTGGAATAATAGACATTGGAGTCTCCAAATCATGGGAAGGCTGCGGGGGTGATGGTTGAAATACCACCTATTGGGTACAGTGTTCACTATTTGGGTGATGAGTACACTTAAAGTCCAGATTTTACTACTATGCAATACACCCAGGTAACAAAACTCCACTTGTACCCCTAAATCCATAAAAATAAAAACAATTAATGAAGAATATGTAAAACATTAGAAAAAATTAAACAGCAGTTTGCTTAATCATGATAGCCAAGGTAATTTTTAGAGTGTGTACATCAATAAAGCAAAATAAATAAAAGGCAAAAGTAAGCATGCCTTCTTTAGAATGCATTATAAACTACTTTGTTGCAGTGAATGGAAAAGTTTGACACAGAAAAGTGTTTGTAAGCAAACATTGAGAATGTGTTATCAGAATGTGCTCCTTTCTTTTTTTAAATTATACTTTAAGTTCTAGGGTACATGTGTGCAATGTGCAGGTTTGTTACATATGTACATATGTGCCACGTTGGTGTGCTGCACCCATTAACTCGTCATTTACATTAGGTATATCTCCTAATGCTATCTCTCCTCCCTTCCCCCACCCCACAACAGGCCCCAGTGTGTGATGTTCCCTTTCCTGTGTCCAAGTGTTCTCATTGTTCAATTCCCACCTATGAGTGAGAACATGTGGTGTTTGGTTTTTTGTCCTTGCAATAGTTTACTGAGAATGATGGTTTCCAGCTTCATCCATGTCCCTACAAAGGACATGAACTCATCCTTTTTTATGGCTGCATAGTATTCCATGGTGTATATGTGCCACAATGAGAACAAAGACACAATACACTAGAATCTCTGGGACACATTTAAAGCACTGTGTAGAGGGAAATTTATAGCACTAAGTGCCCACAAGAGAAAGCAGGAAAGATCTAAAATTGACACCCTAACGTCACAATTAAAAGAAGTAGAGAAGCAAGAACAAACACATTCAAAAGCTAGCAGAAGGCAAGAAATAACTAAGATCAGAGCAGAACTGAAGGAAATAGAGACACAAAAAATCCTTCAAAAAATCAGTGAATCCATGAGCTGGTTTTTTGAAAAGATCAACAAAATTGATAGACCACTAGCAAGACTAATGAAGAAAAGAGAGAAGAATCAAATAGACGCAATAAAAAATGATAAAGGGATATCACTACCGATCCCACAGAAATACAAACTACCATCAGAGAATACTATAAACACCTCTGCACAAATAAACTAGAAAATCTAGAAGAAATGGATAAATTCCTGGACACATACACCCTCCCAAAACTAAACCAGGGAGAAATTGAATCCCTGAGTAGACCAATAACAGGCTCTGAAATTGAGGCAATAATTAATAGCTTACCAACCAATAAAAGTCCAGGACCAGAAGGATTCACAGCTGAATTCTACCAGAGGTACAAGAAGGAGCTGGTACCATTCCTTCTGAAACTATTCCAATCAATAGAAAAAGAGGGAATCCTCCCTAACTCATTTTATGAGGCCAGCATCATCCTGATACCAAAGCCTGGCAGAGACAAAAAAAAGAGAATTTTAGACCAGTATCCCTGATGAACATTGATTCAAGAACGTGTTCCTTTCTTTAAGAGGCTCCAATAGACCAATAGAGTAATCTACCAATAAAGTGTAAATGTAAAAAGATACAGCATTATTCTCTTTTTTTACATTGTTTCTACTCTCCAAGTCTCCGTTGTAAATAGCATGCAACAATTTCTTCACCTCATACACTTCCCAGTATATTATTTCATTATTTTCTTCATTAAGAAATATTTGATTCTATGTGGTTGAAAAGTAAAGGACCAAATTAAGGATTTGGTAAAATTCTGTTTCTGCTCATTTCCTGACTCCACTCCTTACCTGAATAATCATGAAAGGAATTTTCCTCCCCTTACTTAAAGTAATTAAAAAGCTAATCATTTCTGAGAAAATACTGAAATATTCAATACACACTGGGCTCTTTTCCCTGGAAAGCTTCACAGTGAATAGTTGTATTGAGTCTTTGCTACTTAACAAACTTGAGGTTCAATATTGGAGTATTATTATGAGGCAACATGGGCTTATAAGGGAATTTCATTACTTCTGCAGAGCAGCCATGAAGCCCTTCTCCCCTCCACACTTGAATGCGACTCAGATTAATTTTGGTGGGAGTTGGGCATCTGTATCTAGGGGAGAATAAACCCCTAAGTGTATAATTAGTAATTACACACTTGTTTCTAGGTCCTGACTTGTACATATAAATTTTGTTTTCTCCAGTTAAACACAATGACTGCATTGAAAACATGAAAAAAAATTTTTTTTCTATAGTTGACCACTTGGCCTGGTTGCTTTCTGGTTAAGAGTAATGGAAGGTTTCATGACACCTTTTTTACCCCTGGCAATTGGTTTACACCTTAGATATTTAAAGTGTGGGAATGAATTTTTCTGTGTGGCACATTTGGCCTTGAGCAGCAAGGTTACTTTGTACCATACAAAAGGGTGTTTTTTGATACCTGGACTTGTTATAAAAGGTGTGATGTGAACAGACCTCCAAAATCACTGTACATTTTGCTTGTCTTTTAAGACAGGACTGGTCTCCTCCATACTCTTTTCAAAAGTGTTTTATGTCTCATAATGGGAGGGACTATGGATATGGCCATTAGGAAATTAGATCTCTGGAGGACTCTTCAGATAGTTGCGATGAAATAACCTTGTCCTACCCACAGCCCCTGAGGCAACATGTGGAATCAACTGGTTATTTTCTCTAGCCCCTAAATGTCTTCATCCTATCAGGAAGGCAGGATTGGAGGAGGATCAGCTGAAGCCAAGAGGTTTAAGGCCTCTTATTTTATGTTTCCACCCTAGATAGAGAGGATTTCTATGACTGGACCATCAAGTAGAACTTCTACCTTCAATAGCATCATTGGTGTAAGTCAGTGTTAAGAGAGACAGTAACTGTTTCTTACAGCTATTAAAAATGTCCTCCATGCCCATGATCCTGTTTGTTGGTAATGTCATTTTTCCTTTGGATACATTATCATAAAATATAATTCATTGAAAGTAGAGTCTGATGCTAACCCAGTTTGAAAAGAATTACAGGAAAGTGTCAAAGAACTCAAGCTTGTTGGATTGATTCTAGAATGGACTCATTCATTTCCTGCTATGCCAATGCATAGCTGTCTGTGCTGATTTTACTTCTACCAACTAAGCCTCTTGATACCTCACTTAGTTTAGGGGAGACAATATTGGGTGTCCCACTTGCCTCTTTTAAGATGATACACAGGTAATGTGGAGATAAGTTGGGCAGTCATGACCTCAGGTGTGCAAAATAAAACTTACTTTATTTCTACATTACTGAGGTCAACTCAGCTCATAAGATCCTATTTCTACTGGTGGCAGATAACAGTTTTAACAAATCAAGGTAATTCAACCACTTCTGGTTTAAAAGTGAGTGCAATTTTGGGCAGCTCCTCAGTCAATTCAGTATCCCTTCTCTCCTAGTCCTTCTGATATGGGGCAGGCTTGCATTGGTCTGTGTGCATCTTTCAACACAATGGCCTCTCTGAGCAGTGACTAGTCCTGTGTCATCACTCCCTACTTGTGTTGCCTCAGCTGTCACTGTGCCCTCCTGCTGTGACCCCTTGCATTGGATTCTCACACTGCTTCCTTCTTGCCCCACCATGAGCCTCAACTAGTCTATGGCCTTCCAGATTTCTCTGTATTGCTCTGGGGGGCACAGAAAGCCTTCGCCTCCTTTTTCATATTGTTCTGTGGCCACAGAAAAACTGGGAACTCTTTCAGTCTCTTCTTCAGTTAGATGTGCTCTGCCAATTTTCTCCCACCTGCAGGAGAAGGGCTTCTCTTTTCTAAGGATGATGTGGCTTTTCTAAGAAGGTTTTCTTTCTCTGGCTAAATTTATAATCTACGATCTCCCATAATATATCGGAGCTTCTTTTGTCCCACAACTGGAGACACAGCCTCAGGGGCAGAAATCCCACCCCAGAAATGTCACAGTAGGCTCTCTTCTCTGTTTTCTCTCTCCCTCTCTCTTTATTCACAGAGAAGGTTTAAATATCTTTATAATACGGCCAGAAAACAGCTCTTGCATCAGCCTGAATTCTTCCTTATTCTTAGAATTATAACATGAACATTTTTCTCTGGGTCTTCCCATGTTATTTTTGGTCTTAATATTTAAATCAATTTTGATACTGCTTTTCCTTGCATATTTGTAGTTAATACCTTACTCCAAAGATAGCATACCTTAAAAAGCCTACTTCTGCTTAAACAGTTGGGTGCAAAAGAAAGTAAACACACATATGCACACACATGTGTGTACATATGTTCATATGCATGCACACATATACACAGGCACACACATACACACATATGTGCAATTTTGAATATCATTTCCCACCTCATTTTCTCATATTTCTAATTAGCTATCCTGATTTTTTGTGGTTAAAATTATTGGTATTAAATCTCAGTTGCTTTTTCTTTCTTTTTTTTTTTTTTTTTTTTTTTCTTGAGACAGGGTCTCACTCTGTCACCCAGGCTGCAGTGTGCTGGCACAATCATGGCTCACTGCAGCCTTAACCTCCTGGGCTCAAGTGATCCTCCTAGTTCAGCCTCCTGAGTAGCTGGGACTACAGGTACATGCCACCACACTCAATGATATGGTCTGGCTCTGGGTCCCCACCCAAATTTCATTTAGAATTGTAATCCCCATAATTTCCACATGTTGAGGGAAGGAACTGGTGGGAGGTGATTGGATCACGAGGATGGTTCCCCCATGATGTTGTCCTGATAGTGAGTGAGTTCTCATGAGATCTGATGGTTTTATAAGTGTTTGACAGTTTCCTTCTGCCACGATTGTAAGTTTCCTGAGGCTCCCCCAGCTATTCGGAACTGTGAGTCAATTCAGCCTCTTTGCTTTCTAAATTACCCAGTCTCATGCAGTTCTTTATAGCAGTGTGAGAATGGACTAATACAAAAAATTGTACCAGGAGCTTGGGGCACTGCTATAGATACCAGAAAATATGGAAGTGACTTTGGAATTGGGTAACAGGAAGAGGTTGCAATAGTTTGGAGGGCTCAGAAGAAGACAGAAAGATGTGAGAAAGTTTGAAACTTCCTGGAGACTTACTGAATGGTTTTAACCAAAATGCTGATAGTGATAACAACAATGAATTCTAGGCTGAGGTGATCACAGATGAAGATGAAGAACTTATTGGGAACTGGAGCAAAGATCACTCTTGCTATGCTTTAGCAAAGAGGCTGGTGGCATTTTGCCCCTGCCCTGGAGATCTGTGAAACTTTGAACTTGAAAGAAATGATCTGAAATTGAAACATATTTAAAAGGGAAGCGGAGCATAAAGGTTTGGAAAATTTGTAGCCCGACCATGTGGTAGAAAAGAAAAACTCATTTTCTGGAAAGGAATTGAAGTTATGAGGAGCTGAATGTTAATAGCCAAGACAATGGGAAAAACGTCTCCAGGGCATGTCAGAGGCCTTCACAGCAGCCACTCCTATTACAGGCCCAGAGACCTAGGAGGGAAAAATGGTTTCATGAGCAAGGTCCATGAAATGGTGTCAAAGGAGGGACCCGGTAGGAGGTGATTGGATCATGGCGGCAGTTTCCCCATGCTGTTCTCCTGATAGAGAGACCTCATGAGATCTGATGGTTTCATAAGTGTTTGACAGTTTCACATGCTTCTCTCCTGCCACCATGTAAGACGTATCTGCTTTCCCTTCTGCCATGATTGTAAGTTTCCTGAGGCCTCCCCAGCCATGTGGAATGGTGAAGCAATTCAACTTCTTTCCTCTCTAAATTATCCAGTCTCAGGCAGTTCTTTATAGCAGTATGAGAACAGACTAATACACTCAGGTAATTTGTTTTATGTTTTGTACAGATAGGGTCGCAGTATGTTGGCTAGATTGGTCTCCAACTCCTGGGCAACATAGTAAGACCTCAGCTTTACAAAGACAAACAAAAAAAAAAGTTTTAATTCATCTTATCTGAGTGGGCACATTGTGGAACTAAAAAAATAAATATGCTGAGCACAATTTGATAATATTGTAAGCTATGTGAGGGCAGACACCAGGCTTCACTCCAGGATATTCCAGAATCTATCACTGCTGTCATTTGATAAGGATGTTAACACCTTCTGGGAATGATGGAGACAGAAATAGACAACACTCCAAGAATAGAAAAATTAGTGGCCTGCATAAAATTCATATATAGATGCTTTAAAAGCTGCCTTCAAGATCCCTACTATGAAATGTGAAGCCCCTTGTAAGGTGTTTCACCTACATTCTTATTCTTTCCCCCCATATCTTGTCTACATAAGACATCTCTGTCCAGTCTCAACTAATCATACTTTCTGTAATGCATCCAGCATTATTCCATCGTCTCATTTATTTTCCCTGAAATGCCTTTTATCTGCTACATCTTTTCATCAGGCTGTTCAAATCACCTCAAAGGAATCTTCTGCTCAGAGAAACCTTCCCTAAACTCTCTGGACAATCAAGTTCTTGCTGTTTTATGTTCCCATAACTCCTGAAGTAAGCTCCTATTAAGGGATTGATTGCATCATTGAATAGTGGTTTGTTTATATGCTGGTATCCCTCACCAGATGGTGATCCCTTTAAAAGCAGAAGCCAAGCCCTCCACATCCAGGTCCCTGCAATGAATAGCAGGGTCTGGCACACAGTCATGCCCAATATTTGAAAAATGAATGTCTTACTATTGATGGAGGAGACCCAACAAAAATAAACAAAATCCAACAAAAAAGGCAAATCTAAAAGATGACTTTGTTCATATAATGTTTTTCCTACAAATAATCTGGAATTTCACAATCATTGAACCATAATCTACTGGTGTGAAAGGAATAAATTGCTCACATTGTAGCAGACACATTCATTCTTTGGGGCTATTAAGATCCATTTAGATTTTGATTACACAATTCCAAAATTGCTTGCTAACGTTGTGAATAAATCAGTTAAAGCTGATAGAGTAAATCTTCAAATTGGAGAGAAGCCAGTCTAAATTACTGAAATGTTCTCTTTTTTAAAAAAAAAAAATGCACTTTTATAATTTTAAGATCACTGAACTGTCAAGTCTGCTTTAATGAATAAGTAATACTCATTTGTAATTATCCGAGGACATTTTTGATACGTAAATGAATACTCTACTTGTTCAACAAAACCAAGAAAAGAGTTTGTTCTTTAAAAACAATCTCGCAGCAATCTTGTTGCACAGTATTTTCTCACTTGAAATACTTTTTAAATTTTGCAACAATGGGAAGGTAAATTTTAGTTCAATCTGGGTTGAGTCATACCAATTTTCTTAATAGCAGGGTCTGATTCTATCTAGGTAGAACTGTCTCTTTTTCTCTTGCAGGTTCTACCCACAGAAAGGGGTGTGGTAACACTTCCCACTACAATCAGCTGTGTCATTGTTTGTTATCCTCCCTAACTCTGCTGTGTAATCTGTCTAAAGTGAAAATCTGGGCCAGGCAAAGTGGCTCACGCCTGTAATCCCAGCACTTTGGGAGGCCGAGGTGGGCAGATCACTTGAGGTCAGGAGTTTGAGACCAGCCTGATCAACATGGTGAAACCCTGTCTCAACTAAAAATACAAAAAATTAGCTGGGCATGGTGGTGGGCACCTGTAATCCCAGAGCTACTTGTGAGGCTGAGGAAGGAGAATGACTTGAACCTGGGAGGCAGAGGTTGCAGTGAGACAAGATAGCGCCACTGCACTTCAGCCTGGGTGACAGAGCGAGAGTCTGTCCCAAAAAACAAAACAAAACAAAAACAAAACAAAACAAAAACCCTGAAAATCCGATATGCTGCAGGTCTCTTTTCAACGTTTCAGTGGCTCCCCGTGGATCTCAACACAAAGTTCAGATGTTGCAACTTTTTGTTACTGGCCTCAGTTTCCTGTCCTGCTTTGTCCCTCCTAATGCCTCCCCTCAATTCTTTGAAGCTCCTGTGCCCAGCAGCTCTTTGCTCTCTCTGCCTCTGGCTACCTGCTACACATGTGTCAGCTTCACCTCCTTGCCTGGGTGGTCCACTTTGATCCATGCGTCCAGGTCTAGATCAGGTGACTACTCACCACCATGTTCCCTGACAGAACTTAACTGCATTGAACTTGAGTTTCACTTTTCCCTGGATGCTCTGCTATCAGGATTTGAGTTATTCGAAGGCAAGAACTTAATGGCAAGAATCTTTCTAACCCTGGTGGCCTGTGCCTGTACCTGGACACAGTAGGCTTCAAGTATTGTTAAAGGACTAAATAAATGGACTCTTGCAGAATTTAAAGAATGAAGGTATCTTCATGATCTTGCTTCATGGGTTTTGGTAAAACTAGACCTCACCTAATTTTTTCTTTAAAATAGAAATAATAAAACAATATTATTTTTATTTTCAGTTTGATTTATATTTATAAGTATGGCTAATATATCACTTATTTTCCCGGAAGTCAGGGTGTTTTCTTTTTTTTTCCAGATCAAGGTTTGGGCTGGAGAGTTAAACCATACAGTGTTTCTTCTTTGACTACCACTTCCCGTTGTTTTCCAGAAGAAAAATAGAAGAAGCCTTAGTCCATATTACAATGATTCTATTTAGATTTGTCCTGAAACTTTTGAGTCACTTAAACCAAACTGATTGTTCCTGTCCCTAAGAAGTCTGAATCCTATCATGAGTGTATATACACTTATCAGAGTTTAGAAGAGGGTGGGCTGAATACACAATATGTCTGGGAAAATGGGCCCTGACTGAGTAGTTAGAAGCGGCACGGATTTGTGTCAATAGTGGCTCCGTCATGACTGGTTGTTTTGCTTTGGCTAAGCCAATAACCCACTCTGTGCTTCTGTATAATCACCTGTGAAACGAACATAACACCTGATGCAGGCCCCTAACAATGCTCACAGGAGATATGCAATTGACAATGCTCCCTATGTGACAGTGCCCTGTGATTTTTTTTTTTTTTTTTTTGAGACTTAGTCTTCCTCTGTAGCCCACGCTGGAGTGCAGTGGCATGATCTTGGCTCACTGAAACCTCCACCTCCTGGGTTCAAGCAATTCTCCTATCTCAGCCTCCCAAGTAGCTGAGACTACAAGCACATGCCACCACACCCTGCTAATTTTTGTGTTTTTAGTAGAGACGGGGTTTCACATATTGGTCAAGCTGGTCTTGAACTCCTGACCTCAGATGATCCACCCACCTCGTCCTCTCAAAGTTCTGGAATTATAGGTGTGAGCCACCGTGCCAGCCGATAACCCTTAAGCATTGCTGATCTCCCCATCTCAGTGCCTTCTTCTGTGTAACCCTGCAAATATCTGTACTAAAGATGGTTATAGGATATTTTATCACTAGGTAAAATACTTTCTGACTAGAGCATAAGCTTTCTCTCACTATGCTATGGTTCTTTGAGATTTGGAGCCTATGTAAATACCTAGAATAAAGTTTGTGGAATGAATAAACATAATATTAAATCTCAGACTCAGTGCTGATTATTCTATCATTACAGCTTCATTTTCTTGGAACATGAAAGCTTATTTATTCTTAGATGCAAATGCCCTTGGGGAGAAGCAGAGCACATCATTATTGTTAGCTAATATTTATGGGGAATTTATAGACTGTCAGCTGAGCTCTGTAAGAGGACAGGAACTAGTAACTTGCAGAGTGAACCTGAGATGTCAGGAAAAACAGAGTTTCTGGTGAGGCAGAAAGGCCCTGGAAGCTGAGATTATGATCTGTACTCACAAACCCCATTCTTATCACAGTCCTGACCACTGCTGCTATTCGGCCACTCTGCTTCTATCACAGAATGATTTGATTTCCAGACACAATTTTGGATGAATCTGAGCTACAGTATTCGACTTCATGGAAATTTTACAAGAGACGGTTTCTTATCAATAGATGGCAATAATACAGAACTAAGGGGCTGGGCATGGTGGCTCCCGCCTGTAATCCCAGCACTTTAGGAGTCTGCGGCAGATGGATCACTTGAGGTCAGGAGTTTGAGACCAGCCTGCCTAACATGGTGAAACTTGTCTTCATAAAAAATACAAAAATTAGCTGGGTATGGTGGTGGGTGCCTGAAATCCCAGCTACTTGGGAGGCTGAGACACAAGAATCACTTGAACCCAGGAGGCAGAGGTTGCAGTGAGTCAAGATTGCCCCAGTGCACTCCAGCCTGGGTGACAGAGTGAGACCCTGCCTCAAACAAACAACAACAGCAAAAACAACAAACTAGGGCCAGGTGCAGTGGCTTACACCTGTAATCCCAGCACTTTGGGAGGCCGAGGCGGGTGAATCACCTGAGGTCAGGAGTTCGAGATCAGCCTGGCCAACATGGTGGAACCCCATCACTACTAAAAATACAAAAATTAGCTGGATGTGGTGGTGCGTTCTTGTAATCTCAGCTACTCGGGAGGCTGAGGCTGGAGAATTGCTTGAAGCCAGGAGGCAGAAGTTGCAGTGAGCCGAGATCACACCACTGTACTCTAGCCTGGGCGACAGAGTGAGATTCCATCTCAAAAAAACAAGAACAAAAAACAAACAAAAAAAACAAAAACAAAAAACAAAGAACTAAGAAAGGACCTCATCTTCCTTAGGAACCTAAATTGTGCTTTTCTGCAAGCCAAATGGTTACACTATTTCTTCTTTAAGAAACATTACAAATTGATTGCATTCTTTTGCAGAGAGAAATGAAAATAAGTCAAAGGGCTTGCAATTTTTACATTTTTGGTCTTTAAATTCTTACCTTTTCCAGATTCTTTCAGTCTCACCCAGGTGACCTTGGAGGAGAAGCAGCATGATGCTGCTGGCCGGGTGGGGTGTTGAGGAAGGGGTCTTCAGCCTCTGCTCACTTGCCTGTGGCCCCTGTCTGCCACGTCTCAGGTTATTCAGCAGGAGGGATGTGCTGCTTTGACTGGGAAACTTGGTAGACTCAAGTGTAGTCTTCTGGAGAAAGCAATTGTGTGCCATGAAAACTTGAAAGTATGAAAGGAGGAGATTGTCAGTAAGTAACTCCTCTATGAGCGGCATTATTGGAAATCAAGAGAGACCTTTGTTGGTTTTGTGGATTTTTTTTTATGGACTGACTTATCAGAAAGGCATAGAAGCACTCTTCCTTTAGAGTTAGGTGAGTGGTTTTGAATTTCCAGAAAGCATATGACTTGTTGAAACCTCAAGGTTATCAATCTGATAATTCGAATTTGCCCTCCTTTGTGCTATCTTTAATGACCAAAAACTAGGAATCAAAACATAGGATGTGTGTGCAGGCCTTGAGGCTTTAATTTCTTCCTCATCAGTTAGAGCGAATTATAAGTGCATTCCCTGTTGGCGTCTCAGGATGTGCAAAATCAAGATGATGTCGATAGCGACACCCATGGCTAACGTGTTAGAGGGGCTCTGGGCACCACTCAGACATGCTTGTTGCCATTTAATTTTTACAGCTACACTACAAGGAAGTACTAACATTCCAAACTTAGGAGTGAGAAAACGGAAGCTTGGAGAGTTTTAGAAATTTCCTCAAGGTCATAGGGTTAGTTAGGAGTCAGTTTCCAAACTCAGGTTTTCCTGGCCTCCAAGCCTCCGTGTTCAATATGCTGCCAAGGGCTCAGAAAGGAAAACACCTTGATTATCAAGAAGCAGCTTCCTGCATTCAACTCTGAGCTATTAGAACATGATAGCAAAATGGTGCTTTCCCACTCTGGAAGTTTACAATGAGAGTGGAAAGCATGGGCACGGAAACTCATCTGAAAAGCTGACTGACACATCCTGACATAGGATTGTATTATATCATCAGGGCCTGATCTCACCCTTCTAGAGAAATATTTCATGGGACAAGGTGCACAATCATCATCATCATCATCATCATCATTATTATTATTGTTTGAGATGGAGTCTCACTCTGTCACCAGGCTGGAGTGCAGTGGCACGATCTTAGGTCACTGCAACCTCCACCTCCCATGTTCAAGGGATTCTCCTGCCTCAGCCTCCCTAGTAGCTGGGACTACAGGCTCACACCACCATGCCCAGATAATTTTTGTGTTTTTAGTAGAGACAGGGTTTTACCATGTTAGCCAGGCTGGTCTTGAACTCCTGACCTCTGGTGATTCACCCGCCTTGGCCTCCCAAAGTACTGGGATTACAGGTATGAGCCACCATGCCCAGCCCACAATTATTTTTTATTATTTAACAAATAATCAGAAAAAAGACTAAATATTGAAAATTTTATATAGTTAATACATTCTTAGTATTTTAAATATGCAAAATTAAGGAACAGTAATAAAAACAAAATAACAATAAATAAAACTCACCCATAATCCCGTCAACAATTTCTGTTGTTTTTGGATCATTAACATTGCATATTTGCCATTTTTATTCAACTGTTTTTATGCTATAAATTAAGCATCCTTCCATTTCCTTAATAATTATTTTTGTAAACAATTTTAATGGCTTCTTTATTTTCCATCATGTGGATATATCATAATTTAATTAGCCTTTCTTCTATTTTTAACATGTCGTTGTTTTCATTTTATTCCTACTTTTATAAATAACAAAGGAAAGAGCATGTTTTGTTACTTTTTAATTTTGATATAATTTCAAGCTTTCAGAAAATGTGTTTATTACAGGAAACTCCCATATAACTTTTACTCAAATTTACAAATCATTTATATTTTTACTCATTTGCTTTATTATCCTCTTTTTCTCTCCTTTTCTTTCTCTTTCTTATGCACACACACACACACACACACACACACACACACACACGATTTTTTTTTCCTAAACTATTTGAGAGTAAATTGTCCCTTTACTCCTTAACACTTAAGCGCGTATGTCCTAAAAGCAAGACTTTTCTCTTACATAACACCAGCACAGTTTTCAACATTTGGAAATTTAATATTGCTATAATATCTTTATTTAATCTCTAGTTTATTTCCAAATTCTTTTTTCTGTTATTTTAAAATTTTATTTTATCTTTAACTTTTATTTTAAGTTCACGAGTACATATGCAGGTTTGTCATATAGGTAAACTTGTGTCATGGGGGTTGTGTCACCCAGGTACTAAGCCTAGTACCCATTAGTTATTTTTTTCCTCATCCTCTCCCTCCTCCCATCCTCCACTCTTTGATGGGCACCAGTGTCTGTTGTTCTCCCACTTTGTGCCCATTGGTTCTCATCATCCAGCTCCCACTTATAAGTGAAAACATGCAGTATTTAATTTTCCATTCCTGAGTAAATTTCTAAGGATAATGGCCTCCAGCTCCATCTATTCCTTCAGAAAATATGATCTTATTCTTTTAAATGGCTGCATCATATTCCATGGTATATATGTACCACATTTCCTTTATACAGTCTGCCATTTATAAGCATTTAGGTTGATTCCATGTTTTTCACTATTGTGAACAGTGTTGCCTGGGACCTAATCCAGCACAGTGGAGAATTTTTTCTTATGTGAAATTTTATATCAGTTTATGATGATCTTCTTAGGCTAGATTCCTGAAAGGAGAATTATTGGGTAATTAGACATAGGCATTTTTATGGCTGTTGGTACAAATTGCTGAAAGTGGTAGCCATCTGACCTAAGCATCCTTGGCTGGTCATCCATGACTGGACTTAAGCATCCTTGGTACAGTGCACTTGGTACAGTGCAGAGTGAATCAGTAGCTGCTCTGCTGCGTATTAGTTTCCTTAACTGCCCAGTGGATAGCAGTAGCTACTTCAAAGGTAAATATAAAGTGATAACTAATTGGCATATATGTTATTGTATACACTTAGGAAAAAAAAAACTTCTGGGCTATGTTTCATTTTCACCAAGATAGAATTCAGGAGAAAATTTTATGAGTGGACAAGAATATATGTGGGGAATATATTGAAGTTGCCTGGAATCTATTTGTGTGAAAGCCAGGGCATAGCAACCAAATAAAGGGTTAGAACTTGAGGCATAAAGAGCTCTGAGCAAAGAAAGACAGTCAGAGCCAGTGGCAGAGATTTGGGGAAAAATTTCAAAAGATTTTGAAGGAATAACTAAAGATATATTAGGCAAACTAGGAAACAATCAAACATATAGGCACCTTGAAAATCAATTATTGATTCTTCATTTTTCATCTAATAAAAATAATATTATATCTTTTTTACATCAAGCATTTTTTTCGTGGTGTAAATACAGTGAAGAATATGATACGATCTTTAGTTCTCATGGGCTCACCATACAGGTGAGAAAACAACACACGTTAAATTGCAGACCTCATCATTTAATAAATTGAATTAGGGCTAAGAAGGAACACATTGGTGTGGCAGCAGTTTACAAGAGGGAACCACTTCTAATCTGGGATGTGGCAGTGATTAGAAGATGGTGTAGGATAGAAGAGGATTCCAGGTAGAGGAAGCAGGAAATGATTTGAAAGTTTATGCCTACTTCAGGTTATGTAAAGGGTTAAAGAAATACATCTAAAATTCAAAAGCATGGGAAATACATTCATTCACTAAACAAACTTAGTAAGTGTTACACGCCCATGTAGGGAATGCAAAAGACAGGATTTTAAAATCAAAGAGCTCCCAGAGGACTTGACCCTAAGGGAAACAAATACCAGACTCAGAGCTGCATAAGACCTTGGTTTCTTTCAGGAGCAGGGAGAAAAGACTTCTGCCTGGTCCACACGTGGTAGCAGGGAGAAAAGCTTGGGAAACTGATGCCAAGCATAGATAAGCCAGCAGGTGGTGAAAACATGAGGAACCGGCAGGATGCTCCTAAAGGGGAGGGCGCATTTGGTCCTGAAAAAGGTATGATCATCACCAACAAAGCCATATGGAAAATAGCGAGTGAAATCTGGGCAAGAACTCAGTTCCAACTGTGTCCAATCTGTGGCCCATATACAAAACCTGTCATAAGCACAGTCCTATCTAAGGCTTGGTCCAAATAATTGCAGGATTTTATTTCTTTTCTCTCAAAGGTATAGGGCAAGTCAAGGAATGTGAAAATAGAGATATGACCTTCAACATTGACACCATCCTTCCTGGCTATCTGCAGCTCCCGGAGGTGAGAGACTGGAGAGTTCTCAGGGGGCAGGTCCACCCATGGGGACATCCATGGGACAGGCCGAAAGGCACATCAGGAGCTTGGAGGTTAAGAGAAGGAGAAAGGTGGCATTCGCAGGGTGCACTGATGTCTTGAGTTCTAGAACCAGGCCAAGGAACCAGAGACTAAACAGTTAAAGAACAGCTCATTTTAAACATAAATAAAATACCATCTACTCTAAGTATTTTGTGAGCAAAAATGCAATTCAGAAAAGCAGATTTGGTGCTGTGCTAAATGTTTTAATTTTTTTTATATGCTCCACATTAGAGCTTGTATTTTCTCATACCTCCAAGGCATAGTCTTTTATGGCTTTAGAGATAAAAGATTTACATTTAAATCATGCTTTCCCCATGCCACATTCTAACAATAGCATTTTAAGATCTACTGTTCACCCAAAAGTCAGAATGCCTTTTTTTAATGCCTACATATGCTACCACCTTAACCAAGTGAAGAAATCCTTTTAGCTTTAATTGTCTAAATATTATTTATAGTTTATGTAATATAAAATCCAAGGGCTTCACAACAAAATGGAGACAGGAAAGTGCCATCGTGGGACTGTTTTGAAGAGTGAAGATATTGCATAGGTCTGGGACTCCAAACCCAGAGAGTCTCTATTATATTTGTGTGTGTGTGTGTGTGTGTGTGTGTGTGTGTGTGTGTGTGTGCCACATATACCACCAGGTGACTGTGTTCCAAGCTAATTGGTTCTCCTGAAAAGCATGAGATGGACAATCAGATAAGACCCTTTTGTCTCTCACTATTGCCTTGAAATTTACTGGCTGCATAATTGTTAATTTTATCCTTTACTCTTTTTTCCTGCATAAAGAAGATGGCAGGAGAAAAACAAAAGAATCATCTCCTATGCCTTATTTGGAAATGGAGTCATGGGCTGTCTTGTTACAATCATGAACATCCATTGCAAAGCGCATCTACCCAGTTGTCCAGAAACTTGGAAGTAAGGAGGTGATATGCCATGCATAGACTTTCAGGATTTCATGTCCTTGTATTCAGGACAATTTGGGGAACAAATCTCTCAGACAAACAAATTGACTTTTACCCTTAATCCTGTAATTACATCTCAGTCTATGTTTTCAAAATTGCACTTATAAGACAAAATTGGAGAATAGCTTGCTTCTGGTTCTGAATCGGTAGTAAAATGTCTATAAGGAGCATGTGTCCCATTTTTTTAACTACATAAAAATTATCTGTTTTAATCATCTGTAGGTGAAGAATGGACCAGAGAATAAGGGTATGTTTCCAAGAGCCAAGAAAGAGCTTGGAAGCTAAATGCTAAACCAACTGATATTTGTATTCAGGAATGGTGTGATGAGAACCCAAGCATTTTAATTGAAAGAGTAAAATCAAAAAAGCTCAAGGACAAATCATACCAAACAAAAGGAAAAGAACGATCATTTTAAAATTTTTATCATTTGTACTTCATTAGTCCTTGTGCTTATTATTTATTAATAAATAAGACTTGATGAGAGTTTTTTTAAGTATGTGAGAAGTTTACTGCTTCTGTGGCCGTGAATGTATTGAATTCCTCTATTCTAGGGTGTTCTTAGGGTAAAAAAAATCAACTGCAGATTAGAAGTAGTTCATGCCTTTGTTTTCAGTGAAACTTGGTACCAGAGGAAGCCCATGATGACATGAGGTTAGAATTTGACCCATAACAGTTACTCCAACCTCTCTTCTGCTTTAACATCTTCCTGCTAAATGATCTTTTAAAGAAAAGAAAAAAAAACCCCACTAAGCTAGAAAAAGAAACCACTTTGTCTACTCTGGGCAATCAGTGATACAGCACTTCATGTCAAAGGAATGTGGAGGGAATGTTTAAACTGTAATATTTTCACAGGCAAAGAGCTTCACAAGGACCCAGAAGGTCAAGACTGTATTGATACTCACTCTTTTCAGAGTAATACTGTCTAGAAAAGTCCAGTGAAAATATTTAATAACTGGTTCTGATTAGACATCATTTTATAGTCCTATCTAACGAAACTACTATCCTTTCAGATAAGAGAAAATGTTTATTTATTCAGAGTTGCAGAGTGCTACCTGGGGACAGCCCTAGGCAAACCATAAAGTTGAGGAATTTCGCCTTCAGTTCTGTCTGACCTTCTCCATGCTTCTTTTCTTCCATTTTATTCCACGTCCTCTTACCTGCCCTTCTACCTTTACCATTAAATATCTGATATTCTTGACGCCTCTCTACTTTTCCTACCCAAACTTACTCTCAAGAAGGCATTCAACTTAACATTTGCACCTGAGTGTGAAATTAAATCAATTATCTTTCCTCTGTTTTTTTTTGTGTTTTTTATGTTCCCTAATTTAACCCTTTCTAAAGACATTCAAGCATAAGCCAGTGGTAAGATGAAATGTTTTAGCTGTTCGAAATAAAATACTTGCTGGCACATGGAAATTAGACTATCTGTTGGTGGTTTACTGTCTAGCCTAGTTTCCACAGAATGACAATATTTACATTTGGTTTCATCACAAGAGCCCCAGAAACATCCAAGGCATTTATCTAGCCCCCTAATTGCTTAAAATACATCACTTATTTGAATATTAGTGACAAATATTTTCTTGGTGACCAAGGAAAGAAGCCCCAAGTTCTCAGACTGCACGTGTATTGCACAAGACCTGAGTATTCTCAGGATGGAGCGGGCATAGTAGATGTGGTATTTTTGTCTACTGAACATTCTCTGTATGTCCAGCCCTCTTTTTGTCACTGAGCATTCTCTGTTTGTCCAGCCCTCCTTTCAGTTCTAATCCATAACTACATTTAGGGAGGGCATACAAAGCAAAGCTGGGAATTCAGATTACTCCATCCCTGTGACACAAAGAAATTGGTGGCTGGACAATTATTTTACCCACAATTAACCAGTGAGAGTCATCCCCTAGGATTTGATTATCCCTTCCTAGAAGACACTATCTTTCACTGGAACTGGTATCTGTGAGGATGATGGAAGCTTGCAGCCTCCTGAAACCATCTCATGGGGAAAACATGCATAAGAATCAAGCCAACACAAAGCAAAGGAGAACTGAAAGATAGGGAGACTTGTATCTTACGGATGTTTCAGCCTTTGCATAAAGTCAGATTTGAAATCTGCCACACCTCTGGGCTCCTCAGTACATGCTAGTCTTAAATTAGTCAGTTGAGTTTTTATCATTTGTGACCAAAGTACTACTTAACCAGGAACGTCATCAGGGAACCTATCCTTGAAGTTGCCAAACAACGAATTACAGCTAGGGACAGAGAACAGATACAATTGTGTTGAAGCCAAACCCAAGGTGACATTGATGTTACCCTTTGTTGAGTGCCTGCCTCATGACAGATGATTGCAGTGTTACAGACACATGCCCTCTTCTACCCCATCTCCGGCTTTTTACTGATAGATGACTCCTGATTGACAGTAGAAACACATTCCCAGAGTGGACAGCAAAGTGGAATGTAACACCAAGTTATTTTTTTCTCCTGTTATTTAATAGTGCCTGATTGAGCTGGTCCTCTTTGTCAAGTGTCATTCAAAAATCACCCAATTGTTGGTCCACCCTTGCTTGGTTGTTGATGAGAATGCCATGTGGGCTGGAATCAAAGCCTTGCTGAAATTTGTCTATTTTACATCTGCTCCTGGCTGGGAGCTTAATGAGATGCATGGCATAATGAGATGTGTGTCTGGAGTATGTAATGAGATTCTTGATTCAAGTGCCTAATGAAGCCTATAGCCTAATGAAATGTATAGCATAATGAGATGCATAGCCCGAATGTATAGTACAGATTTGAAAATCCTTTTACAAAATATCACTAGGCATGCAAAAGTTTCTCCCATCTGTATAAGCTCCACCTACATTTCTTTGGAATTCTTAGCTTGTCATTTCTCAATGCTATTGTCATTTTTGTCATGGTTATTTCTTATATCCAAAGCTAACAGAACATAAGCACTGGCCCTCGTCAAATATAATAGGTAGTCTGAAAACACAGCATAGAAATTTTTTCCTCTTGAAAAGAGAAAATCATATCTTTGTTTCCTTACATTCACTTCCTGATTTTTTAAATATAAGCAACAGTATCAATGAGCTATTGCCTAACAAAATACCTAAAACTTTATGGCATAACACAAGTGTTTATCACTGCTTATGAGTTTTTGAGTCAGCTGGGTGATTCTTTTAGAGTAGACTAGGTGATATGGTCTGGCTCTGTGTCCCCACCCAAATCTCATCTTGAATTGCAATCTGAATTGTAATACCCATGCGTTGGGGGAGGGGACTCATGGGAGGTGATTAGATCATGGGGGCAGTTCCCCTATGCTGTTCTCATGATAGTACATAAGTTCTCACGAGATCTGATGGTTTTATAAGGGGCTTTTCCCCACTTTGCTCTGCACTTCTCTCTCCTGCTGTTATGTGAAAAAGGACATGTTTGATTCCCCTTCCACCAGATTGTAAGTTTCCTGAGGCCTTTCCAACCATGCAGAACTGTGAGTCAATTAAACCTCTTTCCTTTATAAATTACCCAGTCTCAGGTATTTCTTCATAGCTGCATGAGAATAGTCTAATACAGTAAATTGGTACCACAAAGAATTGGGTGCTGCTATAGGGATACCTGAAAATATGGAAGCAACTTTGGAACTGGGTAACAGGCAGAGGTTGGAACAGTTTGGAGGACTCAGTAGAAGACAGAAAGTTGTGGGGAAGTTTGGAACTTCCTAGAGACTTGTTGAATGGCTTTGACCAAAATGTTGTTAGTGATATGGACAATGTAGTCCAGGCTGAGGTGGTCTCAGATGTAGATTAGAAATTTATCAGAAACTGGAATAAAGGTAACTCTGGCTACATGTTAGCAAAGAGACTGGCAGCTTTTTGTCCTTACCCTGGAGATCTGTGGAATTTTGAACCTGAAAGAGATTATTTAGGGTATCTGGCAGAAGAAATTTCTAAGCAGCAAAGCATTCAAGAGGTGACGGAGCATAAAAGTTTGGAAAATTTGTCTTTTTATGATGCAGTAGAAAAGAAAAACCCATTTTCTGGGGAGAAATTGCTGCAAAAATGTGCGTAAGTAACAAGGAGCCAAATGTTAACAGCTAAGACAATGGGAAAAAACATCTTCAGGGCATATCAGTTATCTTTGTGACAGCCCCTCTCATCATAGGCCCAGAGGTCTAGGAGGGAGAAATGGTTTTCTGGGCCAGGTCCAGGGCCCCCCTGCTGTGTGCACCTTTGGGACTTGGTGCCCTCTGTCCCAGCCACTCCAGTCATGGCTAAAAGAGGCCAAGGTATAGCTCAGGCCATTGCTTCAGAGCATGCAAGTCTTGGCAGCTTCCATGTGGTCCTGCAGGTGCGCAGAAGACAACAATTGAGGTTTGGAAACCTCCACCTAGATTTCAGAGGATGTATGGAAATGCCTGGATGTCCAGGCAAAAGTCTGCTGTGGGGCAGACCCCTCATGCCGAACCTCTGCTAGGGCAGTGTGGAAGGGAAGTGTAGGGCTGGAGGTCCCACACAGAGTCTCCACTGGGACACTGCCTAGCGGAGCTTTAAGAAGGGGGTCACTCTCCTCCAGGCCCCAGAATGGTAGATCCACCAATAGCTTGCGTTATGCACCCAGAAAAGCTGTAGACACTCAACACCAGCCTGTGAAGGAAGCGGGGAGGGAGGCTATCCCCTGCAAAGCCACAGGAGTAGAGCTGCCCAAGGCCAAGAGAGCCCACCCCTTGAATCAGCATGACCTGGATGTGAGACATGGAGTCAAAGGAGATCTTTTGTATCTTTAAGGTTTAATGACTGCCCTATTGGATTTCAGAGTTGATTGGGGCCTGTAGCCCCTTTGTTGGGGCCAATTTCTCTCATTTGAAATGGGTGCATTTATCCAACACCTGTACCCCCATTATATCTTGGAAGTAACTAACTTGCTTTTGATTTTACAGGGTGATAGGTGGAAGGGCCTTGCCTCATCTCAGATGAGCTATGGATTTGGACTTCTAGGTTAATGCTGAAATGAGTTAAGACTTTGTGGAATGTTGGGAAGGCATAATTGTGCTCTCAAATGTGAGAAAGATGAGATTTGCGAGCAACCAGGGACAGAGTGATGTTGTCTGGCTCTGTTTCCCCACACAAATCTCATCGTGAATTGTGGTCTAAATTGTAATCCCCACCCGTTGGGGGAGGGGGGAAGGAACACATGGGAGGTGATTAGATCATTGGAGTGGTTCCCCCATGCCATTCAAGTGAGTGAGTTCTCATTAGCTCTGATGGTTTCTGCCCTACACTATGCACTTCTCCTTCCTTTTGCAATGTGAATAAGGACATGTTTTATTCCTGTTCTGCTATGCTTTTACGTTTCCTGAGGCCTTTCCAAACATGCGGAACTGTGAGTCAATTAAACCTCTTTCCTTTATAAATTACCCAGTCTCAGGTATTTCTTCATAGCAGCGTGAGAATGTACTAATACACTACGGTTGCTTATGTGTTTGTGATGGGCTACAAGTCAGCTAGAGTCTCTGCTGATCTTTACTGGGCTCTCTCACATCTCTGCAGGTCACCTTCCTGTAGGCCTGTCTAGGAAGACATTGGCTGGGGCAGTTGAGATTGCCTTGATTTTGTTTCTCATTTCTTAAGCACTGACTACGACTTAATCTAACAGTGGTCAGGAATCCAAGAGGAAGAAGGGAAGGCTGCAGGATATCATAAGGCATAAGGTCATCACACTGTCATTTCAACCATATTCTTTTGAGACAAAGCAAGTCACAAGGCCATTCCATAATCAAGAGATTAAGAAAGGCAGGCATAACTTGGAGATATTGCAGGTTGGGTTCCAGGTCACTGCAATAAAGCAAATCTTGCAACAAAGTGAGTCACATAATGTTTTCAGTTTCCCATTGCACATAAAAGTTATGTTTACACTATACTGGAGTCGAATAAGTGTGCAATAGCATTGTGTCTAAAAATGTATATACCTTACTTTAAAAATATTTCATTGCTAAAACATCCTGTCATTACACGGCTCTTCAGCAAGTCGTAATCTTTCGGCTGGTAGAGGGTCTTGTCTCAATGTTGATGATTGCTGACCAATCAAGATGGTGTTTACTGAAGGTTAGTATAACTATAGAATTTTCTTAAAATAAGACAACATAAACTTTGCTGCATCTATTGACTTTTTCTTTCACCAAAGATTTTTCTGTAGCTTGCAATGCTATTTGTTAGCATTTTATCTACAGTAGAACATTTTTCAAAACTAGAGTTAATCCTCTCAAACCCTGCCACTGCTTTATCAATTAAGTTTATATAATATTCTAAATCCTTTCTTGTCATTTCAACAATGTTCACAGAATCTTCACCTGAAGTAGTTTCCATCTCAAAAAACCACTTTGCTTATCCATGAAAAGTGAATTCTCATTGATTAAAGTTTCATCATAAGATTGCAGCAATTCAGTTGCATCTTCAGGCTCCACGTCTAATTCTAGTTCTCTTGATATTTCTACCACATTGCCAGTGACTTCCTCCACTGAAATCTTGAACCCTTCAAAGTGATCCATGAGAGCTGGAATCAACTTCTTCCAAACTCCTATTAATGTTGATATTTTGACCTCCTCCCATGAATCATGAATGTCCACATTGGCATCTAGAATGGTGAACCCTTTCCAGAAGGTTTTCAAATTACCTGGACCAAATCCATCACAGGAATCAGTATCTGTGGCAGTTTTAGCCTTATGAAGTGTATTCCTTAGTTATTGACTTGCAAGTTAACATTATTCCTTGATCCATGGGCTATAGAATTAATATTATATTAGCAGGCATGAAAACAACATTAATCTCCTTGTACATTGCTATCAGAGCTCTTGGGTAACCAGATGGATTGTTAATGAGTAGTAATATTTTAAAAGAAACATTATTTTCTGATCAGTAGGTCACAACTGTGGGCTTAAAATATTCAGTACACCATGCTGTAAACAAATGTGCATCCAGGCTTTGTTGTTGAATTTATAAAACACAGGTAGAGTAGATTTAGCACAATTCTTCATAGCCCTGGATTTTTTGAAGTGGTAAATGAGCATTGGCTTCAACTTAAAGCCATCAAATGCATTAACCCCTAACAAGAAAATCAGCCTGTTCTTTGAAGCTTTGACAACAGTCATTGACTTGTCTTCTCAAGCTATGAAAGTCCTGGATGATATCTCTTTCCAACATAAGGGTGTTGTGTCTATATTGAAAAGCTATTGTTTAGTGTAGCCACATTTGTGAATGATCTTAGCTAGATTTTCTAGATAAATTTTTAGAGCTTCTACATCAGCACTTGCTGCTTCACCTTGCACTTTTATGGTATGGAGACAGCTTATTTCTATAACTCCTATGTCACAGAGACCTCACAAACTCAACCTCTGCTAGTTTCCAAGTTTTCTTCTTCAGCTTCCTCACCTCTCTCAGCCTTCATAGAATGGCAGAGAATTAAGGCCTTGCTCTGAACTAGGCTTTTGCTTAAGGGAGGGTTATGGCTGGTTTGATCTTTTATCCAGACCACTAAGACATTCTTCATATCAGCAATAAGGCGATTTTGCTTTCTTTTTTTTTTTTTTTTTTATTATACTTTAGGTTTTAGGGTACATGTGCACAATGTGCAGGTTTGTTACATATGTATCCATGTGCCATGTTGCTTTCCTGCACCCATTAGCTCGTCATTTAGCATTAGGTATATCTCCTAATGCTGTCCCCGCCCCCCCC